>NC_079327.1:6932500-7298750 GCF_029931775.1 Euleptes europaea | reverse complement strand
GATGGACAGTGCCGTCTTGAACAGGGGTTATACCCTCCTAAGCCCAATAAAGCCAGCGTGCTTTCGGATCGCTCTGGTAACGTGAGAGGGAGATAGAAAACAGCAGTACCATCGGAGCGCGACGTTACGACCAGCGGTTTCCAGTCGATTCTTAATTCTAATTCATTTTGGCTTAATCCCATGAAAAGCACACCACTGCTTGGTCAGGTACTGTCAGAAGCCATCTTGCCCGAGGCAACTGACTGAACAGATTGCTGTGGCGACTCCAGGCAGCTGACAGTTGTTAGCTTCATGGGGGTAAATTCATATGTGGATGATACTTATTCGCCGTTGCCCTGTCTTTCACAAGGCAGTGAAACGAATCTCCCAAAGATAATACCCAACTGGAGTGGAGAAATGTCAACCACGCTGGCTGTGTTTCAGGTTTCATCATATTTTGTTCATCAGAACCCAATGCCTGTTTGTTTAGCAAAAGTTCAGAAGTGTTGCTTTGAATGCCCAAAGAAAGGGAGTGGGGGTGTGGGGAGAGGTGAGTGGACATGTTCATGGGGGTGAGGTCTATTCATGGCTACTAGTAAAAATGGATACTAGTCATGATGCATATCTATTCTGGATCAGAGGTGCTGTGGAACACAGGCAAAATAATGCTGCTGCAGTCATCTTGTTTGTGGGCTTCCTAGAGGCACCTGGTTGGCCACTGGTTGGCTGGACTTGATGGGCCTTGGTATGATCCAGCCCTCGCAAAATAAATGTAACTAAGACTGAAGTGTTAAGAATACTTTCTAGGGTGTCAGTCCCAGGTGAACTCAATGAGATACAAGGAAATAACAGCTTTATTTAACAGCTTTATTCAACACGTGGGCATTTGTGATTTGCATACAAACTCAATGAGATATACAGAGGTGTGTACTCTTAGGGTCATGGTATAAAACATTGCCGTTGTTTTCGGGCATGAAGTAGGTCCACCCTTAATGGACCAAAAATAGTTCCATAATGCCTGTTTAGAAGCCAGGCCACCGAATAGTTAATGGTGCTGGATCAGGACTCTGAAATTGAAGCCATTCATTTTGGCTGATCCTGATTCAGTGTGCCAATTAAACCATATGCCGAGGGCGTTATCTTTCACCATTAAGTTCGATAGGCAGATGGTCATTTATTAGAGCAGAAGCTGGCCTTATAAGGCACTTGCTGGTAAATATCACTCCATCTTGCGGCGCCTTCACTGATTTCCTTTCATTGGACGGCACCTGCTAAACATCTTGTGGAATTGAAGCGGCGGGGGGAGTTGCGGGGCTATTGAAGTGATGGGCTAGTAATGAGGGGGCACTAAATCATCCCCATTATGTAAGGACGCTCTCCGGCTTCCACGTAATTTTGAGATGATCATTTAGTGGTCATTGGTGCCAATTGTGTCGATCACTCACAGAGCTCTTTGTTCAGTATTAAGTAGAAATTAATGATCAAGTACAGTGGAAATGTTTGCTTGTGGAGCTCTTGCTCCCGTAACTATAATCACAAACCTCCACTTAATGCTGGCTTGAAGAGCGCAAGATTGATAGAGAGTTCCCGTTTTGTGGAAGAGTGAGTGACATCCCCCCCTCCATCCTCTTCTAGGGTTACCAACCTCCAAGTGGTGGTTGAAGATCTCCCGCTATTACAACTGATCTCCAGGCAACAGAGATCCGTTCCCTTGGAGAAAATGCCCCCTTTAGACAATGGACTTAATGTCATTATACCTAGGGTTGCCAGCTCCAGGTTGGGAAATACTTGGAGATGTTTGAGGCGTAGCCTGAGGAGAGTGGGTTTGGGGAGGGGGACTTCGATGCCATAGAGTCCAGTTCGTCAAAGCGGCCATTTTCTCCAGGTGAACTGATCTCTATCGGCTGGAGATCAGTTGTAATAACGAGAGATTTCCAGCTAGCACCTGGAGGTTGGCAACCCTAATTATACCCCATTGACGTCCCTCCCCCTGCAAACCCCACCCTCCTTAGGCTCCACCCCCAAAATCTCCAGGTATTTCTCAAACCAGCGCTGGCATCCCTATCCTGGCTTGATGGAGCACAGCTAACCATAATTAATGGGATAGTCTGCATTCAGATAATCACACTAAGCATCAGATTGGATACAGACTAATTTTTGCTAGTTTTCCTGTCCTGCTGGCAACCCTATAAACACTACTGTCAGAGAATAGAACTATTGCTGAGTGCTTTGTGTGGGCCCTCTCTCTTTTGACTTGTTTTTGGGCTATTGGGTTGGGGGAAGGCACCTTGCACTGAAGGAAGATGCTACTGGTAGCAAAACCAGCCCTTAGGATCCAACCCCTTATGTTATACCCATCCACTTAACTTGCATAAATTATGGATGCGTGTGTGTGTATGCATGCCGTCAAGTCAAAGCTGACTTACGGTGACCCCCGTAGGATTTTCCAAGGCAAGAGACATTCAGAGGTAGTTTGTCAGTGCCTGCCTCTGCCTCTGAGAGAACTGTGACTGGCCCAAGGTCACCCAGCAGGCTTTATGTGGAGGAGTAGGGAATTGAACCCGGTTCTCCAGATTAGAGTCCACCGCTCTTAACCACTTCACCACGCTGACTCTAAAATTATGGATACTGCTTTTTAAAAAAATGGCAGAGTGAGTCTGAATGTACTGATTTTGCTCCTTGTAATCCAGCATTACTAAAGAGGACTCATCACCTCTCGGGCTTGAAGCCAGTCCAAAACTCTGCACTTCTCATGCTCTGCTAAGAGCTAAAGTTTGCACATTTTGAGAGTTAATGAGCCAGCCCGGAGTCGCTAGGAGTGATTTATTCAGGGCGAGGTTTGTGGGAAGATGGTGCTGGTTTCACTTTTTCCAGATGCTAGCTTTTTTCCTCCTATGTAATATTTATGCGTATGATTTATTTATTCAAATGCACAGACTACATTCAACCAAAGGTCCAATCTGAGTAATAATGAAGATGTCTGTGTGTCAGTAATAGCCGACTGTTCTCTGCCATGTTCCTCGTTGGAAACAAAAGAAAAAACCTTTTCGAAGTTCTGCTCAGTCTATAAGAATCCATTTCATTTTTTCTCTCTTGGTAGAGGAAGGTCCCCGTGGCGCGGGGTGGTAAGTTGGTTTCAGGAAGTTGGTTTCAGGTAGCCGGCTCAAGGTTGACTCAGCCTTCCATCCTTCCAAGGTTGGTAAAATGAGTACCCAGCTTCCTGGGGGTAAAGGGAAGATGACTGGGGAAGGCACTGGCAAACCACCCTGTAAACAAAGTCTGCCTTGGAAACGTCAGGATGTGATATCACCCCATGGGTCAGGAATGACCCGGTGCTTGCACAGGGGACCTTTACCTTTACCTTTTTAGAGAAAGGTATTCTCTCATACCAGCGTAGTGTAGTGGTTAAGAGCAGTGGCTTGGAGTGGTGGACTCTGATCTGGTGAACTGGGTTGGTTTCCCCACTCCTACACATAAGACCAGCCGGGTGACCTTGGGCAAGTTACAGCTCTGTTAGAGCTCTCTCAGCCCCACCTACCTCACAGGGTGTCTGTTGTGGGGAGGGGAAGGGAAGGTGTTTGTAAGCCAGTTTGAGTCTTCCTTAAGTGGTAGAGAAAGTTGGCATATAAAAACCAACTCTTTTTCTTCTTCTTCATCCAGTTTTAGGAGGTAGTGCCACATTTTTTCTCTGGAAGGTAGAAGTCCCTCTGTTCTGTTCCTGTCTCCAGTCCATGAAGAGATGGGTTGTTTGTAGGGTTGCCAACTCCAGGTTTAGAAATTCCTGGAGATTTTGGGTATAGAGACTGGGAAGGGGAAGGTCCTCAGTGGGATAGAATGCCATGGTTCCATCTTCCAAAGCAGCCATTTTCTCCAGGGGAGCTGATCTCTGTAGTCTAGAGGCAGCGTGGTGTAGTAGTTAAGAGCAGTGGTTTGGAGCGGTGGACTTTTATCTGGAGGACTGGGTTTGATTCCCCACTCATCCATATGAGTGGTGGAGGCTAATCTGATGAACCGGGTTGGTTTCCCCACTCTTGCACACATGAAGCCAGCTGGGTGACCTTGGGCTAGTCACTGCTCTCTTTGCTCTCTCTCAGCCCCACCTACCTCACAGGGTGTCTGTTGTGGGGAGGGGAAGGTGATTATAAGCTGGTTTGATTCTCCTTTAAGTGGTAGAGAAAGTCGGCATATAAATACCAATTCTTCTTCTTCTTCTAGAAATCAGTTGTAAATCTTGGAAATCTCCTGGCCCCACCTAGAGCAACCCTAAATTTGCTGTCCTTCTATAGGGTTTCGTTAACCACCCTAGCAGTTTTAGAGACAGTGTCTGGATCTTGTGCCTGTCTCTCTACTCCTTCTCTCCCTGCCAAAGTAGCTGAAAAGGGTGTTTAATCAGTATTCCTCTACCCTGCTGTGATAGGGTATCAGTTGATGGCTGCTGATCCTGCCTGGTGTACCGTTCACTTTAGCCAATGCGCCAGTATGAACCATTGAGCTTCTCTGGCTAGTAATGAATTCTAGTGCCAGTGAATTTGTGACATGCAATTGAGCGATCTCCTTGACAGCAGATAACGCAGATTTAACAGCCATTGGCTATTCATCTACCATTTCACACTTTAAAAAATGGGGAAATGAAATTTAATTTTTCCTTGACACTATAAAGAGAAAAGTTGCCACATCTCTCACATAATTGACCAGTCTACTTGACAGCAGATAACACAGTATCTGCTTCTCAGAAAGTGTCTTTAGCTGTTTCATCCACGGAGTGATATATTTATTTTGTGCAGTAATATTTTGTGGACATGCTAAAACAATGTGGCCTAGGGAGTCTATTTGATCCTGACAAAATGGACATTTTCATTCTTCTGCGATAATTTTATTGTATCGCCCTTGTATCTTGGCTGAGACTAAGGCAATACATCTCACCAATAAGAAAATTAATCTAAACTTATGGATTTCTAACCAGCAGAAATAGTCTGGCAAGGAGAAAGTTCTGTTAAAGGGTATCTGGAAGAAGTGAAGTGAACATTTATTATTTGTGTACTTAAACTCTAAGGGCCAATCCTCATTTACAATCTTATTTTGTAATTGTTTACAGCTTGCTTTCCAAGTACTATTTCTTGCAGCTTTCCGTTGCTCGATTGTCTAACCTACAAATCCAGGTGGTCACAGAGATATCTTAGATTAACAACTGAAACATATCAGGAGTTGTTGATGGATCCAAGAGGGCGTACCAAAATTTAATGATAGATTGATTTGTAATAGATGATAAGTTTGGGACCCTCAATTCTAACCACATAGTGGAGGAGGAGATACATTGCTAAATACTGAAAAAAATAACTTGAAGACTATCAAGATGTTCTGTATGGCCAGTGAACCAAACTGAAGTAGCATATCGAACAGTCAAATGTATGATTGCTCTATATAGGATGATAAGGGCAGGTACAAATTAGTTGGCAATCCTACGTTTGAATGGCAGGACTACGTATCTCTTTCCGCCCCAAAGTAATGGGCTAAATCTCTGTTTTTTTCTTGGTGCTATGGATAGTTGGAGATCTATAGAGGATGGTGCTGAGTTGTTTTCTGTTGCCCCAGAAGGTTGGACCAGAGCCAACGGGTTAAAATTAAATCAAAAGAGTTTCCATCTAGACATTAGAAAGAATTTTCTAACAGTTAGAGCGGTTTCTCAGTGGAACAGGCTTCCTCGGGAGGTGGTAAGCGCTCCTTCCCTGGAGGTTTTAAAGCAGAGGCTAGATGGCCACCTGTCAGCAATGCTGATTCTATGACCATTGGCAAATCATGAGAGGGAGGGCACCTTGGCCATCTTCTGGGCATGGAGTAGGGGTGACTGTGGGAGTGGGGGGGGGAGGTAGTTGTGATTTTCCTGCATTGTGCAGGGGGCTGGACTAGATGACCCTGGTGGACCCTTCCAACTCTATGATTCTATAATTCTAATGCTATAATTCTATAGATTAGTTCACTAGCCAAGTTTTGAATATTTCTTGGAGAAAGGGGGAAAAGGGCAAAGAAGTGATTGAACTCAGGGAGTGGAAAACGGAGGGGGTGGGGTGAATTATAGCGATGTAGTCTTACTGTACTGACATTCTTTTTTTCCAGTTTAATGGGCATGATGAGGCATCTATTGGCACCTCGGGGCACAGGAAAGCACGGCTCGAACTCTTTGAGCTGTTTTTTTTTCCTCCTGGGGAACGCTTCATTCTCGAGCGATGGTTTTCCTTCTCCGAGCATAGTTAAAATACGGCAGCATAATACTGTACATGCGACCCCCCAAAAAGATAAGACAACCTTTGACTGTTCCGCTGGTTAGCGTTGTCCTGGTGCACCCAAACATTTTTCCAGAGAAGCACAGCTGTTCCCCAGCTAAACAGGTTTAGAGGGAACGGGAAGCTTAGAGCAATTTGTAGGCAACCAAGCAAAAAGAAAAATCCTCAAAGAAGCAGCTGATGTTAGCAACTCTTTAAAAGGACCGGGGGAGTGGGGAGAGAGAGAGAAAGGAAAAATAAGCAAGCCAGAAAGCCAGAGAAAGAGAGGGGGAGCCAGAAACTGCAGCGGATGTTAATAATTTGTCTCTCCAACCCCCCCCAAAAGAAACTGCTTATGTAATTTACATATTGCCTACTTCATTTTGATTAGGTTAACGTCTAAGCAAAATATATCACCTCAAGACAGCAAGCTTTTCTTTTTTTCTTTTTTAATTCTGATCAAATTTTTTCCTCCTGGCATAAAAATTATACACTAGGAATATTCCTGTAAAATGCCAATTTATAGTATCACGTAATATTCCTGACCAAATACATACTTGGTGCATTTGGCTGTGGGAACCTGCCATTTGTCAGTTGAGGGTTCACCAAAGTTTATTGTATTTATTTAGACATTTATACCCTCCCCCCATAGGGTTGCCAGATTCCCCTTTGCCACCAGCAGGAGATTTTTGGGGTGGAGCCTGAGTAGGGTGGGGTTTGGGGAGGGAAGGGACTTCAATGCCATAGAGTCCAATTGCCAAAGCGGCCATTTTCTCCAGGTGATCCAATCTCCATCGGTTGGAGATCAGTTGTAACAGCAGGAGACCCAATTGCCAAAGCGACCATTTTCTCCAGGTGAACTGATCTCCATCGGCTAGAGATCAGTTGCAATAGCAGGAGATCTCCAGCTACAACAGCAAACCTGTGACCTAGGATAGGCTGAGAGAGACTGACTGGGCCAGGGTCGCCCATTGGCCCTCCATGGCAGAGTGCAAATTTGAACCCAAACCTCCCATGAACTAGTGTAATACTGAAATCACTACACCACACTGGAACCAAGTGGAATGGCATTGACTGGTTCACAGTGCATATGAGAAGGAGTCTGTATTGTGTTGTTCATCCCTGCTGAATAGGCTTTTGGAGATTGCGTATGAACTACCAAGGAAAGGTAGCAGTTGGGGTTTTCAACCTCCAGGTACTAGCTGGAGATCTCCTGCTATTACAACTGATCTCCAGCCAATAGAGATCGCTTCACTTGGAGAAAATGGCCGCTTTGGCAATCGGACTCTATGGTATTGAAGTCTCTCCCCTCCCCAAACCATGCCTTCCTCAGGCTCTGCCCCAAAAACCTTCCGCCGGTGGTGAAGAGGTACCTGGCAACCCTAGTAGCAGCCTTAGTGTCCCAGAGTAGCTGGATCTCCTCAGATCTTGGAAGATAACCAGGGCCGGTGTTGGGATGGGAGACTGGGGCTGCTATGCAGAGGCAGGCAATGGCAAACCACCTCTGCTCATCACTTGCCATGAAAGCCCGATGAGATGCAACTTCATGGGGTCACCATGACCTGAATGCGACTCGATGGCTCACTTTACTTCATTACCAAGGAAAGGCGTGGACTCGGGTTGCCAGCTCCTGGTTGGGAAAAACCAGAGATTTTGGGGGTAGAGCCTGTGGACGGTAGGGTTTGGGGAGGGACTTCAATAAGGTATTATGCCATAGTGTCCACCTTCCAAAGCAGCCATTTTTTCCCCAAGTGAACTGATCTCTGTTACCTCAGTTGTCATAGCAGAAGATCTCCAGCCATCACCTAGAAGTTGGAAGCCCTAGCTTGGTTTGGAGTTGCGCAAAATGGTGTTGCGTTGAGCATGTCTTCTATGTCCTATTAAAATCGAGTGCAGAATACCTCCATGCGAAACATAGAAAGCTCGTGAGCCTGTGTTTTAAATTCCATTTGCATGTTTAGAAATGTTTTAAATAAAGAAATAAAATGAACAGCCACAGTTTGTTCACTGGTTCGCTAAGCCTTAGGGTTAGGTTTCATTATCATAATTACTTCGGAGGGTTGCTTAGGATACAAGGGTGGACATTTCGGACATCAGTATGTAAAACAGTGAAGACTTCAGGATGAATAGTCTAATACGTTTAGACAAATAACTGTCACATTATTTCTATTGAGTAATTCCTGCATGCTGGTCTGTCAGTTCAGGGCCTGTAGGAAGGCAGAGGGAAAACAGTTACTCGTTACCACGTAATTATTCAGAATATGGTTTTCTGTATTTATTCAAAAAGGGGCTTACAGATCAAATTTGAAACAATTGCATAAAAAAAACCCCAATTCAACAGAGATCGACAAGGAACAATAAAAACAGCACAGTATAGTTGAACTCTGCAGGAGTACTCGTCTGAGGAGACATATTCAGGGGGTAATCATTATTTAGTGAGAGTCCGCTTGGTGTAGTGGTTAAGGTGTTGGACTAGGATCTGGGAAGCCCAGGTTCGAATCCCCACTCGGCCATGGAAACTTGCTGGGTGACCTTGGGTCAGTCACACAATCTCCGCCCTGACCCTGGCTAGTATTTGGATGGGAGACCTCCAAGGAATACCAGGGGCATGATACAGAGGCAGGGAATGGTTAACCATCTCTAAATGTCACTTGCCTTGAAAACCCTACAAGGTCTCTGTAAGTCAGCTGTGACTTGACTGCAAAAAAATGCAAAAAAACCCCACCATTATTTATAACCAACGTAAAAGATAAACTTAATTAAGCAACTAGGACCACACAAGTCTTAACCTAATCACACACACACACAAAAGAGAAAGGGAACCTCAAAGAGGAAAGAATTCAGGGCTTCCTTTGGATGATTTGAATTCAGGGACTGCTTCAGGGCTTCCTTTGGATGATTCATTATTTTTTTGACATTTCGAAGTCACATTGTGGTCACCGCATACTTGTCCTGCGTTTTCAGGAACCTGTTTTATCACAAATTGAACATTTGCCTCGATCCCAAAGCGAAGCTAATTGAAGTAATTTCTGTGAATAGTCATAACTTCAGGTTTCTCTTCCCCTCCCATTCTCGCTTGTCCCTCCCTCATCCAATGCCTCCCTTAGATGCCTTTTTGGTGAGTTTCAGGAGTATACTAATATGAGTTACAAGTTATACCTGGTCTACTGTGGATTGGGGTTTTTTTTGTATCAGTTTGATGGACCAACTGCCTGTATTTCTTAGTCTTTGGCTCCTTTGCCTAATCAATTCCTGCCAATAATACTTTGCAGTTAGATAGCACTTAAGCATTCAGAGTACTTGACATACATTATCTCAGCAATCCATAGCAATGGGCAAGCTCCCCTTCTTTCGTGTTGGAATCCACTCAGCTTTTACAAGCTTTGTCGGTGAGCATTCAGAAGAAGCTCATTTGTTTTCTGAGAGGTCTCTTAGTGTAGGGGGGATATATTGGTTCATGTGTGCTGAATCTGCTAGTGCTGGTTGCACCACCAAGAGAATGCTCGTCAAACAAAAAGCGGCTTTGTCAAGTGATGGCAATTCATACTAATCAGTGGGTGCTTTGTTGAGAAGAAGAATAACTAAAGAGGTTTGGCGCACACACCTGCAAAGCTGCTGGTTTGAAGCACCTAATCTGCTGAACATTGACCATACATGAACAGCACCTCCTTGAACATATCAGGAGAGATCCCGAGGGTAATGGTGTTCTTTGCAATACACCTGAATTTTACACAATGACCATATGCTGAACCAGATAACTGGGAATTTTGACAGCAACATTAGCAGCCCTTAGAATGACTGTGGAGAGGAGGAGGAGGAGGAGGAGGAGGAGGAGGAGGAGGAGGAGGAGAAGGAGAAGGAGAAGGAGAAGAAGAAGAAGAAGAGTTGGTTTTTATATGCCATCTTTCTCTACCACTTCAGGAGGAATCAAACCTCCTTACAATCAGCTTCCCTTCCTCTCCCCACAACAGACACCCTATGAGGTTGGTGAGGCTGAGAGAGCTCTAAGAGAGCTGTGACTCGTCCAAGGTCACCCAGCTGGCTTCATGTACAGTACAGGAGTGGAGAAACAAATCTGGTTCATCAGATTAGCCTCCACCACTCATGTGAAGGAGTGGTGAATCAAAACTGGTTTTCTTCTTCTTCCTGCTCCATGTGAAGAGAAGCAAGCCAACAACAAGCTGTGATCGTGACACATTTTCGACTTTGCCGTTTGTAAAACGAGCCATTGGTATCAAGCTGCATAAAAAGGTAAAGGTCCCCTGTGCAAGCACCGGGTCATTCCTGACCCATGGGGTGACGTCACATTCCAACGTTTACTAGGCAGACTTTTGTTTTATGGGGTGGTTTGCCAGTGCCTTCCCCAGTTATCTTCCCTTTACCCCCAGCAAGCTGGGTACTCATTTGACCGACCTCGGAAGGATGGAAGGCAGAGTCAACCTTGAGCTGGCTACCTGCAATACTGCAGCTTACCACTCTGTGCCACTGGGCTCCTCAAGCTGCATAAGTCCGCCCAAAAAGCTCACGGCAAATGTGAGCTTTGGGCTGGCGGCTTCCAGGCTCATGTGTCTGGTGGATCTCCGGAACCTGTTTTTTCAGCCAGACTACCACCCAGAACTCTCAGACTCACACACTGCTCGGGGACTTCTCCGGCACAAAGGTATGGGTTGAAACAAACAAACAAATAAAAAGCGTTATCATCCTTATAGGGACACTTGTCAACACTAGAGCTAGGGGGGAAAGAAATCCAGCAATCCTGACAACGGTCCCCTGGGAAGTCTTTACCTTGCTGGAGCTTTCGATGTTGCCCGTGTTTTAGAACACTTGTTAAAAATGAAAACAAAACACCAAAAAAAAAAAAAAGACAAAAAAAGCTGTATGTGACATTTAGAGTCTCGGTAAACATAAACCACTCCTTATCTTCCCCCTCAGCTCCTCTCTCCTGCCCTTCCTCTCTGTCTCCATTTACAACTTCACTATCCTGCCTGTCTCTGGAGACTCTACCCTTGGCATAATCTTTGACTGCTCTCTGCTTCCGTCTGCATATCCAAGCTCCTGCTCCAAGACAAACGGCTTCTTTCTTCTTTAGCAAGTCAAGAATCCCTGTTTTACTGAAGGTTTCCGCTGCCAAAGCCAATACAAAATAAAATCCTTGCTGATGTGCCGGTTATCTCTTCCTTTTTAAAAAAAAAGTCATGTCTGGACTTGGAGAGAGCCAGCGTGGTGTAGTGGTTAAGAGCGGTGGTTTGGAGCGGCAGACTCTGATCTGGAGAACCGGGTTTGATTCCCCACTCCTCCGCATGAGCGGCGGAGGCTAATCTGGTGAACTGGATTGGTTTCCCCACTCCTCCACATGAAGCCAGCTAAGTGACCTTGGCCTAGGCACACTGTCTCAGCCCCACCTACCTCACAGGGTGTATGTTGTGGGGAGGGGAAGCGAAGGTGATTGTAAGCCGGTTTGAGTCTCTCTTAAGTGGTAGAGAAAGTCGGCATATAAAAACCAACTGTTCTTCTCCTTCTCGGACTCCAGTGTGGTGAAGTTGTTAACAGATGAAAACTCTATTAAGAATCTGTTGGAAATGTGGAAAAGAAAGAGGATCTTACATGCATGTCTGGTGGACTTGTAAAAAAATTAAAAAAATTTGGAAAAAAATAGTGAAAGAAACAAATAATTTGATTAATAGTAAAGTGAAAAGAAAACCATTATTTTGTTTACTGGGAATACCCACAAACGATATTCATGATCGGGATAGGATTATTTGCAAATATAGTTTTGCTGCTGCAAGGATTGTGATAGCTAGAGTTTGGAAACAAACAAGTAAACCTTCAGTTATAGAATGGAGAGAGAAATTGTGGTTATATATGAGGATGGCCAGATTAACGGAAATTCTGCACGGAAATGATTTGGAAGAATTTAAGCTAACATGGTTTAAGGCCACCTCATATTGGGATAAGTTGGCAAAAATGGATTTTACTTTGTTAATTAGTGAGTTATAGAAAATTATTTTTTAAGTAATATTAGAATTTAGATAACTAATAAATAAAGCTACCGGACACTTCTACGGAAGTCATGGTGATGGGTCACTTTTGGTGGGTGGGGGGAAAGGGTATTTTTTTTTTTTGATGAATGTATTAAAAAATGAAATGTATTCAATATGTTATGTGAATACCCTTTTATATCTATATCTATATCTATATCTATCTATCTATCTATCTATCTATCTCTATATATATATTCTTTTTTCTTTTTTGTATTGTAAAAATTCAATTAAAAAAATTATTAAAAAAAAGAAAAAAAAACAGTGGAAAACTCCAATATGGAGAACTAGGTTTGACTCCCCATTCCTCCACATGAGCAGCCACCTCTAATCAGGTGAACCGGGTTTGATTCCCCACTCCTCTACATGAACAGAAGACTGTAATCTGGTGAACTGGATTTGTTTCCCCACTCCTCTGCATGAAGCCTGCTGGGTGACCTTGGGCCAGTCGCACTTCTCTCCGAACTCTCTCAGCCCAACCTACCTCACAAGGTGTCTGTTGTGGGGTGGGGAAGGGAAAGGAAGGTGATTGCAAGCCACTTTGAGCCTCCTTAAAGATAGAGAAAATGGGGTATAAAAACCAGACTCTTCTTCTTCAAGACTCTGCAGAAGAAGGCAATGACAAACCACCTCTGCTTCTCACTTGTTTTGAAAGCCCTTGTTTGGGTCACCATAAGTCAGCTGTGACTTGATAGAACTTACAGATGTTGGAGGGAGAAAAAACAAACTGGGTAGCTGTATAATTTTCTCCAGCAGCTCAAGGGTGGCTTTCTTGTGGCAAGAAAATGGCAGGAGAAAAAAAGCATTAACTTTCCCCCTCTCTTCCCCATCACCGTCCTCATCCTTAATGAAGCAAACCCGGAGACTGCATTAGCAAAGAGAAATCATTTAAAATAAACATGGAAGAACTGTACCATTTAGTTGAGCTGCATGCTGTGGTTTGGTGGTACACCTTCTGTCAATGACTGATTAAATTCATTCTTGACACACACACCCCAAAAAAATCTGCCCATTTAATATTTCTTGTATTTCCTGCTCCACAATTCAGAACATGTTCGAAACTCCCTGATATGAAAGTCAGTGGTTAGATAGCTGTAGACTCTGTTAGTGTCTTCAGCATAGTTCGTAAACTTTAATGCCTTGGCTAAGAGCCTGTGCTGGTAAATTAGGTAAACTCATCATAAGCATCCCATGCTAGCAGTCACACACTTTATTATTATTATTATTTATACCATTATTATTATTATTCAGCTAAGCCGCGAACGGCGCATATTGCAGCACACAGATGCTTTTGATGACTAAAGTTTGTTCTCCTTTATGTTGACGGTACTCTCCCCTATCCCCCAAGGAATGGGGGGCGGGGAATGTAACAGTCTGCATCTTATTCAGTGACAAGTATACAGATTAATAACTTATATATTATTAAAATCCTCTTATTTCCTCCTCTATAGCTAGTTATATAGTGGGATGCATAATTAATAGACTCACTCGTGTTTTCAACAACAGCCATTGCTTCACAAAGGCACCGTGCAACTGGTTGGTGTGTTACTAACATTATCTAGTGGGAATCGTTTCCAGGGACATTATCAAGAAATTGTTAGGATGGCACACAATTAAAGCTGTCAATGTGCATGGCTGTTCTGCCTGCTGGGCTGGTGTCCGGTTATAGCGTCTCTCTCAGCCTCGAGGGGAGGGGCTGTGGCTCAGTGGCAGAGCATCTGCTTGATATGCAGAAGGTCCTTGGTTCATCTCCACTTGGAACCAGTCAGGTAGGTGACGTGAAAGACCTCCACCTGAGACCTAGGAGAGCCCGCTGCCAGTCTGAGTAGACAATACTGACTTAGATGGACCAAGGGTCTGATTCAGTAGAAGGCAGCTTCATGTGTTCATGAGGTTTACAAGCCAGAAGAATGTCTGAAAGCAGAGACAAAAGGTCCAGAGTCAAAAGGGAGCCAGAAGGGTTTGCAGAAAGATCTGCTGGTCCAAGGTAAGGTCACAGAAGATAAACCAGGTAGAGTGTCAGCTAGTTCAACGTCAATAGAACGTGCTGCGTCCACGCCCAACAGCTTGAACACACTCCTTCACATGAAGCCAGCTGGGTGACCTTGAGCTAGTCACACTCTCTCTGCCCCACCCACCTCACAGGGTGTCTGTTGTGGGGAGGGGAAGGGAAGGTGATTGTAAGCCGGTTTGATTCTTCTTTAAATGGCAGAGAAAGTCGGCATATAAAAACCAACTCTTCTTCTTTTTTTATGATTGTCTAGTTTTAAAGGTATTTTTAGTTGTTCAAATGTTTTAATGTTCTCATCTTCACCACCTTGGAGACCTTGATTGGGTGGAAAAGCAGCTTAGAAATGTGTGTGTGTGTGTGTGTGTGTGTGTGTGTGTGTGTGTTGAGCCATATGCAATACATTTGTCATACAAGTCATTTCTAGTATATTTTATTCCTTAAACATTTTTCCTTTGAATTAACTTACTGTTTAACATGTTGTGCCCCATTTCTCTTAAGACAGGAGATCAGGTTTTCTTATGGGTTACTCGGAAGTAAGCCCATTAATTTCACTGGGACTTATTTTCAGTCCCATTAAAGAAATGCAGCTTGAAGTCCAAACTGCTAGGTCCTAAATTTATCAACTGGTAAAGAACTTCGATTGTGCTCTGTCTAAGGTTGAAAGCATGTACTCCAGATTTCACCCCAAGTTTATCTGATAAATGATTTAAAAAACCTGAGTAATGTCTGGGATATATAAATAAATCTGTTTAGAATCCATTATATCAATGCTGTGTGTCAGAGAACCTTTCGAAGATTAATACTTGCTGATGGTTTAAACATTCTAATCTTCTTAAAGGAACACATATTTAATACAATGGGACAAGCCTCCAGCAGTATATGGAAACTGTACTTATAAAGGGCTGGTTTTGTGCAAGCGTCCATATTTTCTGCATTTCAGTGCCCCCTTGAGCTGGGGGGAACAGGTTGCTGCCCTTTGCAGACAAAGGAGGGGGTCATTCTGCTGATGTTGCTGTCCAGTCTCTTCTTTCTTGTATCTCTTTAGCTTTATTCCTCACAAAATTATATTCCTATAATTTTGCAAAGTCATCAGGACAGCGCTATCTCCATGCATTTGTTTGTGAATCAGTCTGGAGGCCGGTCCAGATAATGCCTAAGTCAATACCCGTGAAGGGGATGAGGAGAAGAAGAAGAAGAAGAAGAAGAAGAAGAGTTGGTTTTTCTATGCCAACTTTCTCTACCACTTAAGGAAGAACCAAACCTTCCCTTCCCCTCAGAATCATAGAGTTGGAAGGGACCACCAGGGTCTTCTAGTCCAACCCCCTGCACAATGCAGGAAATTCACAGCTACCTCCCCACACACCCCCAGTGACACCCTGCTCCATGCCCAGAAGATGGCCAAGGTGCCCTCCTTCTCATGATCTGCCTAAGGTCATAGAATCAGCATTGCTGACAGATGGCCATCTACTCTCCCCACAACAGACACCTGTGGGGTAGGTAGGTCTGAGAGAGAGTGACTAGCCTAAGGTCACCCAGCTGGCTTCATGTGGAGGAGTGTTGAATCGAACCCAGTTCTCCAGATTAGAGTCCGCCGATCATGTGTAGGAGTGGGGAAACCAACCCACTTCTCCAGATTAAGAGTCCACCGCTCATGTGGAGGAGTGGGGAATCAAACCCAGTTCACCAGATTAGAGTCCACCGCTCTTAACCACTACACCACACTGGCTCCCTATAGAGAGAACACTGGTTCTTTAGAGAATATGTCCCAATGGCCATGAACTGAGAGAACCTGGGAGCCAGCAACCCCCAAACTGCAGTTCCAGCAAGCGCCCGGAAACAGCACCCAGTTTAGGACCCAACAGATGCTGAGTCAGGCAGACAGCCTTGAAGGTAGGTATTAAAAATAATGTGGTTGGTACAGGCGGCTGAGCGTGAAGATTTGGCAAAAAAAGGTGATGCGGGGTGGGGGGAAGGTGTTGAAGTTGTGGGTAGGCATTTAAAACCACAGCCTGGGTAAGTAGAGGAGGACTTCTCCAGGTATTCTGGGCACTCAGGGAAGGGGAGAGGCGAGGGAACAGAGAAGAGAGGATGCTCTACCACAGGGGTGTAAAAACTCATTTATTACAAGGGCTGGATATGACATAAATGTCAATTGGTCGGGTGGGGCCTTGTCTCTCCAACTCAGATCGGGACTGGGGGAGGGTGGCTGCTTTGGCTGGCTTGCAGGCTGGATAACAGCTCTGAAAGGATGGTGCCAAGTTGTTTTCTGTTGCCCCAGAAGGTTGGACCAGAACCAACAGGCTGAAATTAAATCAAAAGAGATTCCATCTAGACATTAGGAACAATTTTCTAACAGTCAGAGTGGTTCCTCAGTGGAACAGGCTTCCTCGGGAGGTGATAAGTCCTCCTTCCCTGGAGGTTTTTTAGCAGAGGCTAGATGGCCATCTGTCAGCAATGCCGATTCTATGACCTTAGGCAGATGGTGAGAGGGAGGGTATCTTGGCCATCTTCTGAGCATGGAGTAGGGGTCACTGGGGTGTCGGGGGAGGTAGTTGTGAATTTCCTGCATTGTGCAGGGGTTTGGTCTAGATGACCCTGGTGGTCCTTCCAACTCTATGATTCTATTATTCTAGGGGCCAAATCCAGCTCCTGGGCTATATGTTGTTCAACACCCCTGGTCTACCACTTCCCCTCACCTTTGAGACTTTGTAAAGAACCAAGAGGAAAGAACCGAGAAAACACCACTGTCATAATGGCCCCCTTTCTGTATTATGAAGACTATTTTCGGCCTCGAACAACACTGCAGGTTTTTTGGCGCACTGTTTTGTTTTGTGCTGTTAAACCCTGGATAGATTCCCTGCGAGGCAAACTGAGACGATCTGGCTGGCCTGCAGAACGTTTTGGCTGGCCTAGGTCAAAAAAGTAGTTTTATGGTAGGATTGTTCTTACCCGCTCAGTGCTCTCTCGTTCTCTCTCCCATCTATAAATAATCGTGGGAGGGAGAGGGGGATTCTGCCATCCTTTTCTAAGGATCCGGGACCTTGTTAACCTTACGGAGCTGCGGTACAATGGATTCATTCTTGGCTAGGCAGTGATGGCTCTGCAGAATGAAATGCAAATGTCCTCGCGTAAAATCCCTAGTTATGTATAACAACCTGCAAGTGCTAGCTATGTAATCTGCAAAGTGCAGAGAATTATATGGATTTCTTTCTGTAACCGCAAAAGAGGCTAGCTTTTTTCATTCCTGTGCTGTTTCATTGCCTTACGGATTCCAGGTTTGCATTCTGGTGTCGGAGGTGTTTTGCGATCACTGTAACTTCCTTGCTGAGGTTACAGGCTCAGAAGAACTCAGGGAGGATGTTGGTTTACATGAGAAGAGAGGACCTCCCTGCTCATTAGTGTTGACAGGTCCCTCTTCACCACCAGTGGGAGGTTTTTGGGGAGGAGCCAGAGGCGAGCGGGGTTTGGAGAGGGGAGAGACTTCAATGCCATAGAGTCCAAATGTCAATGCAGCCATTTTCTCTGGGTGAGCTGTTCTTTATCAGCTGGAGATCAGTTGTAATAGCAGGAGATCTCCAGCTAGTACCAGGAGGTTGACAACCCTACTTGACACCTCAGGCAAACTTAGGGTTGGCAGGTCCCTCTTCTCCACCGATGGGAGGTTTTTGGGGTGGAGCCTGAGGGTGGGGTTTGGGGAGGGAAGGGACTTCAATGCCATAGAGTCTGTTTGCCAAAGCGGCCATTTTCTCCAGGTGAACAGATTTATATCGGTTGGAGATAAGTTGTAATAGCAGGAGATCTCCAGCTAGTACCTAGAGGTTGGCAACCCTACTACCCACAGTCCATCTCTCTCTCTGTCAAGATGTGCTTCACTAGGATACCATTGCTGCTGTGCCAGCCAAACAATTTCCCATCTCTGAAAATGGCAACAGTCCCGTAGACAAGCTTTTGCTAGACTTTGGAGGTTTCACTCAGAGCTGTCCTGGCTTGGGATGCGTGCCAAGCCATTAAAGTTTATGAGCTAGACTGAAGCTACCGTGAGGTGTAGAGATACCGAACTATTCAGTGGAGCCTTGGAAAAAGTAAAATATTTAAGAGCACTGCAGCGCAGGGGATGGAGTGTTGGGGAGGTCTGAGGGGAAATCCCCCACTCGGTTGCAACGCTGACTCGATAGCCTTGGGCAAAACGCCCATCTCTGAGGCCAGTCTGTCTCGTCGGGTTGCTGTGAGGAACACCCCCCTGCGAGTTGCTCTGAGGTTCTGGGGGTTGAAAGAAGTGTCGGCTTTGTTAGGCAGGCAATCCGGAGCGCTTCCCTGTACCGAGTCCCTGGCCCAGTTTAAATCGAGCGCACGAGAGGCAGTGGGGAACGGATCGCATGCCGAGTTCCCACCGTGCTTTAATGCAAAACTGTAGAGGCAGTGGCTATGCTTGGGGTGGCCCAGCATGATCATTTGTGCTCTGTCTGGCTGCACGGCACTTCCTGCAGGCCTGCTCGACTCGTGAACCGCCGAATTAAACGCAGCCCAGTGACCGAGTGTCGTGACCTGCCCAGGTGCTTGATGAAGTTCTTACTTTCTCCAGAAGGCAACAAAGTCGGAGTTTTGTTGAATATTCCGTGTTGACCAGTTTCTTATGTTGCCATGCTGCTTCCTGGGAACCAGGGATGACTCCTGCAATTTCCTGTGATAGCTGCCAGTACCTTGGGCACCGGTGGGAGGAAGGAAAGGACTGTCACAAGGAAAGTCTGATTTTAAATCCTCACGGTGAACCTAGGGAGACACCAAGGATAATGTGATGTATAGTAGGCTCTTCTCCATGCATCCAGCAGAATAAAGTATTAAACTTCTGAAATGGTAGAATGGGTTGTTAGTAGGGTTGCACTGAAAGTGGTATGACTGGTCCAAAATCACCCAGCAAGCTACCACGGCAGATTGGGGATTTGAATCTGCAGGGACCTCAGTGGGGCATAATGCCATAGAGTCCAATTGCCAAAGCGGCCATTTTCCAGGGGAACTGATCTCTATCGGCTGGAGATCAGTTGTAATAGCAGGAGATCTCCAGCTACTACATGGAGGTCACACTAAACCCCTGAATTGTGTGCAGAGATGAGCCAATGAGGACTGTAGAGCCAGCGAGGTGTAGTGGTTAAGAGCAGTGGTTAGGAGCAGTGGACTCTAATCTGGAGAACCGGGTTTGATTCCCTAAACACATGAGTGGTAGACTCTAATTTGGTGAACCAGGTTGGTTTCCCCACTCCTACACATGAAGCCAGTTGGGGGACCTTGGGCTACTCACAGCTCTCTTAGAGCTCTCCCAGCCCCACCTACCTCACAGGGTGTCTGTTGTGGGGAGGAGAAGGAAAGGTGATTGTAAGCCAGTTTGATTCTTCCTTAAGCGGTAGAGAAAGTCAGCCTATAAAAACCAACTCTTCTTCTTCTGCTGCTGCTGCTGCTTCTTCTTCTGCTGTTTCTTCTGCTTCTTGCCTTGTGCAGCTTCTCTCTGCTACTGTGCACTCGTGTTATATCGTTGTGCGACACTAAACCCCTGAATTGTGTGTGGGGATGGGCCGATTGCAGGCTGGAGATTGTTGCAGGGAAGCATCTCGATCTTCTTTGGGAGGTGAGCGATGCTTTGTGAATCATCTTCAGCAAACTTCACAGCTTCAGCGGCAGAGATATAATGGATGCCTCGCATAAACTTTGTGGCCTGAAGGCGGGTGGGCAGAAGCGAGTGAGAGAGACGAAACAGTATCTTGCGGAAAGGGTTGCCTTTCTGTGAGGTTTTTGTTTTCCTCCTGCAGTTGACCAACTTTCTCTTTCAATCACATCTGTGGTCTTCTGGGTTTTACGTCTCCTGGAAGGCACTGGATATTTTTGGCAGGATCTAGCCTTCCCATTGTACATTTTCCTCCCTTCTCACTCTTGTTCTCTCTCTCAGTCTCCTTAGCAACTGCTGAATGGAATTCGTCCAGTCTGCCTAACCATAAAATTAAAATTGCCAGGCAAAGTGAAGTGTCCAGGATGCTGCTGCTGTGTGGTTTCTCTGTACAAAAAATGCATTGACGTGGGGCCAAGGCACCCCAGCCTGAGCATGGGACACAAACCCACCCAGGTCTGCAAGGAAGAACCGTAAATTATCATAAAGCAGAATAGAGAGTTTGGGGAGGGGCCATGACTCAGTTGGTAGAGCATCTGCTTGGCATGCAGAAGGTCCCAGTTCCAACCCCCCGGCATCTCCAGTTAAAGGGACTAGGAAAGTAGGTGATGTGAAAGACCTCTGCCTGAGACCCTGGAGAGCTGCTGCCGGTCTGAGTAGACAATACTGACTTTGATGGTCCAAGGGTCTGATTCAGGATAAGGCAGCTTCATGTGTTAATGTGTTTATGTGGGGGAGAGTTGTCTCAAAATTAAGAGGAGTAACATATCCCCCAATGCTCACCCTCCCTTTGGGGTTCCCCCCCCCCCAGTCATATCCAAGTCCAATAGCACCTTAGGTCGTTTATGCATGGGAGAGTTTTACCTGAGGTCCGTTGCTCGCTGGAACCACAATTCCCTGTTGGGAGTCTATGCACCAGCAGTCTCCAAGCTCAAATCAGGAAGTATTGAATCCCGCCCCTTGAAATGCTGCTTTGTAATTGGCTGTAGTGGGAGAGAAATTCCCTCCTCCAAACCCAATTGCCGCATTAAAGAGTATTTTAAGAACATAAAACAAAAAATGGAGCAATCTGAAAAGAAGCAGGAGGGGGAGAAATCCAAGCCTCAGTTTTAAAAAAGGCTTTCTTCTGCTCAGAATGAGCTCCCAGGAAGCAGGAATTATTTGAATCCCCACCTCTGGACATGCTACTTTGTAATTGGCTGTGAATGAAACTAAGCTTGCATGTCCTGCACTTTGCCTTATGCTTGGAGATTTCACCCAGGCTGATCTTAAGGGAGATCGAAGAGGCGGGTTAATAGAGGAACGGGAAGTCTCGGGATTTGTGAGGGCTGGCAGCGAGGTCATCTCTAATGGATGGGAAACTCATGCATAACTCCAATGAACAACCGAGACAGACCGGGGGGGGGGGGAATGTGAGTGCAAGTACCCATGCATAAACAACCTTAGAGACCAACAAGATTTTTGAGGTGTAAGCTTTCGAGGGGCAAAGGTCCCTTGAAGCTGCAGTTGAAGAGTTAGACTCAAGTCCAGTAGCACCTTGGAGATCAACAAGATTTGGGGGTACAAGCTTTCGAGGGGCAAAGGTCCCTCGAAGCCGTGTTGGTCTGCAATGGAAGAGCTAGATTCAAGTCTAGCCCTGCCACTATCACAATTCCTCTCTCATAATACTAGAACACGGCGTCATCTGCTGAAGCTGGAGGGCGAGAGACTCAAAATAGATAAAAGGAAGTATTTCTCTACACAACACATAGTTACATTGTGGAATTCCGTGCCCCAGGATGTGGTGGTGGCTGCCAACTTGGAAGGCTTTAAGAGGGGAGTAGACATGTTCATGGAGGAGAGGGCTATTCATGACTACTAGTCAAAATGAATAGTAGTCATGATGCACACCTATTCTCTCCAGGACCAGAGGAGCATGCCTATTATATTAGGTGCTGTGGAACACAGGCAGGATGCTGCTGCAGTGGTCTTGTTTGTTGGCTTCCAAGAAGCACCTGGTTGGCCACTGTGTGTGAACAGACTGCTGGACTTAATGGATCTTGGTCTGATCCAGCATGGCTTTTCTTGTGTTCTTATGTTCTTATGAGTCCAGTAGCACATTGGAGACCAACAAGATTTTCGGGGTATAAGCTTTCGAGAGTCAAGGGTCCCTCAAAGCCATGTTGGTCTGCAATGGAAGAGATAGATTTTTGACAGCCTGCTCAGTATTTGGCATCATTATCTGCAATGATGGCTCGTAAACTAAATTCTGAATGAGATATCATGATTCCAAACGCTGTTGTGGGTAGAACCACTTCTGGAAAGCCCTATAGTAGCTCAGGAGAATTTTGCTCATTGCCAAACCCCTCTATGTAAAGGGACAATCCCAAGGTGGTGTGTAAAATCACCCTTCCTTTTGTGCAGGAGTTTTGAAAAGAGTGAGGCACGCACAAATGGAGATTTGCACTCTGGTTTCTGGCATCCAGATCCAACGCTCTGCACTCGACACCACGCATCAATTAGAGAGGCAAACTTAATAGCCGCAATATCTTATCGTTCAGATTAGATTAAAGT
This sequence comes from Euleptes europaea, assembly GCF_029931775.1. Classification (NCBI taxonomy): domain Eukaryota; kingdom Metazoa; phylum Chordata; class Lepidosauria; order Squamata; family Sphaerodactylidae; genus Euleptes; species Euleptes europaea. Next base: position 7,276,253 of record NC_079327.1, on the reverse strand, counting down.
CCTTTGCTTTCTGCATGCTAATTTGTACATCCCTTCTCCTTGGCTAGTTTTCCCCCATCGCCCCCTCCCAATTGCAGCTCTGTCATCCCTCCAGCCAATAAATGCTCCCAAACATTTTGCTCTGAGACAAGGCTGTCTCTTTGTATCAGACGCCAGCTCCACCGCCCGGGACTGTAAACAGAAAGTCCCCATGACGACTGGTTCATTCCCCCATCGGAGACCACACAGGGCCCCTACGAAATCCCATCACTTTCCAAGAGCAAATTCAGCTTCCAACTCTGATTCACAGTGTAGGGCCGGAGCAGCCGCCAAGAGGATTCTCCTGGCTTGAATGGTGTGAATAAAAGTAACGTATGTTGAAGATCCTGGTCTCGGTCAACCCAACATGTCTGAAATTTTCTATTCCATGCAGAGCGCAATGTTTGGTTCGGTTGTGTTGCTCTTTTGTTGAATTGAATATCGGTGTTGGTTATGCACGGATACTTTCACTCACGTTAACCCCCCTGGTCTGTCTCGGATGTTTCTTGGAGTTATGCCCGAGTTTTCCCGTCCATTAAAGATGACCTTGCTGCCAGCCCTCACAAACCCTGGGACTTCCCATCCCACTATTAACCCAATTCCTCCCCTGAGCTCAGCCCACTTGAAATCCCCATGAATAAGGCAAAACGTGGGAAAAGGAAGCTTGGGGGAGGGATGTTTCACGGAAAGAACTACAGCCAGTTACAAAGTGTGTCAAGAGGCGGGGATTCAAATGCTTCCTGCTTCCTGGGAGTTCTTTCTGAGTAGAAGAGAAGCATTTAGAAATGAGGCTTGGATTTCTCCACCCCTTCTCTCCCATTCCTTTTAGGTAGCTCCATTTTTTTTAAATGCTTTTTGCATTTCTTGGGAGATGGGGACTCTTGCATTTCTGGGAGATGGGGACTTCTAAGCACTACAGCCAATTACAATGCAGCATTTCAAGGGGCGGGGACTCACAAGCTTCTTGTTTTGAGCTTGGAGAATGCTGGTGCATTGTTTCCCAAGAAGAAAGTGTGGGTCCAGCGGAGGGCAGGGTTTGGGGAGGGACTTCAATGCCATAGAGTCCAATTGCCAAAGCAGCCATTTTCTCCAGGGGAACTGACCTCTGTCGCTTGGAGATCAGTTGTAATAGCAGAAGATCTCCAGCCACTGCCTGGAGGTGGGCAACCCTTAATGCTTCAAAGCATTATGAGGGAAGATAGCTTGGATTAGGATTGTGGTGCTGGAGAAGGGGAAGGTTAGACATTTCCCCTGTGCCATTTCGCCAATGAAAATCCCTCTCCACCAAACCTCTGTTAACCTGTGGAAAGGGCAAGAGAGATAAAATATAGTGTGTGAGTGTGTGGCAGCAGGAGGATGTTGATATATGGACAATGTGTGTGTTGAGTTCTTTATTTTGTATGGAGCCACATTAATCCATAAGCACTGAAATTGATTGTCCAAAGGTCCCTTTGATTTTTTTTTTTTAAAAAAACAGAGATTCCTAAGTATATTTTGCTCAAACTGGCCCCTCTAAATGATGCCTAAAATGTTGTTTTAGCAAAATATTTTTATTTGATAAAGAATTTTAATTAAATTAACAATGAATTCTAAGTTTTAAAGCAGTAAAACCACAATTAAAATCCCTCAAACCCGAAACTCAAGATGGCGCCAAATGAGGAGGGGCTGTGGCTCAGTGGTAGAGCCTCTGCTTGGCATGCAGAAGATCCCAGGTTCAATCCCCGGCATCTCCAGTTAAAGGGACCAGGCGATGTGAAAGACGTCTACCTGAGACCCTAGAGAGCTGCTGCCAGTCTGAGTAGGCAATACTGACTTTGATGGACCAAGGGTGTGATTCAGTAGAAGGCAGCTTCATGTGTTCATGTGTTTATGGGTCTAATCCCCTTTCAATAACCCTATATAAATCCTTTTAGTTTCTGTCAGAATGCTTACCAGTGTTTCACCTGAGCAAGACTCCATCTCGGATTTAATTTGGGGGGATTTCACTGGTAGTTCCATGTATAAGGGTTTAACTGCATAATATTTCTTTCCTTCCCCCCTGTCAAAACTACACAGAGGAGCTCTCAAAATTTATGAATAAAACCTGGAATCCAGCACTGTTAGAAACCTTATGGTGCAGAGCTTTAGGGGTACAACAAAATCAGTCTCAAATCCCAGTCTTGCAATAACATGGGGTAATTCCCCCCCCCCTTTTCTGGGAATGCATCGCTATACTAAGCTGAATTGTTCCTGAGGCTATGAGAAGTTGTTTCTAAGAAGAGAGAGATGAAGAGAGGGGGAGAGAGTAAATTGATTGCAATAAGAAAAACTTTCACCACTAAGGGCTAGAAGAAAATTAAATGTTGGCTCTTAAATCATAAGGTGAAGGCAGGTTGCACTGGGAATGTATGTGGGAAATGTTGCTCATTTCTGCCCTCCCAACTGGTCTATATAATATCGGTTGCCTCAAAAATTAAGTTCAAAAATGGAGTTGGAGGAAGTATGCAATTAAAGACTGCATTGAAGGGATGGTACCAAATGAACAAGAATGTTACCGCTCTCCGATTCTCAAAATGTTGCCAATTTTTCATCTAAATATGTGTCAGAGACCTGAGTGACCGATGGCATGAATAAGAGCTCATGCATGCCCATGGGAATTTTTATTATTCACCCCTTTCTGAGGTTCTTATTTTATTTTATTTGGAACATTTTAATGCTACCTCTTCAGGAACCTGCCCAATGTGGCTTACACAATTGAAAATAATAATTAAAAAAACCAAAAATATTAATTAAAATGAAGCATTTTTAAAAGCCTCAGGAAAGCTTAAAAACATATATCATAAATACAGACCACCAACAGCTTCAAACAATAGTTTCCTGGCAGGTTTTTAAATGTATATCTCAACCCTTAAGTTAAATCTTGTCATGTTCTTGGTTGTACCTTTAGAGTTCTCTCCCCCGCCCCCCAGTTTTTATGTGGTAGTATTTTACTAAGCATCTTTAATGAGTTTCTGTATGAAAAAAATGGGATGGAGCCTATCCCGATTCTACCATTCCACTGAATAAAGCTTGTTTGTTTGTTTGTTTATTAAGACATTTATACCCAACCTTTATTTTTGGCTAAAGTTTTAAGCCTTCTTCCAGATTAAATGGCTTTTCCATTGGCAGAAGAACCAGTTAAATTGGATGAAGGTTTTTCCTGGAGGATGGTTGGATTCACCTCAAGGCTAGCTTGATCTCATCAGATTTTGGAAGCTAAGCATGGTCAGTCCTGGATGGAACTCGGATAGGAGACCACCAAGGAAGTCCACTGTTGCTACATAGAGACAGACAATGGCAGACCACCTCTGTTCATCTCTTGTAGGGTTGTCAGGTCTCTCTTCACCACTGGTGGGAGGTTTTTGGGGTGGAGCCTGAAGAGGGTTTGGAGAGGAAGGGTGTTCAATTCCATAGAGTCCAATTGCCAAAGCGGCCATTTTCTCCAGGTGAACTGATCTCTGTCAGCTGGAGATCAGTTGTAATAGCAAGAGATCTCCTGCTAGTACCTGGAGGTTGGCAACCCTATGGTTCAAAGGACTGCCGGAGGTCTGTAGCATTGCTTTACAGAAGTAACAGTTCAGAGCTCTGGAAACCACTTGAGTCTAAACCCGAAAAGTGGATTTAGCCTCTAAATCTTTCAACAAAGAACAGCACAATTTCAATGGGCTACTGACACACTACTGAAGTAAACATAAAAACAGATCTCCATCACTTCCTGTCATTTTTTAAACACTGTCTGGCAGAGGAAAGCTGCCTAAAGGTAGCATTTCCACCTCTGAACTTGAGGGCGGAAGATTCGATGTTGCCTTTGCAGGACTTTCTGCCCATCAAGAACTTGCCACCTTTTCTTGATTTAACTTTTATAACTTTGGTATAGCTGAGGCAGTCACTGAGAAAATTGACTTAAGACTGCAATCCAGTGTATACTTACATGGGAGAAGGCTCTGCTAAGCACACTGAGACTTGGTTCTACAGAAGCTTGTATAGGATTAGAGTGCAGGGCTTGTGGAGGGCTCAGACAGTGAAATCAAGAATTCCCCCAAAAAATAATATATATATTTTAAAATTAATTTATGGGCTTGGACTACCTGACAATAAACAAATGGTGTAGCTAAATTTCTTCTCCTGTCTTAATTGTAGTATTGTTCAGAGCAATGGATAGGTTCCCATGATTACCAGTAGGATCTTTCACAAATTCCATTTCCCTGATTAAAATTTTTAAAAAGTCCAGTTGTATATATCCTTAGAGCTCCTAAGAACAAATTCACAGTCACTCTGCCTTGAAATTCTTTCTCAGACCCCACATCTTTTATGAATTGTATGAGGGGCTGTGGCTCAGTGGTAGAGCATCTGCTTGGTATATAGGAGGTCCCAGGTTCAATCCCTGGCATCTCCAGTTAAAGGGCCTAGGTGATGTGAAGGACCTCTGCCTGAGACCCTGAGGCAGCTTCATGTGTTCAATTCATTGGTTAATCACTAATAACCAGCTTGAACCCAAAATAATATTCAGTCTCATATTATGTTTACGGATCTTTCATTCTTGTGTACTAGCTTTCTTTTTCTCCCTACCTGCATATTGCAAATGTATTTATTTATTTAAAACTGTTACTAGCCGCCTTTCTTCCTTAACATTGTTCAAGGATGCTAAAAATAAAATACATAAAACAGAGTACATAAAAACACCTCAAGCCAAAGTTTGCTCCTTAGTGGCAGGGATTTTTGCACAAGCAGTAAAGTAGCATCCCCCCCCCCCCCCCGCATATGTATGTGTGTATTTAATAGAGTTTTATTCCATGTTGTATGTTTTAAATCCTGGAATTGTAAGATGCCTTGAGCCACAAGGGAAAGATGGGGGTAGAAATGTTTTAATTACTACCTATAAATATGTTCTGCAAGTAATAATGTAAATCTACAACATGCAGACAGGGATATGGCAAGTCTCCATGATTAGATTTTTTCTGTACTTTAAATAGGGAACAAATGACAGTGATGTCCTGTCAGATCTGCAGTAAAGTAGCCAGCTCTGGGTTGGGAAATACCTGGATATTTTTTTTGGGGGGGGGGGTGGAGCCCGAAGAGGGTGGGGTTTGGGGAGGGAGGGACTTCAGTGGGGTATAATGCTATAGAACCACCTTCCAAAGCTGCAATTTTCTCCAGGTGAACTGATCTCTATTGCCTGTAGATCAGTTGTAATAGAGGGAGGTCTCCAGCCATCACCTGGAGGTTGGAAACTAGGGTTGCCAGCTCCCTCTTCGCCACCAGTGGGAGGTTTTGGGGGCAGAGCCTGAGGAGGGCCGGGTTTGGGGAGGGGAGGGACTTCAATGCCATAGAGTCCAATTGCCAAAGCGGCCATTTCTCCAGGGGAACTGATCTCTGTCGACTGGAGATCAGTTGTAATAGCAGGAAATCTCCTGCTAGTACCTGGAGGTTAGTAATCAAACAAAACCAAACTCGAGATGCACTTGTGAAACTAGCATTCAAATCACAGCTACTATGGCTAAAGATCCTTATATGACTTATATATGTATATAAATACATCTGGCTCCAAATTAATTTCAACCACATATATTCAAGCATATATTCATTAACATGTACTTATATAGAGAATTATGATAACTTTAATCCTAGCATCTAACTAATCTAAGATGCTATATACAGTAATCACAGTGTGTCAGTTTCATCAGTTTCATCAGTTTCACCATGCTGCATCACAATGGTGAAACTGACACGTTGTGATTACTGCATATAGTGTTTTACTTTAGTCAGATGCTAGGATTAAAGTTATCATAATTCTATATTTAAGTATATGTTAATGAATATATGCTTGAATATATGTGGTTGAAATTAATTTGGAGCCTGACGTAGTTATGTACCTATATAAGTCATATAACAGCGCATTCCTGAAAGGAATGCCCGCGCCGGGTTCAGGAGGCAAACTAGCAGCGTTGCCTCCTAAAGAGGTTTCGGCACTGCTGAACCCCTGCCCGGCGCCAAAACCCCGTGCAGCCCTCATAGGGTTGCATGGGAGATACGCCAGCTAAAAGCTAAAAGCTGGCGTATCTTTACAAAAATAAAAAGGGGCGTTCCCGAGTCAAAAGTTCCCGAGTTGGCCCCGCTCCGTGGCCTGTGTCGTTATGCCCCAGGAACGCCTCCCGGGCTGCCAGAATGCCTCCCGGCTCGCTGCTGCGGCCTGTGCCGGAGGCCAGAGGCCGGTGGGAGGCAGTGGCGGTCAGGGAGCGGGGCCCGGCACTGCACCCCGGCGCTGGGGCCACTCACACCGGTGTGCGCCTTCCGGGTGCCGGCGGTGTGGGCCTCTGTGCTGACGGAGGCCATAGTCAACCTCCTAAGGGCTTTGGGCCCATTTTTCAGGAATTGGCTGTATGGGTCTTTAGCCATAGTGGCTGCGATTTTAATGCTAGTACCCAGAGGTGGGCAATGCTATTGGCAACCCTAATCTGCAGTAGCGTTCAAAACTGCCATTTCAAAGATGCTAGTCTTGCAAACAGACTTATTTTGCACGCCAGTATCCCTCCCGTGCTTTATCACTTTGCACAGAGGCAGACATCTCTGCCAAAATAATGGGGAAAGTTTTATGTTCCTTCCATATACATACTATGGTTAACAAGGCTGCTCCAATGGATATCTTACAGGGAATGAGGTCATGTTCTAATGCCATGCCAGCAGCATAATGTTTTTAGTATCGGCTCATTTCAAGGCTACAGCTAAATGGGGGGTGGGGAAGGGATAGAAAACTACCAATTAGTGTCGCTAAACTGCACCTGTTGCTAAGGGTTGCCGGGCTCAGAGCACCAGACATCGATTTAAGCGAGAGACCTACTTCTCTTCAAAGTACAGTATTCCAGCTGCCCAAAAAATAAAATAAAAAATTAATCAGCAACTAACCATTGTGATTAGGCTCTCGAAACGGGTAACCCTTCACCTGACATTGTCATGGCACAGTAGCCTTTCATCTGAGCTGTCTGCTCCTTGAAGAACGGATGAAAAGCGGCCCTTTGCTTCGTCTGGCGTTTGAAGGCCTTTCGGCAACCGAAAGCATAGTTTCTTTTATATCGCGAGTGGCTGAGTTCTGAATACATCGGCGTCCTCCAGCAACCTATTAACTCTTGTTGCATCTACTGGGTAGTATCTTTGCCCACCTACGCACACCCTTTACAGGTTGTCCTCTGGGTTGCGCTGAGGCTTAACTGTGGTGTGCCAGATTGTTTTTACCCGGCGTGCTGGTCTTAGGCAAAGCCCTGAGCCGCTAATGGCACCACAAGGCTTGCGTCTGGCAAAGGACCCCCCTTGTATCGTATCTCCTCCCTTCTTGTTTGGTTTATAAGAACACTAAAATCATCACAAGTAGACGTTGCATTATTTTGCCAATAGATAATTCAATTGAGGAGTAAAAGATTGATGAAGAAGCTGCCCATTAAGTACAATGTATTAGCCCCTGAAATACAGTTGTCCTGTTGTGAGCAGCTCTGTGACTTTTGGACCGGGTCAATAGTTTTTTGTGAGCCAGCATGGTGTTGTGGTTAAGAGCGGTGGTATAGAGCGGTGGACTCTGATCTGGAGAACCGGGTTTGATTCCCCACTCCTCCACATGAGCGGCGGAGGCTAATCTGGTGAACAGGGTTGGTTTCCCCACTCTGACACACAAAGCCAGCTGGGTGACTTTGGGCAAGTTACAGTTCTGTTAGAGCTCTCTCAGCCCCACCTATCTCACTGGGTCTGTTGTAGGGAGGGGAAGGGAAGGTGATTGTAAGCCGGTTTGATTCTTCCTTAAGTGGTAGAGAAAGTTGGCATATAAAAACCTCCTCCTCCTCCTCCTCCTCTTCCTCTTCCTCCTCCTCCTCCTCCTCCTCCTCCTCCTCTTCTTCTTCTTCTTCTTCTTCTTCTTCTTCTTCTTCTTCTTCTTCTTCTTCTTCTTCTTCTTCATGTGTGTGTAAAGTGCTGTCAAGTCGCAGCCAAATTATGGCAACCCCATAGGGTTTTCAAAGCAAGGGACAAACATAGATGATTTGCCGTTGCCTGCCAGTATGGTGTAGTGGTTAAGATCAGTTGTTTGGAGCGGTGGACTCTAATATGGTGAACTGGCTTTGATTCCCCACTCTTCCACATAAGTGGCGGACTCTAATCTGGTGAACTGGCTTGATTTCCCACTCCTACACATGAAACCAGCAGGGTGACCTTGGGCTAGTCACAGCTCTCTTAGAGCTCTCTCAACCCCACCTACCTCACAGGGTGTCTGTTGTGGGGAGTGGAAGGGAAGGAGATTGTAAGCAGGTTTGATTTTCCCTTAAGTGATAGAGAAAGTCAGCATATAAAAACCAACTCCTTCTTCTTCTGTCCTTGATAGCAACCCTGCCCTTCCTTGGTGTTCTCCCATCCAAGTACTAACCAGGGCCAACCCTGCTTAGCTTCTGAGATTTAATGAAATCAGACTAGCCTGGACATCCAAGTTGTTTGTTTGTTTCTTCATATTCCTTCTATATCATAACATCCAGGATTTCTGGTGCCACTTTGACTCTCTGTTGGCTTTCATCGTCCTAGTTATGATGTCATGCAAAGCTCCAAACAGTCAAAGTTCCACATAATTACAAGTCTGTTTCCACTCCGATCTCCCATCATAAATACCTGAGGTCGGTCAATACATACAATACAATATGATACGATAAAAGTTTATTGTTTGTGGCCGAAGACCATGATAATCTGTCATACAAAACCCGGTCATAAATAATGGCATTAAAACAGCCCGACCAAAAACAAGCAAGCAATTAAATGCATTAAACGCCCTGATTAAAAACAGCTTTCACCCGGATTTCCTTGGCTGCTAAAGCAAAAAGTGACACTTAGTAGGAAACATCCAGATTGGCGTCTGAAAGGAGAAAGAGCAGCTTCTCTGGATCTGAAAAAAAAAAAAAGATTAAGCCCCTTTAGAATCGCTGCGAGAAATTTAGATCTGGGCTCTGTATAAAGAGGACAGAATAAAGTGTAATGCATTTATTTATTTTGCAATTTGGGGGAAAGTTAACATGCCAAAATCATATTTATGGTTAAAAACCGTATGTGTCTCCTGCAACCCAGCCAGCATTAATGGCATCCGAGTTGATTAAGGATTAAACAAATGACCTGTGAAAGACACTTTAGAATTGATGGCGGTTGTCATCGTGGATTCCAAAGAACAAGACACACACTGGGAACCCTCTCATTTCTTTGTAAGCAGCAGAGGTTTTAAATCGACGTCCTGATTAATTTGTTCATTGTTGCACAGAGCTTAGATATTTGTTTACATATTTATACTCTGCTTTTCTCCCCAGTGGGGAACCAAAGCGACACTGAAATCACACTAGGTAGCTCGTGAGCATGGAGTTCCCGTACATTCAGCATGCCCCTGTGACTTGGTATGTTTGGGAAAAAAAATGTGTTCCCAGTGGTTCCTAAACATACACATTTTGTACACATGTAGACTCCATGTTCACAAGCATAACGTACAAATGGGAGAGGGATCAACATGCTAGTGCCCATGCCCTTTCTATGCACATTAATTTCAACCCGTTTAATGGCATCTGTGGAGAGTTTTCATCTGTACACAGGTCATGTATGCAAGGGTACTTTCACTCCCGTCTGTCTTGGTTGTTCCTTGGAGTTATACATGAGTTTTCCCTTCATTAGAGATGACCTCGCAGTCAGCCCTCACAAATACCTTGACTTCCCGCCCCTCTATTAACTCCTCTCCCCTGAGCTCAGCCTTCTTGAAATCCCCATGCATAAGGCAAAGTGTGGAACATAGAAGCTTGGCTTCTCTCACAGCAAGCAGACAGCCGATTACAAAGCAGCATGTCAAGGGGCGGGGATTCAAATGCTTCCTGCTTTTTCCATGTTCTTTCTGAGCAAAAGGCTTTTAAAAACAAGGGTTGGGTTTCTCCCCCCGCCCCGTTCCTTTCAGATTGCTCCTTTTTTGTTTTTGTTCTTAAAATGCTCATTAATTTTTTTTTTTTTAATGTGGCACTTGAATTTTGGAAGGGAGTTTTTCTCTCACTACAGCCAGTCACAAAGGAGTATTTCAAAAGGTGGGGATTCAAACACTTCCTGATTTGAGCTTGGAGACTGCTGGTGCATAGACTCCCACCAGGAAGTCTATGTGGGTCCAGCAAGCAACGAACCTCAGGCAAAACTCCCATGCATAAATGACCACAGTTATTGTGAGGATAAAATAAGGACAGATACAGAATGTCTAGAGGAAAATCAGAATGACTTACTATGACTGTTGAATGAGTTAATGTATGTGTGTGTGAGGGAGAGAAAAAACAAGAGAAACCTGTGCTACTAGAAGACCCTCTATTTACCCATTTGTACATAAAAATATTGTTTACTTTTGTGCATTGTATTTCCAAGGAAATCCGTACAGAATCCGATGCCACTTCTTTTAAAGCGGATAATGATTCCACAAGGAATAGGACTCCTAGTGGAGATTGTTTGTTTGTTTTTGGGTTTTTTTGCTTTGCTTTCTGAACACCCGAGATATAAAAAGAAAACATTGTCAAAATGATTAGCAGGACTTTGAAAATGCAATTGGAACAATCAAAATCAAATTAGCTCCCAGCTAACGGGATTATACGCTTTCCAAAGTGAGTGTTAAGTGTGAAAGGAACGGCTTTAAACTATGCAGGATCATAAAGAAGGCGGCATCAAAGAAGCAAACTTGTAACATGCTAACAAAGCGTCGAGAAAATTAGCTGCAGATTGTTGCAGTAGGTGATCAGAATTTATCGGGAGATGCGTTTAAAGAGAAGTGTTTAAGGAATGCACAGAACATCTGGAAGAAAGATACCACTTTCCAAGCAACAAACATTTCAGAGTAGCTCAGATCTTATCTTGCGTTTAGTCATCCTTCGTTGATGCAACCAGCAATATGAAGAGGTAGAAGAGTTTCTGAACTGCACCATCTCAGATGGAGTGTTGCATGGCTTAAATGCTTCCACGTGAAAACAATGGGTTGGATCTAGCGGGAGTGTTCCACTAACAGAAGCTTTTTAAAAATTATTACCCTCTCTTCCAGCAAAAAACAAACAAATAAAAAAGTCTCATGATACTCTAGGAATTTCCACAGTCTTTATAGCAAAGACCATGCAGCCTACTGAAATTCTTAGAGCATCACCCAGGAGTGATGTTAACCCATCCCCCCCCCCCCCGCTGCCCAAACCTCCACCCAGAAGAAGGGTTATAAACCTCCAGGTGGTGGCTGGAGATCTCCTGCTATTACAAATTATCTCCAGGCAACAGAGATCAGTTCACCTGGAGAATATGGCTGCTTTGGCAGTTGGACTCTATGGCATCGAAGTCCCTCCCCTCTCCAAACCTAGCCCTCCTCAGGCTCCGCCCCAAAATGCACAATATAAGTGATACATTTTACTATATCTCCATTTCTCTGTTTACTCGCCTTTTCCCTAAGCATCTCATGACCCAACAATATAAAAAACAATCTGATCTCTGTTGCCTGGAGATAATTTGCAATAGCAGGAGATCTCCAGCCACCACCTGGAGGTTGGCAACCCCTATATACATCACAGACAATCCTAAAGTTTTCAGGAAACTTGTGGGGGGGTGGGGCTTGGAATCAGTAATTTCTGCCTTTAAGCTTTGGGCTTATTTAGTATTGAAGTAGTATGTGAATTTGTGTTTGCAGCAGTAGCAGTGACAAGAAAACCCATGAATATGTTTATTTGAATTCCATGGTGCAGCTTCGGAAGCACAAGCTGCCCCTTTCTTTCGAGGGAAGCAAATATTTACAAGCAGCACGAACAATGAACTTTCATCTCCCCGTTAGTTAAACATGCTGCACATTCTATTGCCATTTTTCTTTCTTCTTTTGTGAGTGGGGGAAAAAAGAGTTAGGCAGAGGGTGTTTAGCGTTCATAATGCATTTGCTCAGGCTGATGCGCTCATAAAATTACAGAGACATTCAGAACGGGAAATGTAGTGCAAATAAAACTTGTTTTATTCTTAGAAAGAAACCTGTTGTTGTGAGTTGTCTCTTACACTGGGGAAACAACATCTGCAGTTGGATGTGTTGTTTGGGTCAACTCAGGTCATTGGCTCAAGTAGGCATGCTTATTACTTCCTTACCAGAACATCTAGTGAAGACTTGCATGTGTAAATGGCCCATCATGGGCCTATGTCCGGGAGCGGGCAGGATGACAACTGATCTCCAGCCGATAGAGATCAGTTCATTTGGAGAAAAAAGCCACTTTGGTAATTGGACTCTATGACATTGAAGTCCCTCCCTTCTCCAAACCCCACCCTCCTCAGGCTCCATCCCCAAATCCCCTCTTTGCTACCGGTGGAAGGTTTTTGGGGTGGAGCCTGAGGAGGGTGGGGTTTGGGGAGCGGAGGGACTTCAATGCCATAGAGTCCAATTGCCAAAGTGGCCCTTTTCTCCAGCTGAACTCATCTCTATCGGCAGTGGATCAGTTGTAGTAGCAGGAGATCTCCAGCTAGTACCTGGAGGTTGGCAACCTTAGCCAAAGCACTTGTAGTGGTGATTTGGCAAAGAAAGTGAGTTAGGTTAGCACTTTATGGCAGTAATATTGCTTTCCTTGTGGAGGAAAGAGAGAGAAAAAGGACCTGTATTACAATACAAGCTGCACAGTACATAGATCTTGAACCATGCAGGTTTGGCCTCCTATGGCAACTCTGTTTTCTCACAATAATGTGGGGAAGAGAAGCTGACATTTCCAGGCCCCTAGCCAAGAATGGTCAGCAGGATTAACCCTTTATCCAATCTGCCTTCTTTAATTCTTAAGAATGCATTCCAGTGGATATACAGGGTGGACATATGGGAGAGCTGGACCCTAGATTTGTGACAGCCATTAAAACTGCGAACGAACCGAAACTACTTTCCTTGTTTTTTGTTCCCAAGTGTCAAACTCTGCTTCCTTGCTTTTGAGTCCCATGGCAAACATATTAATTCTGTCATGATGCTGCCCCCGCCCCCCCACAAACACCATTTAATGGGATTTGGATATTTCAGCCCATGTGATTTTTATTGATGACATCACAGTGTTACATCTGAGATGATGACATCATAGATACTGGTAAAATTACGAGGGTATTCACAGCCAATTATTAAAAGCCAGCATAGGCAGTGCAGGCTGAAGAAAGCAATGCTTTATGGGGTAATTTGAATGAACTTTTTTTAAAGAATATAGCAAAATGAGAGAATATTCAGTATCATCTTGGCTGATGACCTCTTAAGTAGGAAAGAGATATCTTCCAGTGATGCATTTCCCGAGGGAGGGGAGAGTAATTGCAGGGCAAAATTTCTCTCTTCTCCCTTCTTTGGAAGGTCCAAAATGATTTTTACTGTATACAGGGGGGCATTCCCCATTTCTAAAGTGCTGAAAAATTATGGGCTTTGACCTACAATGTGACACTTCTTTGATATGAGAGTGGCGCTGGGTATGTATGTATGTTTGTTTTTAAACAAATGGAATTTGCTTTATTTACACATTTACAAGCAGAGCACATTGGAAACAAATCAACACACCCAGAGCAGGCAGCAAATCTGTTAATCCTGCATCAGGTTTCCAGAGACAGCGATTGCACACCAACATATTTCTGCTTTAACCAACTCAAAGCTCTCTCCTTCTCACTCTCTCTCTCAGTTCAAACTCCAAGCCATCCCTTTGTCTCTGCCCCCCCCCCCCCGCCAAGATTTTTTTGGGGCCTGCCTCAACCCACACAGATTGAACCCCAAATATTGTATGAAAACAAACCACATGACTTGATCAGGTTTGTGGTCTTTTAGGATGATTAAGACCCCTGGAACTTTGCTCCCTTGCCCCCTCCCCTGTGTCTCTGTTACTCCCACCAACTTTCCAGAGCCACATTCTCATGTATAGGGAATAAACAGAATTGTCTGTTTAAATACCTGAACCTGCATCAGGGGCCACTTCAGGAAAAAGCCATAGGGATGGATCCAGGGGGGAAACATTCTCCTGGTGCTAGTGGTCCTGCAGAATGAAAGTATAAGGCAATTTATGCTGGGCCGTTTCCCTTGTGGTCTCCCCGCCAACGGCTTTGGGGCTTCCTTTTGATTATGCACGCCTTTTCCGTCTGTCAGAGGTTGCGCCAAGTCTCGTTCATTATATCGCCATTTGCATTTCTGCTTGTGCAAGATTTTGCACAACCAGTTTCTCTGCACTGTACGACATTGTGAGGAAAGTGTGCAAGTAGGACCGTGCGAAGTCCATATACGTGTCCTCTTTTCTGGCACTAGATCCAAGCCGTAGTGAACGTCCCCACTCAGCAACAGTCCAGGCTCTTACAACCAAACTTCTTTCTTTTCTTTGGTTTCCACTCTCCCTCCCAGTTGTTTTCTACCTTTTGATATGCTTACAGTAAGGAATGATTGAATATGCGATTAACATTGTGTAAAACCCCTTTTTGCCCAATTTATTTCCCGACGAGAGGACAAACCAGTCCAAATCCTCTGACTTGAATGTGAGAGGTAATCCCATGATCCAATGTCAGCGTAATCCCCTGTCCTCCCCCTCCCAAGACAGCTTAAATATTTGTAGTTCTTTCTTAAATCAAGAAATCCCATGAGGTTTATACCAATCTCAATTTAAAAAAAAAATCTTGACCTGTAAACCTCAGAAGAATTCTTGAATACGTTTTGTCTTGCCTCCAGCTTCTTAGCTAAGATTCTGTAATAAGATATGAATAAGATATGCGAGGTCAAAATTCATAACAGAGCATGAAAATTAAGCGTTTAGCAAAAAGGGGCTGAAGACAGAAAAAAAGCTATAAAAGGTGGGGGTGGGCAAAGCGAACCTTTATCATGATTATTAGAAAGGGACCTCGGTGGGCTCAGATTATTGTCCTTTAAGTGAAATTGATTTTTAGACATGATTTGATTTTAATCTCGCATAGATTAATCAAATTCTACAAGGAGCGGATATTTAATTTAGTGCATTGGGGTGAAAAGGACATTAGTTGAGAGAGAAGTTTAATGTATTGGGATGTGATAAAAGGCAGCATCCGATTACGGGAGGTGGGGGGGTCTCTCATTAATTGTTATTATTTTATCGCTAGGATGATTTTTCTCTTGGCTGATTCTCCCTTTTCCCCCCGTGTGAAATAGTTTCCATAACTTTGGGATTAAGATGGGAACTGAAAGAGGGAGAACCTGCACTAGGTTTGCCAATTCCAGGTTGGGGAATTCCTGGATATTTGGGGGTGGAGCCTGGGGAGTGTGGGGTTTGGGAAGGGAAGGGATATCAGCAGGGTATTATGCCACCCTCCAAAGCAGCCATTTTCTTGAAGGGAACTGATCTTTGTATTCTGGAGATCAGGTGTAATACTGGGAATGCTTAGGGCTGTTTAGCTTGGAAACAAGGTGGTTAAGAGGAGACATGATAAAGGTCCATACAATTACGCTTGGGATTGAGAGAGTGGACAGGGAGAAGCTTTTTTCACTCCCATAATACTAGAATGCAGGGTTGTCTGCTGAAGCTGGAGGGTAAAAGATTCAAAACAGACTAAAGGAAGTATTTCTTCACACAACACATGGTTAAATTGTGGAACTCCCTGCCCCAGGATGTGGTGATGACTGCCAACTTGGAAGGCTTTAAGAGGGGAGTGGACATGTTCATGGAGAAGAGGGGTATTCATGGCTACTAGTAAAAGATGGATACTAGTCATGATGCATGCCTATGATCTCCAGTCTCAGAGGAGCATGCCTATTATATTAGGTGCTGTGTTACACAGGCAAGACAATGCTGCTGCAGTCATCTTGTTTGTGAGCTTCCTAGGGGCACCTGGTTGTCCACTGTGTGAACAGGACTTGATGGGCCTTGGTCTAATCCAGCATGGCCCTTCATATGTTCTTATGGAGGATGGGGCTATCCATGGCTACTAGTCAAAATGGATACTAGTCATGACACATGCCTATGATCTCCAGTCTCAGAGGAGCATACCTATTATATTGGGTGCTTTGGAGCACAGGCAGGATAATGCTGCTGCATTCGTCTTGTTTGTGGGCTTCCTAGAGGCACCTGGTTGGCCACTGTGTGAACACACTGCTGGACTCCATGGGCCTTGGTCTGATCCAGCATGGCCTTTCTTATGAAATCTGAAAGGAGAGGTCCCACCTGGAGGTTAGCAACTCTAACCCTAGCAAATGTTTGTCAGCCAGCGTGGTGTAGTGGTTAAGAATGGTGATTTGGAGCGGTGGACTCTGATCTGGAGAGCCAGGTTTGATTCCCCACTCCTCCACATGAGCGGTGGCAGCTAATCTGGTGAACTGGATTTGTTTCCCCGCTCCTCCACATGAAACCAGCTGGGTGACCTTGGGCTAGTCACACTCTCTCAGCCCCACCTACCTCACAGGGTGTCTGTTGTGGGGAGGGGGAGGGAACGTGATTGTAAGCCGGTTTGATACTTCCTTAAGTGGTAGACAAAATCAGCGTATAAAAACCAACTCTTCTTCTTCGTCACTTCTTTTTTTCTCCCCAACAGATGTGCTGATGGGTAAGCAGGAGTTTCTCTCTCCGTGTCTCTCTCTGTGTCTTTCCCTGAACTTGGTACTTGCCACAGGCAGGGCTGTCTTGTTACCTCGCTACCTCTGTAAACGGAGTCTATGGAAAGCAATCTCCTCCAATTTTCCACTCTACTGTTTTCTAATCTAGAGGAGTTAAAGCGCTTTGCAATTTTGAAGGAGAGGCGGCCGAAGGAAGGCCTCGGCGCCTTTACCAGTCAGGACAAGATGGATCTGTTTTTCTGAGGTTAACACTAGGCAGGGAGCCCCGGGCGTGCAGAGAATAGAGCTGAAGAGAAGCCGAGACGGCGCGTACCGTCCTTTCTTGCTCTTAGAAGAGGGGAAATGTATTAAAGCCTTTTTGTGATCTCTTCTTCTCTCTCCCCCCCCCAACTATAGGAGGCCTCCTGTGGGCAGCCAAAAACGCGGTCAATTTGCGGACTTCCCCATGGCTCCCTGCTCTTTTCAGTGCGATTCTCTGGGTTATTACGGATGAATCATCCAGCACGGGTTCCTTGTTTCATTGAGCGATGTTTTCTGTGCTGACGGTTTATGAAAGACACCCCCCTCCTTTTTTTTTTTGGTCTGTCGAGCAAAGAACAGATTTGCCGTGCTGGAAAAGAACTTGATATCGCCGTCCAATGTTACCGTGTAGGGGTCATAATGGTCTGCGGTGGAACATCATGGAGAGAATTAATGAGGGAGAATTTCACTCGCTCACTTACTCGCTCGCTTTCTCGCTCTCTCCAAAAAGCCAGAAAGCATTTTAATGCATCCACCGACGAATATGTGATTATATGTCACTCTCTGACACATGTGTGCGAAACAAATTACAAGTTCTTTTGGTGTTAAAAATAGAACAAAAGGAGCGTTGAAGGCTGGGGGTGGACGGAAGTCTCCATGCGGCTCCATTAACAACTTTTTCATACTCACAAGACGTGTAGGGGCTCTAGCTTAAGGTTGCCAACTCTGGGTGGGAAATTCCTTAAGATATTGGGGGTGGAGCTGGGGGAAGGTGGGTAGGTTGCCAACCTCCAGGTACTAGCTGGAGATCAATGCTGATTCCATGACCTTATGCAGATCATGAGAGGGAGGGGACCTTGGCCGCCTTCTGGGCATGGGATCTGGGTCACTGGGGTGTTGGGGGGAAGTATTTTGGAATTTCCTGCATTGTGCAGGGGGTTGGACTAGATGACCCTGGTGGTCCCTTCCAACTCTATGATTCTGTGATTCTGTCTCCCGCTTTTACAACTGATCGCCAGCTGATAGGGATTGGATCCCCTGGAGAAAATGGCTGCTTGGACAATTGGACTCCATGGCATTGAAGTCCCTCCCCTCCCCAAACCCCACCCTCCTTGGTCCCCACCCCAAACATCTCCAGGCATTTCCCATCCCGGAGCTGGCAACCCTAGTTTGCGGAAGGGAGGGCCTTCAATGG
The DNA here is from genome assembly GCF_029931775.1 of Euleptes europaea. Lineage (NCBI taxonomy): Eukaryota > Metazoa > Chordata > Lepidosauria > Squamata > Sphaerodactylidae > Euleptes > Euleptes europaea. The sequence continues at coordinate 7,258,233 of NC_079327.1, read as the reverse complement.
GGTATAATGCCATAGAGTCAACCCTCTGAAGCAGCCATTTTCTCCAGGGGAACTGATCTCTGTAGTCTGGGGGTCAGTTGTAATTCCAAGAGATCCCCTTGAGATACCCTACTCTTGCTTCAGTGGGTTTATGGTTGAGGCCAACTACAGTTTCCTATATATGACTGCTGGCCTACCAACCCTCACCGTTGTTGTATCTTAATCCATCTGCTTGCCTAGTTAAAACGTTTTACTCCTAGGAGCACCTAAGTAGTTTTAGGATAGTTTTTTTTTTAAATTACTTTAGTGCTATTTTAAATGTGGTTTTAATTGTTTTTTTGATTAAATGGGTTTTACTCTCTTGTAAGCCGCCCTGAGCCCGGTTTCGGCCAGGAAGAGTGGGGTATTAAATTGAAATAATAACAACAACAATAATAATACCCTGCTGGCCAGCATTCGTTCATTTGTATTCTGAGTGTCTCTCTCCTGCTTTCTGTTCTGAACTATAAAGAAAGACCAGACAGCAACATCTGTAGCCTGAGAAAGCCACAAGGTCAAATAGAGCCTCAGGTGAGAAAACAATCTATGTCTGGGCTAGGGACTGCTCTGCACAAGTTCCTTTCAGTCAAATTTGGACACAGGGCTGCCAAAAGAGGGGACCAGGGGGACAAAGTTCCCTGGGCCTGAGTTGCTAAGGGTTAGGCTTGCCAACCTCCAGGTACTAGCTGTAGATCTCCTGCTATTACAACTGATCTCCAGCCGATAAAGATCAGTTCACCTGGAGAAAATGGCCACTTTGGCAATTGGACCCTATGGCACTGAAGTCACTCCCTTCTTCAAACCCCACCCTCCTCAGGCTCCACCCTCAAAATATCCAGCTGTTTCCAAACCTGGAGCTGGCAACCCTAGCCAGGGCTCATAGCCACTGATGGACCTATCCTCCATTAATAAGGTTGCCAACCTCCAGGTAGTAGCTGGAGATCTGCTATTCCAACTGATCTCTAGGCGACAGAGATCAGTTCATCTGGAGAAAATGGCTGCTTTGGAAGGTGAACTCTATGTCGGGTTGCCAGCTCCAGGTTGGGAAACACCTGGGGTTTGGAGGGCAGAACCTGTAGAGGGCGGGGTTTGGAGAGGGGACGGACTTCACTACCATAGAGTCCAATTGCCAGAGCAACTGTTTTCTCCAGGTGAACTGTTCTCTATTGGGTGGAGATCAGTTGTAAGAGCAGGAGATCTCCAGCTACTACCTGGAGGTTGAGTAAACAATAGTACAAGGCTCAAACACTCAAATAGCAAAGATGTATATTTGAAAGTTACAATAGTGAAAGTGCAGGAAGTGACAAAAAGGAAACTTAACACAAAATCTATTCACTAAGATCTAAAGGTCGATAAATATGATAAAGTCAATAATTATGTCTCGATAGAACCTTTAAAAGTTCATAATAAATATATTCAAATCCTTGCATTGTGGAGACAGAAGTCAGGAGAAGACGGAACGCGGTCCGGATGCCTTGCGTTTTCGCCGCCCCTCAGGGCGGCTTCTTCAGCTCTCTGTTATAAACAGAAACTGTTCTCCTTAAATATTCATTCAGCAGTTTCTTAGATATAAAATCTCAGGTGGACTCTTCCTGCTCCCAACTGGGCTGCTCAGTGAAAATGCTTGCTGAGTGTTTGAGCCTTGTACTATTGTTTACTCAGCCATACTTTGTTAGTACTTGTGCATATTTATCTCAACTACCTGGAGGTTGGCAACCCTAACTCTATGGCATTAAATCTCATAAGTCCCTCCCCTCCTCAAACCCTCATAAGTCCCCTCCCCTCCTCAGGCTCCACCCCCAAAATCTCCAGGTATTATCCAACCCAGCCCTGGCAACCCTACTTAGGGTGCCTCAGAAGACATGCAGCTGTAAGTAGTTGGACCCCTCCTCCCGCTAAAGGGTGCCATGAAAGCACAGGGGCCAAAGACTGGCACAAGAGCAAGACACTGCTCCCTACAAAATGGATGCCACCACCTTGCCCAATCTCACTGCGTTCAGTAAAAGAAGGTAGATTTAAAAGAAAATGGCACCAATGCAGTAGCAAATATTAGGGCAACAAACACCAGCCAAATGGCACAAAAGAGACATTTCCTTCCACAGAAAAAAACATGCTTCTCTCCCCCAGGGTTCACAAGTGAGAAGGGACCATGGCTTAGTGGTAGAGCATCTTCTTGGCAAGCAGAACGTCCCAAATTCAATCCCTGGCATCTCCAGCTTAAAGGATGAGGTAGAAGGTGGTGTGAAAGACCTCTACCAGAGACCCTGGAGAGCCGCTACCAGTATGAGAAGACAATACTGACCTTGATGGACCAGTGGTCTGATTCAGGATAAGGCAGCGTCATATGTTCAAATGTTCATATAACTTTTCATCATCGCCCTACCCAAAACAGTCTCATGCCTTTTGGGATCTGAAAGCAACATGCGGTCCTAGTGTTGCGGAGACTTTGCTTGCGTGGGACAATCCATGTGGGACATCCCACCTTTCCAAAATCAGCAGCAGCCGCATGAGAGTTCCCCGTTATGTGGTTTTCAGAATCAAGCGCACTAATCACATATTCAGCAGTGCTGAATTACCCAACAGAGATTACCTCACCCCGTTGTGTTCAATTATTTACTGCACATCTCCTGCTCTCCCTTTGGAGACGGGTGAGTATTTTCTCTGGGGCCCTGCGGCCGTCCCCCATCCATGCACTAGCCGACTTTCCAACTTGCTTCGGTTTAACTATGTTATCATCATCCCGTATTCTCAGAGTCCTTGTCGTAAATCAGTCTCTCTTTTTTTTCTGATCACATGGGGCCCTAGAGCTTCGGCGTGAGGCAGAGCCAGGGGCGTGATAGAACAATGCATTGTTTTGAACTCGGACATTATTAATAATCTCTTGCTTTATCAACACTTGGCTATGCCACATTCAACTCCTTGGAGTTGTTAGAATTCCTGGTTAATTTTCGCGTGCAAAAATTCTAGCTCAGAGCTTTTTCAGCAACGAGAAGGCAGCCGTTGATTCATTTGTTTGGGCTTTGTTTTCACTTGGGTTGTAGTAATACTTTGCCCAAAGTCAATTGCAGCCAGTTTCCAACAAATGTTAAATTGGTTGTGTGCAACACTGTAGAGCAGTAACCAAGGGCCCGTCACCCTTCCCCACCACCCACAAATGCTGTCAGTAGATAACAAAATGTATTTAAGTGCATGGAATATCAGTGTATTGTTCTGCCAAATGTTCAATGCCTGGGACAGAGAATGGGTGGTTGTCTGACCCCCAAGTGTTCCCAGGTGCAGGGCATATTCCCCTCTACCAGCGGGAGGTTTTTGGGGTGGAGCTTGACTAAGGCAGGGTTTGGAGAGGGGAGGGACTTCAATGCCATAGAGTCCAATTTCTGTCTGTCAGCTGAGGATCAGTTGTAATAGTAAGAGATCTCCAGCTAGTACCCGAAGGTTGGCAACCCTAGACAATCCCTTCCCCTGTTTGGTACAATGAAACTCATAGCACACCAAACGCTTCCTTTGGTTCACATTTTAGTGCCAACAGGGAGAGTTCTGAAGAGTGAGGCTCCCTGGGCAGCATCAGCGAAGAACAGAGTTGGCATGGTTACCTCCAAATCCTGAGGATTAGGTGACCAAGCAGATGGGCTGCGAGGTTTAGTGGGTCAACTGTTCCTTTATTAGTGGGATGAATAAGATTTGACTCCCAATCCTTCAGTCCCTATTCAATCAAGTTCCCGTAGAGCTCTGTCGGAGTTCAAATGGAGTCAAGAATCCTGAAACAAAGCTTGCTATAATAGTGCCAGCAACCATTCCTGGGGGAAACAAATATTTACCTGTTTTTCATACTTAGGATTGCCAACCTCCAGATGGTGTCTGGAGCTCTCCCACTAATACAACTGATCTCCAGGCGACAGAGATAAGTTCTGCTGGAGAAAATGGCCACTTTGGCAATTGGACTCTATGGCATGGAAGTCCGTCCCCTCTCCAAACCCGCCCTCCTCAGGCCCCACCCCCCAAATAATCCACGTATTTTCCAACCCGGGGCTATTCATACTAAAAGAAACAACAAGAGAAATGAGTTGGGTCATGCAGTTAAACATCATTGTGTACAAGAGTTTAGGGTTTTCAAAAATCTCTCGAATTTTTGGTCAGTTGTTAAAAAACCTTTTTTTAAAAAACTGGCAGCATCAGGTTGGCTGAAAACAAGTAGCTTAAGGTTGCCATCCTCCAGGTAGGGCCTGGATTTCTTCCCGAGTTACAAGTGATCTCCATACAATAAACATCCATTCCCCTGGAGAAAATGGCAGCTTCGGAAGGCATTAGTGTTCCTAGTATGAATAGGGTTGCCAGGTCCCTCTTCACCATCAATGGGAGGTATTTGGGTGGAGCCTGAGGAGGGCAGGGTTTCGGGAGGGGAGGGATTTCAATGCCATAGAGTCCAGTTGCCAAAGTGGCCGTTTTCTCCTGGTGAACTGCTCTCTGTCAGCTGGAGATCTCCAGCTAGTACCTGGAGGTTGGCAACATTATTAATGACATGCATTTCAATATGAGTTTTTTTGAGTCAGAGGTCCCCCACCCCCACCCCCCCACCCCGGTCAGCTCAGGCGGAAAGGCAGGAGAAAAAGCTTCCTCCAAGAGGGCTTGCTTCTATTATAGCTGCCATTCATCCGTCTCCGCCTCCTCGTCTCTGGCCTCTTCCTGGCTCCTGCAGCCGGGCGAAGAGCCGGGTGAAGAATCCTCTGGCTGGGGAGTAGAAACAGAAAATGAGATTGAGTTTAAATCCATCACTGGGGTTTGAACATTTGGCGTGGGTGAGGGAAGGGTCATCGCAGGGAGCCGGAGAGCCAAGAACAAGCTAAGCGGAGCCTCCAGTTCCTGCTTTCCTTTGGATCTCTGCATGCATGCAGTATTCCCCTTTTGGAATCTTCCCTGTCTATAGGACAGAAGGACAATCTTCATTACTTTCCTCTTGGTGTTCTGAATGCTAATGTTCCAAGTAAGAAATTTGATGTGACTCCGAGTCAACAAATAACAGCCTGAGGGAGTCGTTTGGGAGGTAATCCAGAACAGCTTCTGTGGCATCTTTAGCAGAAGATCTTGATGCCTAGGAGTAATTTGTAGGGTTGCCAGGTCCCTCTTTGCCACCAACGGGATGTTTTTGGGGCAGAGCCTGAGGAGGGCGGGGTTTGGGGAGGGGAGGGATTCAGTGCCATAGAGTCCAATTGCCAAAGTGGCCCTTTTCTCCAGGTGAACTGATTGTCAACATATGTCTAAGTTTAGCTAGTCTGCAGTTTGTTAGATAGATCATACTGATCAGATTGACAGCTGAGTCATGTGATTATGCTGGTCTGAGCTAGTTTGTACAGCCAGAAATGGGGATTTCCAGAATGACTCATCTCAGGTGAAATGTGATTGGTCATGAATGTATATATAAGTCCAGGCATTGAATGTAAGATTGTCCTGTTAGGAACGCTGGTGATAGGCGAAGCACTTTGATAGTCTGAGCAGTGAATGGTAACTGCTAAAAGACTCTGTGTAAATATTGTAAATAAACTGTACATAGCAGAACTGTGTGGAGTGAAGTTGCTACCACGTGAACTCCTGATTTCCAGACAAGCTGTGCGCGACACTGATCTCTATCAGCTGGAGATCAGTTGTAATAGCAGGAGATCTCCAGCTAGTACTTGGAGATTGGAGCAACCCAAAACAGCACTATAACACTATAAAGCAAATAAGTGAATTTTATAAAGTGCAAAGTGAATAAATATATACAGCATATACAAAGGGAGTACAAACAGATACAAAATTTACAATAACAATCCAATAAGTATGACTTATCAAGAGGATGCCAAGGATCCTGATTCAACAGGTAAGTTCAAGTAATCAACCAATTAAGGTATCATTTGATATTAGAATTTTTTGAATCATTCAAATTCTTTTTAGGTTGCAGTTATTGGAACAAAGCCACAGGAAAAAGATGTCAGACGTGTTGTCTAGATCGGGACCACGTTTCGCATATGGCTTCTTCGGTGACCTGTATCTGTGAATCAAAAATGCATGTATTCAACTAATAAATCAACATTTTTTTTCTAAAAAATTTATTTAATTGTGCTTCAAAAAATGTTGTTTATTGCGTGGAATGTAAATGTGGTTTAAAATACATTGGCAGCACCATACGTCCCGTGAGGATCAGGATCTCTGAACATTTTGGATATTTTGCGAGTCATAGGGTCGACCACGGAATTGCCATAAAACACAAAAGGAGAAATCCCTATCTCCATGTCCTTTTTCCAAAAAATGGGCAGTGAGCGGGGCTTCTAAATTTCTGGAGCGAATTCTAGAAGAATGTTCAGAGATCCTGATCCTCACGGGACGTATGGTGCTGCCAATGTATTTTAAACCACATTTACATTCCACGCAATAAACAACATTTTTTGAAGCACAATTAAATAATTTTTTTAGAAAAAAACGGAAACCAGTGGTAGTAGATGTGAGCTCTTTAACTGTAAGGCATAAATTACACACTGAGCACGTACCACAACGATGATGTCCTATTGCTGGCGGCAAAAGTAAAGTTAAAGAGCTCACATGACTCGCAAAATATCCAAAAAACACTGCACCAAATGGAGACTAAACTTATTTTCCTTATGGGAACATTGTCTCCCAATGGTCTAAACAATGAATTAGATTATTGTCGAAGGCTTTCACGGTCAGAGTTCATTGGTTCTTGTAGGTTATCCGGGCTGTGTAACCGTGGTCTTGGAATTTTCTTTCCTGACGTTTCGCCAGCAACTGTGGCAGGCATCTTCAGAGTAGTAACACTGAAGGACAGTGTCTCTCAGTGTCAAGGGTGTAGAAAGAGTAATATATAGTCAGAAAGGGGTTGGGTTTGAGCTGAGTATTGTCCTGCAAAAGTATTGTCCTGTAAGTATCAAGATAATGTGCTAATGAGGGTATGGTATGTTAATATGGAACCATTGTATCCTGAAGTGATCTGTTAATGTGTGTAATCCAAAACTAATCTGTATGGCTATTGTTGAATGTTGTCTTTGTCTGGAGGTGTTTCAGGGCAGGAAGCCAAGCCTTATTCATTCTTAAACTCTCCTCTTTTCTGTTAAAGTTGTGCTGATGTTTGTGAATTTCAATGGCTTCTCTGTGCAATCTGACAAAATAGTTGGTAGAATTGTCCAGTCTTTCAGTGTCTTGGAATAAGACCCTGTGTCCTGTTTGTGTCAGTCCATGTTCAGCCACTGCTGATTTCTCAGGTTGGCCAAGTCTGCAGTATCTTTCATGTTCTTTTATCCTTGTTTGTATGCTGCGTTTTGTGGTCCCGATGTAAACTTCTCCACAGCTGCAAGGTATACGATATACTCCTGCAGAGGTGAGGGGGTCTCTTTTGTCTTTTGCTGATCGTAGCATTTGTTGTATTTTCTTGGTGGGTTTAAACACTGTTTGTAGGTTATGTTTTTTCAAAAGTTTCTCCATCCTATCAGTGACTCCTTTAATAAATGGCAAGAATACCTTTCCTATGGGAGACTGTTTTTCTTGAGTTTTCTGATTTTTGTTTGGTTCAATGGCCCTTCTGATTTCATTCTTGGAGTAGCCGTTTGCTAGCAGTGCGTGATTTAGATGGTTAGTTTCTTCCTTGAGAAACTGTGGTTCACAGATCCGTCTTGCACGGTCCATTAATGTTTTGATTATTCCTCTTTTCTGTCGGGGGTGGTGGTTGGAGTTTTTGTGTAAGTAGCGATCGCTACTTACACAAAAACTCCAACCACCACCCCCGACAGAAAAGAGGAATAATCAAAACATTAATGGACCGTGCAAGACGGATCTGTGAACCACAGTTTCTCAAGGAAGAAACTAACCATCTAAATCACGCACTGCTAGCAAACGGCTACTCCAAGAATGAAATCAGAAGGGCCATTGAACCAAACAAAAATCAGAAAACTCAAGAAAAACAGTCTCCCATAGGAAAGGTATTCTTGCCATTTATTAAAGGAGTCACTGATAGGATGGAGAAACTTTTGAAAAAACATAACCTACAAACAGTGTTTAAACCCACCAAGAAAATACAACAAATGCTACGATCAGCAAAAGACAAAAGAGACCCCCTCACCTCTGCAGGAGTATATCGTATACCTTGCAGCTGTGGAGAAGTTTACATCGGGACCACAAAACGCAGCATACAAACAAGGATAAAAGAACATGAAAGATACTGCAGACTTGGCCAACCTGAGAAATCAGCAGTGGCTGAACATGGACTGACACAAACAGGACACAGGGTCTTATTCCAAGACACTGAAAGACTGGACAATTCTACCAACTATTTTGTCAGATTGCACAGAGAAGCCATTGAAATTCACAAACATCAGCACAACTTTAACAGAAAAGAGGAGAGTTTAAGAATGAATAAGGCTTGGCTTCCTGCCCTGAAACACCTCCAGACAAAGACAACATTCAACAATAGCCATACAGATTAGTTTTGGATTACACACATTAACAGATCACTTCAGGATACAATGGTTCCATATTAACATACCATACCCTCATTAGCACATTATCTTGATACTTACAGGACAATACTTTTGCAGGACAATACTCAGCTCAAACCCAACCCCTTTCTGACTATATATTACTCTTTCTACACCCTTGACACTGAGAGACACTGTCCTTCAGTGTTACTACTCTGAAGATGCCTGCCACAGTTGCTGGCGAAACGTCAGGAAAGAAAATTCCAAGACCACGGTTACACAGCCCGGATAACCTACAAGAACCAATGAATTAGATTATTCCTGTTTTTTAGGATAGCATCACTTTAAGAACCCTTTTTTCTGAGTTTTTTCTGAGCCTGTCTGCTACAGCTGCGATCATTTAAGAGCCAAATCCTTTTTACTTTTAAATACCATCCTTATCTTTCCTTGACTATTCTGTCCTTTTGGAGACCTGGATACAAATCTTTGCGGTCCCTATGAGACAACACCTACTAAGGCACTTATACTTATATCTATTATTGGTAAGAATATTTATGCTTGCATAGTCTTTTTATTATTGATTAAATAATGTTTTAATGTCTATTATAAATGTTGATTTATTAGTTGAATACATGCATTTTTGATACACAGATACAGGTCACCGAAGAAGCCATATGCGAAACGTGGTCCCGATCTAGACAACACGTCTGGCATCTTTTTCTTGTGGCTTTGTTCCAATAACTGCAACCTAAAAAGAATTTGAATGATTCAAAAAATTCTAATATCAAATGATACCTTAATTGGTTGATTACTTGAACTTACCTGTTGAATCAGGATCCTTGGCATCCTCTTGATAAGTCATACTTATTGGATTGTTATTGTAAATTTTGTATCTGTTTGTACTCCCTTTGTATATGCTGTATATATTTATTTACTTTGCACTTTATAAAATTCACTTATTTGCTTTATAGTGTTATAGTGCTGTTTTGGGTTGCTCCAATTATCCTTACAGCACTGAGCCTTCTTTTCTTGTAGTACTTGGAGGTTGGCAACCCTAATAATTTGGTCCTTATTAGTACAGTAGAAGTTTCTGATAGGGTCTGTTGAGATTAGGATTGCCAGCTCCGGGTTGGGAAATACTTGGAGATTTTTGGGGTAGAGACTGAGGAGGGCGGGGTTTTGGGGAGGGACACCAATAGGGTAGAGGCTACCTTCCAAAGTGGCCATTTTCTCCAGGGGAACTGATCTCTGTCAGCTGGAGATCAGTTGCAATAGCAGAAGACCTCCAGCTAGTACCTGGAGGTTGGCAACCCTAGTTGAGATCCCAATGAAGTAGTAGTAGTAGTAGTAGTAACAACAATAACAACAACAACAACAACAACAACAACAATACGACCTACATTAGGGTTGAAAGTCTCCAGATGGGAGGAAATTGCTGAAGCCGAGCAGGAGCAGAAAACTGGTATGGGCATCACCTTGAGCTATGTGGTAGAAGGAAGGTGTCACGTGAACATAATTCTTAAAATAAACGAAATGCCGACAAACCGCTTCCCTTCCATCCGCTGACCTTCCCTCCTCCGCCTTGCTGATCTAGATAGCAAATGTTTCCAAAGACGTGGCATCTGTTCTATGATCACCCAGCTGGCTCGATTGTGAGACCCATCTGAGACAACCATTATGGTTGTTTTGTGGTCATGCCTGGCTTCCGAAGCTGGTGTGGGCCAGACTGATCGTTTCTACAACCCTAATCCTATAGCACTGTTTATTAAATGCCTAGGGCTGCCAGCTCCAGGTGGGGAAATACCTGTAGATTTTGATGGTGGAGCCTGAAGAGGGCAGGATTAGGGGAGGGGAGGGACTTCAATGGGGTATAGTACCCTGGACAGTGACCATTTCCTCCAGGTGAACTGATCTCTATCGCCTGGAGATCTGTTGTAATAGCAAGAGATCTCCAGCTACCACCTGGCGGTTGGCAACCTTATAAATGCCCTATCCTGTTGCTTATATTGACTCACTTTGTGGATTCCACCTTAAGTCCAAGTGAGAAAGGCAGATTATAAATAACATAAATAAATTAGAATTGACCCCCCCCCCAGTTTTTCAGATGTTGCCTTGAAGAACATAGACGTATTCCTTTGAAGGCAGGGGTGCTGATGGGAGAATCCGTCAAAACTCTCGCTTTAAGAAAACCCTCCCAATCATAAACCGTAGTCTGCCTTTTTAAAGAGAATTAATATAAAGGCACCGTGAAACTCACCTTACAATAGAAGAGAACTTTACACTGGTGGTTAAAAAAAGGTTTCTTGCAATACGCGGATAGATCTTGGATCCTCCTTTTTCTCGAAGATGCTCCCTCATTTTTACACACAAACCTCCTGAACCACATGATTCATGCTGAAAGCTATTTGAAATTGATTTTTTTTCAAATGACCATTAAAAAAGAACAAGATTCCTTTCATGTGGAAGGGCTTATTCATCTCCCTGTTTCTCTCCCTCTCTTTCTCAGTTTCCTATTTCTCCCGTTTTTGCTGCTGCTGCTTCTTCTTCTTCTTCTTCTTCTTCTTCTTCTTCTTCTTCTTCTTCTTCTTCTTCTTCTTCTTCTTCTTCTTCTTCTTCTTCTTCTTCTTCTTCTTCTTCTTTTCTGACCCAGATGCCTGTTCATTGTCTTGACCTCTGTGCCCACAACTGTGGCTCTGAATGATGGCACTACGTCAGGGCACTTTGGAAGGTGAACTCCATGGCATTATAGCCCACTGGAGGCCTTCCCCTCCCCAAACCCCACCCTCTGCAGACTCCACCGATTCCATGCTTGGTCCCCACTCTGCCCCCCAACTCCATCCCAATTTAGTTTTTTTTTCCTTGCGTCATTTATAATACTTATTGTGGAATGAATATACATAATTGTTCATATTTGTTTTCACTTGAAACTGGGCCTACTTTCATTACAGTGGAGATCAAAATCTGTGTAAAAAGGACCATTAGGAGCCAGCGTGGTGTAGTGGTTAAGAGCTGTGGTTTGGAGCGGTGGAGGCTAATCTGGTGAATTGGGTTGGTTTCTCCATTCCTTTACATGAAGCCAGCTGGGTGACCTTGGGCTAGTCACAGTTCTTTCCGAACTCTGTCTCAGCCCCACCTACCTCACAGGATGTCTGTGGTGGGGAGGGGAAGGGAAGGTGATTGTAAGCCGGTAAAACAACAACTCTTCTTCTTCCAAAAACAAACAAACACCTTTTTAACATATCCACACACATTCTCAGCCTTTTCTCCCCTTCTGATTTATCTATATTGTACTTTCCCCGGAGACGTGTGGCTTTACTGCCTTCTGCAGCCTTCTGCGAGCAAAAAAAGCATTTGTTCTTTAAGGTGATTCCAATTTTTCATTTGTTCCTCCATAGGAACTGGCAGTTCTGAGGAGAGCAGCTTTGTGGCGAAAGGATAAAACAGGCTTTTTCAGCTGGCTTGTTGCAGAAAGCCAGAGGACTGCTTTCCAGCAACAAGACTGTATTCAAAACATTCCCTAATAGCCAAGAATGTTGCAGCCATATAAAAGAATCTGTGACCTGATGTCTCCATTAGCTTGCATTCCTAGATTTACCCACCTGTTCTTACGCTAAAATGGGGCTTCCATGTTCAAGGGAAGTGTACCTTAGGGGAAAGATGGGATGTTGGGGTCTAAGAAAAGGAGCATAACTGTGCCCCATTTGTAAGTTCTAGAGTGACGTGGTTGGCTGACAATGGGAACAGGATGCTGGATAGATTTATTTTGTTTTTAAGGAAGTGCCAAAATTATAATTCAGTGGAAGGAGCAATATTATTTTCAGGACAAATGTGAACAGTACCTTACAATCCTCAGGCATTGCTCCAGCGCCACTTCCTCACTTTTAAAATACAAGTGCAACAGAAGTAAGATTGTCAACTTCCAGGTGAGGGCTGGAGATCTCCCGCTATTACAACTGATCTCCAGGTGACAGAGATCAGTTCCCCTGGAGAAAATGGCTACTTTGGAAGGTGGACTCTATGGCATTATACCCCATTGAAGTCTTTCCCCTCCCCAAACCCCACCCGCCTCAGGCTCCACCCCCAAAATCTCCAGATATTTTCCAACCTGGAGCTGGCAACCCTCAACAGAAGTCCCATATTTTTTCCAAATGGTTGGATCCAAAATTCAGTTATTGCGAATGGAAAGCACGATCCGTCCATAATATGGAGTTTCCTCCTTCCCACAGTCACTTAGGTCTAGCAGGTCTCTTTGCTTTGTGAAAATCCAGAATGGGGCGTGGGAATTTAACCCCTAGACACTTGTTGGTTTGGCCCAGGAGGGGCGGAGTCAATGAGACTCCATGAAACAAAGTCAGCCGGCTTCTTCAGCTGCTAAGCTCCATTCACTGACTCTGCCCCTCCTGGACTAGGGTTGCGTGCTCCAGGTTAGGAAATACCTGGAAATTTTGGGGGTGGAGCTGGAGGTGGGCACTGCCTGGAGATCAGTTGTAATAGTGGGAGATCTCCAGCCATCACCTGGAGGCCTGGAGTTTGGCAACCCTATCCTGGACTAAACCACCTGGGGGGAAGGTTTACCAAAGCAATGAAGACATTCTTGAAAATTCCTTCCTTGCTTATAATTAGAGTTACCAGCTCTGGGTTGGGAACTTCCTGGATCTTTAGGGGTGGAGCTTTGGGAGGGTGGGGTTAGGGGAGGGAACTCAACAGGGATGTGATGCCATGTTTCTCACAGGGAACTGATCTCTGTCATCTGAAGATTAGTTGTCATTCTGGCAGATCTCCAAGCACTATCTGGAGGTTGGTAACCCTATGTTGTCATAATAACATAAGAAAGGCCATGCTGGATCACACCAAGGTCCATCAAGTCCAGCAGTCCATTCACACAGTGGCCAACCAGGTGTCTCTAGGAAGCCCACAAACAAGACAACTGAGCGGCATTATCCTGCCTATGTTCCAAAGCACCTAATATAATGGACATGCTCCTCTGATCCTGGAGAAAATAGGTATGCATCATGACTAGCATCCATTTTTACTAGTAACCATGAATACCCCTCTCTTCCATGAAGATGTCCACTCCCCTCTTCAAGCCTTCCAAGTTGGCAGCCATCACCACATCCTGGGGCAGGGAGTTTCACAATTTAACTATGGAGACTGGGTTTGTGAGCTGCTCCTTTGCTGCCTCAAAGGAGAGAACTTGTTGGTTTCATGACTTCCGTGTCTTCCCCTTGACTCAGTTCTTCAGCTCATTGAAGGTCCATCTGAGCTTTCATCAACCATAACACAAATGTCACTCTTGTCTACTAATATTCTACACAACAATCTGGAGCGGTGAACTCTGATCTGGAGAACCGGGTTTGATTCCCCACTCCTCCACATGAGCGGCGGAGGCTAATCTGGTGAACTGGATTTGTTTCTCCACTCCCACATATGAAGCCAGCTGGGTGACCTTGGGCTAGTCACAGCTCTTAGGGCTCTCTCACCCCCACCTACCTCACAGGGTGTCTGTTGTTGGGAGGGGAAGGGAAGGTGATTGTAAGCCAGTTTGATTCTCCCTTAAGTGGTAGAGAAAGTTGGCATATAAAAACCAGCTTCTTCTTCTTCTTCTTCTTCTTCTTCTTCTTCTTCTTCTTCTTCTTCTTCTTCTTCTTCTTCTTCTTCTTCATCTCGGTTACCGGAAGGTAAACTTGATAACTTTTTTTCTGTTTTTTTGGGGGGTTTTTTTGTCGTCTTTGCATCCTCATGAATATTGTGTTCTATTTTATTCCATTTCCCTGGGAAAGAAAGCCAGGGAGGGGAGGGAAAAGGTTTAATGTTTGCCAGCTCGCCAGAGGCATGACTACAGAGGTTGCCTACAAATTCCCGATAGAGACCGAAGAGGGAAACGAGAGAGTCGTTTCTAGACTATGTGAAAGTCTGCAAATGTAAAGTGAAGGCACCGCAGGGCTGTATTCGCTTTGGCTCGGTGACTGATTCTCTGTTGGGGGAGGTTTTGTTCATAGAGGCAGCGCTGAGCAAATTAGAACCTGGCAGGTAATCTACTGCGTGCATATCTCTAATGAGTAGCTACGGTTACCTGCTATGGAATTTGGATACAGACACCTAAGTTTGAATTAAAGCCCTCTCCTCTTGTGGGGAGGAACAATATGTTTACACGGGGAAACCGGGGACATTTCTTTGAACCGCAACAGGAAGAGCACACCTCATCACCTCGGCAAATTAGAACCATATATACCCCTAGCATTAAACACGCATGGAAGGGGAAAAAAAAAGATTTGTCTGATTTCTTTCTGCTCTCTTTCTTTCTGGGACCAATTTCAGAATCTTGACTAGACACAAATTATTCTGATAGTTGTGTTTTTGTGTGTGATCAATCAATCATTATTAAAACAGTCATAGACCAGCACAGCTCTTCACAATTTACCACTAAAACCCTTAGTATTAAGCTCTACCCACAAGTTTATACAAATAGCAAAAAAAAAAAAAGTTGTTTGCACTCTTTGCAAACTATATATACTATCTTTAAAAATTGTTGAACTACCAATGTTCTCAGCAGTGTCTGACGGATTCTACAGGCCGCTGCACAAAACTTAGCCATTCCTACTGTAACCTGCGGGTTTTAGCTTACTCCTGACCTGTATGGCTGGAATGCCGACTAAGCTAGGGGGAGAGAAACTTAGAACGAACCCCTTGATATAGTGGACAGTGCAGTAGAACATGCTCCCTTTTGTGTGTGTGTTTTTAATAGAAAACAAAGAGGAGGAAATCTGCCAGAATACCCCCCGGTCAAGTGCCCACTTAGTGGTGAATCAAACTTGGCTGAGGTGTTCCTCAGTTGTCCAATATGCACACATCGAGCTCCCTCCTTTTCTGCAATGCTTTGCCTCCCATTGTGAATGCGATCATGGGCCGGGGTTTATTTAGAACGTTTCTGTGCCGCCTCTCCAGAGATCCTGTTTGGTGACAGGTGTATTCCCAGTTCTCCCAGCCCTCAAGGAGCAGTGGATCATGGGGACACTGAAGAGGCAGGGGAAAGCTGAGGGTTGCTGGCAAATATCTGTGCCTTTTGTCCCTTTTGTGGTGAAAATCAAAACTCACAACATTTAACACCAAGGTAATAATGATAAGAAGAAGAGTTGGTTTTTATCCCCCGCTTTTCTCTACCTTGGCTTACAATCAATTTCCCTTCCCCTCCCCACAACAGACGCCCTGTGAGGTAGGTGAGGCGGAGAGAATTCAGAGACAACTGTGACTGGCCCAAGGTCATCCAGCAGGCTTCATGTGGAGGAGTGGGGTATCAAACCCGGTTCTCCAGATTAGTCTCTGTTGCTCCTCACCACTGCACCACGCTGCCTCTCAATAACTACTTCAAAAACATTTGTACTCCAGACTATGCCTGGTTAGGGTTGCCAGACTGATCATGGTATCTTGTGGGAGGATTGAGGGCTGGGGCATGGTGAAGGGTAAACCATAGAGTTTCTGGCAATTCCTAGAGCTGCCCCCATTGCTGCCCCCATGCTGCCCCATTGCTGCTGCTGCTTCTTCTTCTTCTTCTTCTTCTTCTTCTTCTTCTTCTTCTTCTTCTTCTTCTTCTTCTTCTTCTTCTTCTTCTTCTTCTTCTTCTTCTATTTGAAACCACTGCAAGGGCTTTTCTCCAGCAAGAGAGAACTTAACTAGGCTTTCCAGTTAACCCAGGGCTTAAAGTGAGATAATCTGGACATCTAAGGGTTGATTCACACATCCCCAAAGTCCTCATAGCTACTTCAAGGGCATTTGGTCATATATGTACTGAAAGCTGTATGCTTTGAATTGATGCTAAGGATCAATCTGAAGAGCTGCTATTTGCCCTGTTGGGGTTGACAGCTACATGTAAGCTTCAGCAATAGGGACAAATAGCTGCTCCTGGGAGCCTCAGAGGAATTCCCCAGAGGAATATCGGTTTCAATTCAATTGTTATTAATATTGTTTCTGTGTTCAAAGTGGCATGCAGAGTTTCTCTCATTCTACCCACAAAAAATTACAATCTTAAAAAAAATGCAGCTGAGACAAAGATAAACTGCTCAGAGTAACCAAATATATTCATCACCGATATTTCAGATGTACAGCCCTTGTTAATTATATCTAAATTGGCTGCTTGGAAATCCCACACACGCGAGTTATTGGGCAGAAATCGGATTATGGATTATGTCGAGTTACACTGGCATGAAGTCATACGCTTGTTTACTGAGGGGTTCCGTTGCAGACTTCATGCCTCAGTTGTTAAAGTTTTTTGTTAAAGAAAAAATAAGCAGCAGAGACAGATTATTGCTTTATTCATCACAGCCACAATGCCTGTCCCTAATTTACAAATTAAGCACATACCCTGCCTAATTCGGGAAATTGGCGACACTTCGGCCTAATTCATGGGTTAAGCGAACGTTCTCCCCTTATTATCAAATCCGCGACTCCTTGGCCTCAACGATAAAGTGAGCAAATCCATTCATCTATTAAGCAGAAACATTTAATCACCATGATGGGTATGGCTTGTGAATGAGGCAGAAATGTTGCCAGTTTTGTCAATGGGAGCCAACTGATGTAGCTTTGTGCAGTCACCAGATTTTTTGGTTCACAGCAAAGAACACCTCTATACCAAATACACAATCATCAAAATCACTATAGGCTAACACACTATAAAAATATTATGTATGTTGCATATGAACCTTACAACTCACAATAATACAATACCAGAAACAACCATCTGTCACACTCCTATAATTCCTATATCAGTGATTTGAAGAAACCTAGTTTTGCTTCAACAACAAGCTCGATTTATAGACTATATGCTTATGGCTGGGAAATTCATGTACATATGCCATGAGCTGTGAATCACATGACTCTTATATTGTGTTCAAATTGTACAATATAGAGATATAGAGATATATTGTTAGCTCTATAGGAATTATAGGAGTGTGACAGATAGTTGTTTCTGGTATTGTATGATTGTGAGTTAGGTTCATATGCAATATACATAATATTTTTATATTGTGTTAGCCTATTCTGATTTCAGTGACCAAAATTTTGGGGGCATAGGTTCCCCCCGCAGCCCGCCATTGTTTTTCATTTTTGAAATTTGGCTCCGCTGCTGTGAAAAAGCAGGATAGAAATTTATGAATAAACATGACTATTTGGGGATGTGTCCAGCCAGGTTTTTTTTCTCCTAAATTTTCCAAATTCTCCTCCTTACTACAGTGTCTGTCCTGTATGGCCATTGTCCAAGGAGACCCCCTAATGGAAATGCTGGTTGGATCCATCTCAATGTTTAGTCACTTAACTAGGTTATTGTTTTAAAATACTTGTGATAGACTAAAAAGTTGTCCCTAACTTAACTTTTTTTCAGAAATGTGTTGCTTTTAATTATATATATATATATATTAAAACTACAGTGTCAGATATAGGATTGCCAGTTGGTGGCTGGCACCTGGCAGGAGACTGATGGGTGAGGTCATGGGGTGCCATTGTTTTGGTAGTGTGACATAATTTCTGGAGCGAGCCCAGAAATGACATCACACTGCTCTAGGATTCTTAGGGTTTTTTGCTGAATCCTAGAATGGTGTGAGGTCATTTCCGGGTTAGCAAGGAAATGATGTCACACTGATGATGCAATGGCAATTTTTGCATTATTTCCCCCCAGCTGGCCTACTGAACGGGGGTGGGGATTGGCGGTTGCTAGTAGGAGGTATCCCCCTATGGCAGGACATCAGGCTACCCTAGACAGGTATAATCATAGTAGAGGTATGTCCACATCTCTCCTCCAGGAGGAGCTGCTTTTCTGCCTTCTGTAGGACATAGATACCTCATCTAAAACATTTTTTCTCTTTCAATATTATTGCTCTATCCATATGCAACTGAATTCAGATTTAAATAGCTGAAAACTCATACAATTAACTGAGTAAGATTTCTTTGATTGGTTACCTTGATTTAAATTGGCGTATATGTTTATCCCAACAAAATCATATTTGAGATCACTCATTCATAGTCTATTAAACTGACCCTTATTTCCTGCACCATTACAGTTCTTGAGATTGTCTCTCAGCAAATTTTACCATTAACCCTTTTTCACTAAAGGTTTCCACCTCAGTTGGATTCATTCTGTATTATGGAGACCCAGCCCTACGAGGAAAGGCTGATGGAGTTGGGAATGTTCAGTCTGGAGAAAAGGAGCTTGAGGGGGGACATGATTGCTCTCTTGAAGTATTTGTAGGGCTGTCACTTAGAGGAGGGCAAATCCCTGTTGGAAGCAGAGGATAGGACTCTCAATAATGGGTTTAAATTGGGGGACGAAAGGTACTGAGTGGATATTAGGGGAATTTTTTTTACAGTAAGGGTTCTTTGACAGTGGAATCAGGCTCAGCTACCTAGGGAGGTGGTGAGCTCCCCCTCACTGGCAGTCTTTAAGCAGCGGCTGGCAAGCACTTGTCAGGGATGCTCTAGGCTGATCCTGCATTGAGCAGGGGGTTGAACTTGATGGCCTGGAAGGGCCCTTCCAACTCTATGACTCTATGATTCTAAGAACTGGTTTCCCAGTCCTGCTATCTGGGACCCTTTCAACAGGAGATGTCAGTCTGAGCTGCGTTCTGCATGCAGGGCATACGGTCTTTCTGATAAACTATGGCCCCCGTCACTTAATTCCTATAATACCGTGCATTAGGGGGAGGGGAGGATTTTCCCACTTGCATGAATTAATTAACAATCTGCTGATGTGATGAATCAAGTCATTCCGCATCTGTCATGGAACATATACATAAAAGCTATGTGTGCCTTGATATGCAAAGCAGGAAGGTTTTTGACCTCAATTTCATGCCAGAACCCTGCAGTTCTGTATCATATAGGGTTGACAACCTCCAGGTGGGACCTGGAGATCTCCTGGAATTACAATTAATCTCCAGATGATAGAGATCAGCCCCCCAGCTGCATTGGAAGGGGGACTCTATGGCATTATACCCTACTGGAGAGCTAGTGTGGTTAGTGGCTAAGAGCGGTGGTCTTGAGCGATGGAGAGTGATCTGGAGAACCAGGTTTGATTCCCCACTCCTCTACATGAAGCCAGCAGGGGGACCTTGGGCTAGTCACGGCTGTCTTAGAGCTCTCTCAGCCCCACCTACCTCACAGGGTGTCTGTTGTGGGGAGGGGGAAGGGAAGGTGACTATAAGCCAGTTTGATTGTTCCTTAAGTGGCAGAGAAAGTCAGCATATAAAAACCAACTCTTCTTTTTCTTCTTCTACTGAGGTCCCTCCCCTCCCCAAACTCCGCCCTCCCCAAGCTCCATCCCCAAATCTCCAGGAATTTTCCAACCCAGAGATGGCAACCCTGCCGTCAGACCTTCCACTAGTCTGCACCTGATGCATCTGTAGATGAGTTAAGGATGCAAACCCCTCTGCAGCTCAAAATCCCGTTATCCAACTGGTGCCAGTTTAAATAATGTGACTCGTTATTTCCTTTTAATGTCACTGCAGTGTGCTTCTTGGCTGTCACCTATATATCATTTTTTTTGCAAATAAATAAATAAATCCGGCCAGATTTATCTCTGCATCATGCCGGGGTCAAGAGCAAAATGAAACGGCGCCTTTGTAAGGGCAACCCTTGCCGACTCGCCTCTTTGATCCCTCCGGCTGTTGCGCGTTCGATTCATGCAGCCCTGTGCGCAAGCACAAGGGGAAATCTTTCCATTACTTTCAGCAGCGATCGCCGGAGGGTCCATTACAGGGACGCTGACAGGTGGATAGACATATTTTCCCCAACCCATCTGAATAAACGACGGAGGCCCGAGCCGTTTGATGGGGGGAAACGGTTCGGTGCTCTCTTTTCATCCCTGCTCGTTTTCCCCCTCGTCCTAAATGTACGCTACAACCGCCCTTCTCTCTCTCTCTGTCAAGTCCTCAGTGACATTTAACGGTGATTTCTCTTTACATCTGCCACGGCTGTGATGTCTCTCTGTGTGCATGGAACCCCAGGTGCTCATGGGAAATATTCCTGGGGGCATCATTCTGGAAAGCGGGGAAAAAAAGGAACAACAGCAAACCCTGTTTTCGGCGTCATGGCACCTGGGTTGCGTAGGATGGTTACAGCTGCAGTTTTCCCCTCCCTACCCTTTGTCGCCAGAGTTAAAACAATAACCGCCTCTCTTTTCTGAAGGCTAGCTCATTTAAAGACACGGATATTTAAAATCACTCCTCAAGGGTGTGCTGGGGGAGCGGGGAAACGGCGACAAACCCTAGCCTGCTCATGTTGCCTCATGGGTAGCAGTCCAAACAGTTACCCTGCTTGGTTTGCAATAAAGAAATTTTCGGAACAAGAAATGCGTCGGAGAGACTCCCCAAATTCGGAGCATTCCAAATATATCTGTATATTCTTGGTCCGACCAAGCAACATTTTTTAAATATATCTGGCGCTCGTAAGACTCCTGCTTTAGAGAAAACCCCATTGAACTCAGTGACTTTCCTTCAAAGTAAATGAATTTGCATGGGGAATAATTTGTTCCATTGAATACCCAATCTGGGTATGCAATTGTAGGTTCTGTGTTTCCTTAAGGCAATTTAGGCCCCACTGGGGTTTTTTTTTTTTTAATTATTATTATTTTCACTGATGAAGATGCTTTCCTTTGAGCAAATCATTCTGAGAAAGAACATAGTGCTGTTTGGCAGGAAATCAATAATAAATGTTAAACATTTGCATGATGCACACTCTTAA
This sequence comes from Euleptes europaea, assembly GCF_029931775.1. Lineage (NCBI taxonomy): Eukaryota > Metazoa > Chordata > Lepidosauria > Squamata > Sphaerodactylidae > Euleptes > Euleptes europaea. Next base: position 7,237,033 of record NC_079327.1, on the reverse strand, counting down.
GATCTGAAACTCTGCTTACCTTTCATGAGGGAGTCTTCGGCAGGAGGCATTTGCGTTTTTTTAATCTCTCCCCTTTGTCTGGGGGGGAGGGAGGAGGACGTTTCTCATCTCTGTTGACACTGAGACTCCGAATTCATAAACAAGATCAAAAGTTTAGGATAAACTTTAAATATTTCAGTCAGCATCTGCTCTTCGCGAGTTAAGGTGTAATGACTTCATAGGATGCTAAGATGTTCCGCAGCTGATGAAAGGACCAATCAGGACTTGCGTTAAGAGGAATGAAAGGGGCTGGATGTGGGGTTGCCTGGCAACCAGAGGGAGATCGGGGCGACATGGACTTTTGCGGGGGTGATAGCATCTCTGGTCTGATGATGTCACTTCTGGTGCTACCCAGAAGTGATGTCATTGCCCTGAGGGTGACATTCTAGTAGGGTTGCCAGGTCCAGGTTGGGAAATACCTGGAGATTTTGGGGCAGACCCTGAGGAGGGTTTGGGGAGGGGAGGGGCTTCAATGCCATAGAGTCCAATGGCTAAAGTGGCCATTTTCTCCAGGTGAACTGACCTCTGTCACCTAGAGATCAATTGTAATAGCGGGAGATCTCCAGCTAGTACCTGGAGGTTGGCAACCCTACACTCTAGTGTTTACCCAAAACTCTATGCGCTTGGCCTAGATTTTGGGGGTGAATGCTAGAGTGTCACCCAAGTGCTAGTGTATCATCTGGATCATGCCAGAAGTGGTGTTGTCTCTCCAGGGATTCTGTTTGACGGCCCCTAGGGTTGCCAGGTCCCCTCTCTCCTCCGGCGGGAGGTTTTTGGGATGGAGCCTGAGGAGGGCGAGGTTTCAGGAGGGGAGGGACTTCAATGCCATAGAGTCCAATTGCCAAAGGCGGCCATTTTCTCCAGGGGAACTGATCTCTATCGGCTAGAGATCAGTTGTAATAGCGGGAGAGCACCAGCTAGTACCTGGAGGTTTGCAACCCTAACGTCCCCCTATTTCCCCCCCACACACGCACACACACATTTTCCTCATGACTTCCAGCTAAGTGTTCATGGGCAGTGGGGAACAGGAGGTCTCCCATCATCAGCAGGCAATTGGCAACCCTAATTAGATGGCCTTTATCAGGTGATAGATAGTAGAATAACACAGTGGGGGTTTGCAACAGTGGTATACCACATCGTTGCCTGTGCCCTGCCATAGAGCTGAAGTCTCCAGCCTTGTTGTACTTCTTGGGACTTTTGGAATTTTGAGAACAGGCAACAGGCCCTACAACCAGACCCTTGTGTTTGTAAGGAAACCCCTTTTGCTCATGACCGGGGGAATGCTTGCCTTGGAACCTCCTAATGGTTGGTGGAGCTTGCCAACCTTTTGGAACTTGTCCCAGCCTTTGTGGCAGCCATTTTCTTGTAGCGCCCGCTTGCTGTTCTCCCACCCCTCTGTGCTCTCTGTGCTGTCAAAGTCCACTTTGCAAGTTCCTTGGAAGCAGGTCTTTGTCTCAGTATTAGGGTTGCCAACCTCCTAGTAGTAGCTGGCGATCGACTGCGATTACAACTGATCTCCAGCCGGTAGAGATCAGTTCCCCTGAAGACAATGGATGCTTTGGCAATTAGACTCTATGGCATTGAAGTCCCTCCCCGACAAAGATATGAATGATAAAAATATACAAAACCCCCCAGTCTTTCAGCCTCAATATTTACTTGCTCTCGCTCCGTCAGTCCAGAAAGCTCTGTCCATAACCAAGCAACTCAGAGATTTTATTTTATTTTTGATATTTCTCTTAACATTTCCTTACTGGCATTACTCGCATTTTGTCTGACCCTGAGCAGTGGCATGCTGACTCTTGTTCAGATGGGAACTGCCTCGGCGCAGTGGACTTTTCGAAATGCTTTTAGGCCCTGTCTGGATGTGTTAGAACAAATTGTTGTTTGGTTCAGGTAACTCCTGTGGCATTCTGCACAAAGCCCTTCATCAGCCTGTGTGGACTGTCCATGGATATAAAAGAATTGCCACAAGATACACCTTTATTTATCTCTTTATCTATTTATTTATTTATTGGGTGCAAAGGAAAAGAATCGTTCTTACAGGTTCTGCAGCGGCTGAATAATTTAACCTTTAAGATTGGTTTATTCTCTTACGATCAAGGGAAGAAAAAATGTCAGAGCCTATTGTTAGCTGATGTTGTTTGCACGGTGCTCTTAGAAATGTGTACACTGCAAAGTACTCCTCTATAAGAGGCTTCAGCAATGGTAATGGGAAATTAAGGTAAGATTTCAAGAGACAGACGCAAAACGTCACTCACCATAATTTAGCCTGTGGTGTTCGGCCTTCTGAAGTGAGAAAGGGGCCGAGAGTGTTTGTCATGTTTGATTTCATGCTCAAGGAATGCACACAGGCCCTCTCTGGAGGAGAATTCAAGTCTCTGGGGCCAGACGAACTGCATCCAATGATGTTAAAAGAACTGGCTGAAGTGATTTCAGATCCACTGGCAATAATCTTTGAGAATTCATGGAGAACTGGAGAAGTTCCAGCAGACTGGAGGAGGGCTAATGTGGTCCCCATCTTTAAAAAGGGGGGGGGAGAAATCCCAAACAATTATCGCCCAGTCAGCCTGACATCAATACCAGGTAAAATACTAGAGCAGATAATTAAACAGACGGTCTGTAAGCACTTAGAAAGAAATGCCGTGATCACTGACAGTCAACATGGGTTTCTCAAAAACAGGTCATGCTAAACTAATCTCATATCTTTTTTTGAAAGAGTGACAAGTATGGTAGATGAAGGGAATGCTGTAGATGTAGTGTACCTTGATTTCAGTGAAGCCTTTGATAAAGTCCCCCATGATCTTCTTGAAACAAAGCTAGTAAAATGTGGGCTGGACACTGCTACTGTTAGGTGGATTGGGAATTGGTTGACCAACCAAACCCAAAGGGTGCTCATTAATGGCACAACTTCATCCTGGAGAGGAGTGTCTAGTGGGGTGCCACAAGGGTCTGTCCTGGTACCGGTACTATTTAATATTTTTATAAATGACTTGGATGATGGAATAGAGAGCATGCTAATCAAATTTGCAGATGACACCAAGTTAGGAGGGGTAGTTAATACCCTGGAGGATAGGGTCAGAGATCAGAATGACCTTGATAGACTGGAGAGCTAAGAAGGCCTATTCAATTCTGGGCTGCATCAATAGGAGTATTGTGTCTAGATGAAGGGAAGTAATACTACCACTGTATTCTGCATTGGTCAGACCTCACTTGGAATACTGTGTCCAGTTTTGGGCTCCACAATTTAAGAAGGATGTTGACAAGTTGGAGTGTGTCCAGAGGAGGGTGACCAGAATGGTCAGAGGTCTGGAATCCATGCCCTATGAGGAGATACTTAGGGAGTTGGGTTTGTTTAGTTTGGAGAAGAGAAGGTTGAGGGGAGACATGATGGCCATGTTTAAATATTTGAAGGGATGTCATGTTGGTGAGGGAACTAGCTTGTTCTCTGTTGCTCCAGAGACTAGGACATGGAGTAATGGATTTAAACTAATAGAAAAGCGATTCCACCTAAACATTAGGAAGAACTTTCTGACGGTGAGGGCTGTTCAATGGTGGAATGTGCTGCCTTGGAGGGTGGTGGAGTCCCCATCTTTGAAGTTCTTTAAGCAGAGGCTGGATGGCCATCTGTCGGGAGTGATTTGATTGTGGGATCCTGCATTACGGGGGGAGGGTTGGGGTCACTGGGGATGTGGGGGGAGGTAGTTGTTAATTTCCTGCATTGTGCAAGGGGTTGGACTAGATGACCCTTGTGGACCCTTCCAACTCTATGATTCTATGAATTCAGATTCCAGAGAACCTTAGCACTGCTTCAGATACTGCATGGACATTGCTCACTAATTGTAGCATATCCAGTTGTGATTTTTTCCCCCTGTATGAATAAGCCATCACAAAGAGAACACTTGCTGGGGTATCACATCTGTTCAGAGAACGGGGCTGGTCAACTTCTGAGACCACGCAATATTATCGAAATCTGATAGGAGGCTGTTTTGTTCTCTGTACTAGCTGGACTTTCTCCCTTTCAGCAACAAAGAGCTCCTGCCTGCTCCAGAGTGCATCCAGTTGCCCATGGTACATTCTTTATACACCCGCCTCCCGTCAGGCAATTGTACTCTGCAAAACTGAGTCTCTTTCTCTCCAATTCACTTGTGGATTGGCCTGAATCACTTCTGGTTGGCCCAGGGCTGCCTCGACAGCTTCTCTGGAGCTGGGAGATGCAGGTAAGGTGGCCAGGCCTAGCGACCTTACCTCCATCCCTCGCCACCCTGAATTAGCTGTTGGGAGTGAGGTATGAGAAAGGGCAATGTCGTGTGACACGGTGACATCACTTCCGAATGAAGACCCGGAAGTGAAGTCATCATATTACATGGGTGTTGTAGGGGTTCCTCCAATCTCTATGGCAAAGAACATAGAGATCGAGGACATTCCTAGAGCATTCCTAGAGCATTGAGGACACAGCGACCAAAGCATTGAGGACCACAGTGAACATAGAGATTGAGGAAATTCCTAGAGCATTCCTAGAGCATTGAGGACACAGCTACCAGAAGTGATGTCACCGGGTCCTTGACATCATTTCCCTCAGTTTCTCTTGGTGGAAAACTGTCCTACCTATTTTCTTTGGCAACGTTTCCATGGGTTTTTTGTTTGTTTCTTTGTTTTGTTTTCTTGTACCACATATTTTGTCCATTTGTATGAAATCAACATGGAGACCTTAAATGAGGATCGGTCCTTAGTGTTTAAGGATGCAAATCATAAATGGTCATCTCACTTCTTCCAGATACCCTTCAACAGAACTTTCTCCTTGCCAGACTATTTCTGCTGGTTAGAAATCGATAAGTTTAGAAGGGCTTTCTTATTGGCAAGATGTAATGCCTCAGACTCAGCCAAGACACAAGGGCAATACAATAAAATTATCGTAGAAGAACGAAAATACCCGTTTTGTCCGGATCAAGTAGACTTCCTAGCCCACATTATTTTACCATGTCCGCAAAATAAAACTGCACAAAATAAATATATCACTCCCTGGAGAAAAGAGCTAAAAATATTTTCTGAGGAGCGGAAACTGCTTTATCTGCTGTCAACTAGATCGGTCAATTGCGTGAGAGATGTGGCAACTTTTCTCTTTATAGTGTCAAGGAAAAATTAAATTTCATTTCCCCCCTTTTTAAAGTGTGAAATGGTAGATGAATAGCCAATGGCTGTTAAATCTAGGGAAATGAAATGTGGCATCCAGGACTCAGTGTGTATAGAATCATATTCACTGTTGTTGTTGTTGCAGCTTCTTCTTCTTCTTCTTCTTCTTCTTCTTCTTCTTCTTCTTCTTCTTCTTCTTCTTCTTCTTCTTCTTCTTCTTCTTCTTCTTCTTCTTCTTCTTCTTGAAATTGTATGTCCCACCTTATTAGAAGATGTCTTCTCCAGATGCTGGGAAAAAAAGAAGAGTGTAGATAACAACAACATCCCCACAAGCACTCTCTGCTACAGTTCATTCTTTAAAATAATGTTAGCCAACAGGGTTAAGGCGGAAGGTGCAGAAAGGCTGTAGCTGACCTGGATGGGAAACAGTGCCGGAATACCGCTGGGGTTAGTTCCAGAGATCTTGAGCGAATTGTTCTTGTCTTGATGTTGCTCGAAAAGGGCAGGTTCAGAAGTTATCGCTCGTACTCGCGCACGTCTCTCTCTCTTAACAGCAGAGTGTGCCGCCAGCCACAGGCGGCTGTGGAGATAGGAAGGCAGATTGTTACCGTAAAGGACTCCCGTTTAGCAACAAAAAAGTGATACACGCATTGTCAAGAGCAGATAGGGAAGACGGTGCTCTGCCGGGCCCTTTCTTTATTCTCTGCACATATAAAGCATAGCAGAACAGAATGCAAGACAAGAAAGTGCCAGCATATACCCTTAAAAAAAGAGAGAGAGAAAGAGAAGAAGAAGCCCCTTTTAAGTCGAAAGAGCTTCAGTGAGTTCCAGTTAAGTTTCTGGGCAAAATTCAAAGTGCTGGTTTTGACATTTAAAATGAGAAACCATCTAGCTCCCTGGTATCTCAAGGGATACCCTCTTCTTCTGGTACACACACATCTTCCTACCTGATGTAGGGTTGCCAACCTCCAGGTGCCAGCTGAAGAGCTCCCACTATTACAACTGATCTCCAGCCAATAGAGATCAGTTCACCTGGAGAAAATGGCCGCTATGGCAATTGGAAGGGAGGGACTTCAATGCCATAGAGTCCAATTGCCAAAGCGGGCATTTTCTCTAGGTGAACTGATCTTTATCGGCTGGAGATCAGTTGTAATAGCAGGAGATCTCCATAGGGCTGCCAAGTCCCCCCTCTCCTCCGGTGGGAGGCTTTTGGGGCAGAGCTTGGGTTTACAACCGGAAGTGCCACCTCGCGAGGAGACTTATACCACTCAAACTCTGAGTTTGAGTGGTAAAGGGCCGCTTGCGAGGCGGCACTTCCGGCTGTAAACACATTGCAAGGGGCTTTTTACCACTTGAATGGTAATTTAAAAAAAAAATCTAGTTGCCATGACCCAACTTTAAGCAGCGGACTTTATATGTGACTGCTAATCAGATGTTTCACTCTTCCGCCAGAATGTTAAAAAATAGGTTTGCCAGGACTTTCTTCGCCTGAGGAGGGCGGGGTTTGGGGAGGGGAGGGACTTCAATGCCATAGAGTCCAATGTTCACAGCGGCCATTTTCTCCAGGAGAACTGATCTTCTATTAAACCCTGTTGAAAATACTTAAAAAGGTAAAGGTGGCCTGTGCAAGCACCGGGTCATTCCTGACCTACGGGGTGACGTCACATCCCGACGTTTCCTAGGCAGACTTTGTTTACGGGGTGGTTTGCCATTGCCTTCCCCAGTCATCTTCCCTTTACCCCTGGCAAGCTAGGTATTTTACCGACCTCGGAAGGATGGGAGGCTGGTTCAACCTTGAGCCAGCTACCTGAAACCGACTTCCGTTGGGCTCGAACTCAGGTCGTGAGCAGAGCTTGGACTGCAGTACTGCAGCTTACCACTCTGCGTCTTACCTCAGCCCAAATATTATAAGCTAAACAAAGCCATTTTGAAGGTTGGAGAAGACTATTACCAGCCTCTTGGGTCTAGAAACATGTCTATTTGTGGGGGGGGGGGCAACATGGAATGGACGGTAGATCACTTTTCCAGTGGAATAACAGAGCTCTGCATTGTCACTCTTCCATATCTCACCTGTAAAAAACTTAAGTGTCATTTTTTAATGTCGTGCTACTGCTCCCTTTATTTGCATTTCAGCCGTGTCCTCTAGACATAGTGCAAACCTCTTAATTAATGCCACAGCTGTAGCACTCCCCAGGCCTTCAGCAGTGCGCCGGTGCATGATGCTGACTTCAAATACATTGCTGAAAGACTTGGCTTATGAGGTAAGGCCTCTGGCATGCCTTCGGGCACAGGGCTCAGAGGCCTATCGCAGTCAATGAGCTACCGCGTAGCTGCCCACACGTACTTCAAGATTATTATTTTTTAAAAGCACTTTACACTTTCGACAACTGCAAAAAAGGCCCATGTGGAACCAACAGGTTTCTTTTTAGGCAAGGGCATCTTCTGACTCTTCTGGCTCCTGAGAGAAATTGTATCGACATTGTTCATACGTAGGGTTGCCAACCTCCAGGTAGTAGCGCTAGAGATCCCCTCTGTTACAACTGATCTCCAGCACCTGGAGAAAATGGCCGCTTTGGCCATTGGACTCTATGGCATTGAAGTCCTTCCTTTTCCCAAACCCTGCCCTCCTCAGGCTCCACCCCAAAAACCTCTTGCTGGTTGTGAAGAGAGATCTGGCAACCCTATTCATACTCATTTCACACGTGATGGGGAGAGAGACGAGAAAGGTTTCATCCTGTTTCTACTTAAAATAATTCTGGTGAAATAGGTAGGGTTGCCAGCCTCCAGGTACTAGCAGGAGATCTCCTGCTATTATAACTGATCTCCAGCCGATAAAGATCAGTTCCCCAGGAGAAAATGACTGCTTTGGCAATTGGACTCTTTGGCGTCGAAGTCCGTCCCTTCTCCAAACCCTGCCCTCCTCAGTCTCCACACCCCCCCCAAATCTCCAGGTGTTTTCCAACCTGGAGCTGACTACCCAAGAAATAGGACAGGGTAGAGTTGCCAACCTGCTATTACAACTGATCTCCAGCCAACCAAGTTCAGTTTACCTGGAGAAAATGGCTGCTTCGGCAATTGGACTCTATGGCATTGATGTCCCTCCCTACCCCAAACCACACCCTCCTCAGGCTCTGCCCCCTAAACCTCCTGCCGGTGGTGAAGAGGGACCTGGCAACCTTTTTGCCAACTAGGGTTGCCAGCTCCGGGTTGGGAAATATCGAGATTTTGAGGGTGGAGCCTGAGGAAGGCAGGGTTTGGGGAGGGGACTTCAATGGGGTATAATGCCATGGAGTCCACCTTTCACAGGAGCCATTTTCTCCAGGAGAACTGATTTCTGTCACGTGGCGATCAGTTGTAATAGCAGGAGAGCTCCAGCGACACCTGGAGGTTGCCAAAATGTCTGCTTTGGAGGGTGGACTCTGTGGCTTTATACCCCCACTAAGGTCCTTCCCTAACCCCAAACCCCACCCTTCCCCAGCTTTACCCCCAGATCTCCAGGAATTTTCAAACCTAGCATTGGTAACCCTACTAGGACAGGGGCAGGCAGGCTGTGGCCCGCATACTATTTTGCTCAACACACAGGGCCCGTTCCCCCAAGCGATCAAGGTGAATCCCTGAGGAGGTTGCAGTGTGAGAGAAGTTGACAGGGAGGGGCTATGTCTGGCATAATTACCCAGAAAAATGCAGTCACCAGTTGCGTCCAAGGGAAGCCCTTGGGGCACAGATACCAGTATGCTCCCAGGATATCTGGCAACGTACAGCCCTCTTCTCTCTGCTTCCCCTTTGAATTGGTGTTAACATGTCCTTGGAGGTAGATGATGGCATCCTTTTAGTACTCTGGCCTTCCTTGGGTAACTGTGGTAATTCTAACGCTCATACATACCAATGAGTGCTAACCTCTGGGGATGCATGCGTTTATAAGAACTAAACCACTCTGCGCTCACCCCAGCTGCTTTGGTGACTCCAGATAACCTCAGGCTGATTGTATGTCCCTGTGGTGATGATGGCTTCCTTGGATAATAAAAAAGTACTCTGGCCCACAGGGTTGCCTATACCTGGGGTTGTCAACCTCCATATAGTAGCTGGAGATCTCCTGCTTTTACTACTGATCTCCAGCTGATAGAAATCAGTTCACCTGGAGAAAATGGTTGCTTTGGCCATTGGACTTTATGACATTGAAGTCCCTCCCCTCCCCAAACCCTGCCCTCCTCAGCCCCCCCCCCCAAAAAAAGCTCCAGGTATTTCTGAACCCTGAGTTGGCAACCCTAGGTGTACCTGACACTACAAGTGTGATGTTAATACTGCCTCAAAGATGACAAGTAGAGTGGCGAAGAGGGACCTGGCGACCCTAATGGCAAGACTCTAGGCCAACGTCAAGGTCAACGTCAGCGGCTCATTATTGGCTGCTCTCATTTTAATGAAAGGGGTTTCCATGGGTTCAGTGGTGGCAGCAGCCAGTGGAAGAGAAGGAGGACTCGTAAGCATTCTGGCTTGGGGTTCCATTCTCCCTTCAGGTTTTCCTTTCTCTTTCTCCCTTACTTCCCCTACAGTTGCCTTAGTTTCTTTCTATGCCCCTTCTGCAGTTCTTTTGCAAAGTGAGGAGGGCGGTATTGTGTTCGGCTCCATCTCCTGTGGAAGGCATGTTAGGTGGCACTCAACACCCTCTGTCAAAATGCCCAAGGTTCCCACAGGCTTAAAAAGTTCAGAAGGCCCTGCTGTAGAGGTCGGTTAAAGAGCAGGATTGGCCCTTTGGAATGCGTGTGTCTCCCCACAATATGAATGATGTCACATTACAGCCAGATAATTCGGCCTCACCTCCTATTTGGGAGTCGAAAAGACCACAGACCTTGCACATGAGCTCGGCGCCACTTCTGTGGTTTCAGATCAAGCTGTTGCGGAAGAGTGAGCTCGCGACTCACATACGCCAAGATTAACGTTTAAGCCCGGCCCGACTCTCTTGAGTCACATATTATGCGCATGGGTAGATAATTGTACTCAATAAGTGCTTTTACTTGTAGAAATCAGAGGACCGGTTTTACCTTGGCTGTGCGGGGAAGCCAATGCAGTGTTTATTATTTATTTCCTTCAGACAGTCATGCCAAAGATCTAGCAAGGATTTCCCTTTGATTTACATCATGTTTCATGTTGGAACCACTGATTGTTGAGGAAGTGGAGTTTGTTTGAGGGAGAGATCGGCAGCAGTATATCTAATGGACATCACTGTGTTTTTTTTGCCAGCAGGAGACCTTCCACTATATATAGCAGGAGAGCTGGCAACCTTCATTTGTAGGGTTGCCAGGTCCCTCTTCAGCACCAGCGGGAGGTTTTCGGGGCGGAGCTTGAGGAGGGCGGGGAGGGGAGCAACTTCAGTGCCATAGAGTCCAATTGCCAAAGCAGCCATTTACTCCTGGTGAACTGACCTCTATCGGCTGGAGATCAGTCGTAGCAGCAGGAGATCTAGGGTTGCCAACCTCCAGGTACTAGCTGGAGATCTCCCGCTATTAGAACTGATCTCCAGCTTATATAATTCAGTTCACCTGGAGAAAACGGCCGCTTTGGCAATTGGACTCTATGGCGTTGGAACCCCTCCCCTCCCTAAACCCTGACCTCCTCAGGCTGCACCCCAAAAAGCTGCCGCCAGTGGCGAAGAGGTACCTGGCAACCCTAAGGAGATCTCCAGCTAGTACCTGGAGGCTGGCAACCGTACACCATCTGGAGGTTGGCAACCCTATGTCTGAGTCAGTTTGAAGAAGGCTTTAATCTGGGGAAGGGTCAGAGGGTTATTCTGTATCACAGCTTCTTTTGAAATAGAATTCGGTCGGCCGGGACCCGGGCGCTCCGAAGCTGCCGTTTGGTCCGATCGGAGGCCCTATTTTTAATTTAAAGCCTGCAATATAGTTTTCTGGACAGGCAGATTCATAAATCTCCATTTCATCCAGACGGCAGCGACATGATAATGGAGCTTTCCCGGGAACTGCCACTATCTCGCCTCAGCTCGCCTCTCAGGACTTGTAGGATTCTGTTATAGGAATATCACCCCGGTGCCGGTCTTCACAGACGCGGGAGCATTATTGAAAATGTTCTGGTGCCTTGCATTGATATGCAGGTCCACGGTCATTAAAATTTTATCATATAAACCCTGCCGTCTGCACCGAGGAGGAATTGAAAGCCTTGGCAGAGAGTGATCACATATTTTATCAGAGTCTTCTGGCGCGGGCGGGGCGGGGGGTTCAGGGGAAGAGGCAGCCCACAGGTTCGGAGGAAGAGAAGGAATCAAAATAATGTTTCCTTTTAATTTAAATATAATGCTGAAAACCCCCTTTTTTCTCCTCCTCCTCTGGGAATTGACATTTATTAACTCTAGTTGATTTTCGCCTTCCCCCCCCAGGTAGTTCCGTGTCCCATATTAGCCTGGCAGTTCGAGCTATTTACGCATGATATCATTTTCATATCCTTCTCCTAGAAGGCAGATATTAATCAGAAGGTGTCACTAAGAGCCGGAGCAAAAAGTGGGGGGGGGGGAGGCAGCGCGCTATTGATTATCAAGTTGACTTCTCATGGGTCAGACTATCAGATTCATAAGCGGCAGGTTCATAAACTGCATGGCTCGGGCTGGCCGGAAAACAAATGGAAATTCACTTAGCTGCAGCTGACAACCAGGTTTCCACACTGTGCTAAGAGTGGAGCTCTGCGTGCGAGCCATTCTCAGGCTATTTGGTGGAGTACACTAGTAGTGTTGCCAACCTCCAGGTACTAGCTGGAGATGTCCTGCTATTACAACTGATCTCCAGCCGACAGAGATCGGTTCCCCTGGAGAAAAAGGCCGCTTTGGCCATTGGACTCTGTGGCATTGAAGTCCCTCCCCTCCCCAAACCCCACCATCTTCAGGCTCTGCCCCAAAAACCTCCAGCCAGTGGCGAAGAGGGACCTGGCAGCCCTATACACTATCCTGTTGGACAGAATTGATAGTGAGTCATAAGAAGTCACAAGAAATCATTTAATGCTGAAGTTCCACTTACATTTCATTTTTTTCCTGTCGTTTCCCTGCCTTTACATTACTGATTAGGGTTTCCAGCTTCCAAGTTAGGGTTGCCAACCTCCAGGTGGTGGCTGGAGATCTCCCGCTTTGGCAATTGGACTCCATGGCATTGAAGCCCATCCCCTCTCCAAACCCCGTCCTCTTCAGACTCCACCCCCAAAATCTCCAGGTATTTCCCAACCCGGAGCTGGCAACCCAATTCCAGGTGGTGACTGGAGATCTCCTGCTATTACAACCGATCTCCATGTGACAGAGATGAGTTCACCTTTGGCAATTGGACTCTATGGCATTGAAGCCCCTCCCCTCTCCAAACCCCGTCCTCTTCAGACTCCACCCCCAAAATCTCCAGGTATTTCCCAACCTGGAGCTGGCAACCCAATTCCAGGTGGTGGCTGGAGATCTCCTGCTATTACAACCGATCTCCATGTGACAGAGATGAGTTCACCATTGACAACTGGACTCTATGGCATTGAAGTCCCTCCCCTCTCCAAACCCTGCCCTCCTCAGGCTCTGCCCCCAAAATCTCCTGGTATTTCCCAACCTGGAGCTGGCAATCCTATTACTGATGCACATGTAAGCACTGACAAAATAATGCAGGGGGGGAAAGGTAAATAGATGTAACGGCTTCTATGATTAAATCAAGATTCTTTGTGCACAAGCATTGATGAAACACCACACAAAAGCACTCTTGGGTTGCTTGTACAGACATATCACGATTCTGTGTTTTGTTTTGTTTTCCCCTAATGTGCATAATGTATGCCTCTTCTTTTGAAATAAGCCAATGCATAGGGTTGCCCACCTCGTGCTGTTTGTTCTTTATTCAACCTCCAGGTGCAAGCTGGAGATCTCCTGCTATTACAGCTGATCTCCAGCCGATAGAGATCAGTTCCCCTGGAGAAAATGGCTGCTTTGGAGGGTGGATTCTGTGCTTTATACCCAACTGAGTTCCCTCCTCTCCCCAAACCTCACTCCCCAGGTTGCACCTACAAATCTCCAGGAATTTCTTAACTCACAGTTGGCAATCTTAATTATGTAACGGAGGAACCAGAATTGTCTACAGCTGACAGTTGCCCTTAAAATTAGCAGCTTGCTTTGAGAACTCAGAAGCCTTAATTTTAATGTGGTAGATGCTACAGTTCTGGCAGTTAAGCGAGAAAAGCTTTCTATCCACGTGTGCTTAAGGGCTTTCTCTAAGCTTTGCTCTTCTTAAGAATTAGAAATATTTGTCCTTGCCCCAGTAGTTACATTTCCCTCCCCCTTTAATTTTATATCGACGGTTGAAATCCTGCAGCCTTTTGCCCTTTAAAGAGTATGTCAGGCCAGCAATGCCAATTCTAAATAGAATTACTTTTTCTTCTGCAGTTTATCCCGAGGTCTATAATAGCACAAGCAACCATTTTAATCACTTGAAGTGACTGACATCATACCAGCAGAACCCTGAGGGAATTAAACAAAAAGTTGGTTACTCAAATATACTTCCGAGAAGGGGGGAGGAACATTTGGATGGTTGATATCTGACGTTTATTGTCAAAGAAATCTTGCTAGGTCCTTCCCTGCCTTTCCCAACAGCTCTTCACGTAGACCACAGTTATTAATTCCCCAAACCCCACTCCTGGTCCCATCTCACAAAATCTGTCATCCAGAGGGCTTCCAGATTAAATGAGGCCATAAAGTTTCAAGTAGACCCAAGCTGTTCATGTAGGGATGAAGCACTACTGGTAGGGTTTTCAGTCTCTAGATGAGGACTGGAGATCTCCTGGAGTTACAACTGATCTCTAGACAAGAAATATCTGTTCCCCGGGAGAAAATAGCTGCTTCGAAGTATGGAATTTATGGCATTATATCCTGCTGAGGGCTTTCCCCTCCCCATACCCTGCCCTCCACCCTCAAATCCCAAGGAATTTTTCCATCCTTGAGGTGGCAACCCTAAATATCTGTCTCCGAAATAGGGTTGACAGCTCTGGTTTGGGAAATACCCAGAGATTTTGGGGTTCTTGTGGGCTTCTTATGGGCGGGGCGGGGTGGAGGGATCAGAGCGTGCGCACAGCAGTGCGGGGTGGAAGGCTCCAGACTCCCTTTCCACACTGCAAGCCAGATCGGGACCGATCCGGCTTGCAGTTTGGGACGGGAGGCTGGAGCGTTCCCAGGAGCGTGCGGGGGGGGGGATCGCTCCTCCCTTTCTGCTTCTGCCCACTGACCATCAGCTGGTCAGCTGGCAGCCCGGTTGATTGGCGAGCAGTTGCCCATCACAACCAGGCAGTTGGCAACCCTAAAGCTGAATGATGTACAGTTACTACTGTAGAAGGCCTTTGTGTGAACCCAGGAAATGGGTTGGTGCCACTATTTGTTTTTCCTGCATTAATTTGAGAGCCAGCATGGTGTAGTGGTTAAGAGCGGCAGACCCTAATCTGGAGAACCAGGTTTGATTCCTTACTCCTACACATGAAGCCTGCTGGACGACCTTGGACTAGTTGCAGTTCTCTCAGAACTCTCTCAGCCCCACCTACCTCACAAACTGCCTGTTGCGGGCAGGTGAAGGGAAGGCGATTGTAAGCCGCGTTGAGACTCATTTCGGTAGAAACAAGAAGGGTATAAAAACCAAATCTTCTTTTTCTTCTTCTCCATTTTTATGATATTTTGGTTTGAGATATTTTGATTTTATACTTTGGGGTTTTGATTATTACCTGCTTTGGTTGCCTAAGAAGACAGACAACACATACATGATCTAAATGTATAAATATCATCCGATCTACAGCTAAGAGTCGCTGGTGAAATTTGTCTCCAGGTCTTAGGATAGTACTATCCACTATCTACTCTCCTGAGGTGTTAAAATCATATCATTTTCAGTCCCTTTGGGTCCTTTGAATAATTGGTGAGGGGGGGAGTAGATTTTTCAGACAAATGGGAATAGTCGTGTAAAAAATTCTCTACCCTCTGGACTGAATGTCATCTATATGCTGGTCTGCATACTTTAAATGTTAGAGTCACTCTAAGTCTGCTAACCACTCCTGTCTTCCTTGTGTCTTCCCTCTGGAATAGATATTTCATTTGACAAATGCATATCATGTTTAGGGTCACAGGCAGAACAGCATATAGATTAACTTGACCGTGTCTTATCTGCATTTACCATTTCTCGTAGTGAAAGGAATTAGAGGATAAGAACAACTCATTTCTGCATGATTGCTTTCTTTATTGTTGACATGAAAAGCAACACAAATATAAATCAGTGTTACACAAGTATTTTTTTAATCTGCTCATATCACACATAATACAATATATCTGTCCATGACAATGTAAGGATTGGGAACTCCAGAAGTGAGAAAGCACGTTAAGGGGGTTAAAGTATTGGACCAGGATCCAAGAGACCTGGGTTCAAATCTTCACTCCACTCTGCTAAGGGCCTTGCTGGGTGGCAGTGAACCAGTCCGTTTTGCTTAGCCTTTCCTACTTCACAGGGTTGTTGTGGAGATGAAGCAGGGAATAAAGAGAGAGCCATGTACGCTGCTCTACAGTCTTTGGAAGGAAGAGTAGGATAAAAATGTACTAGATAGAGAGGTTGTTTGGGACAGAAATATGTGAAGAATGTTCCCCACTAAAACACCAGTAGATACCCTCTTTCAAATGGAGTTGATGACATTTCTTGGTAGGCACAGTTAACATTTATGTAGCCTTGTTAATGCACATGACCCAGGACTCATGTACTTCACATGGAGTAATGTACACAAGGAAAAACAGGTCCCTTCTCCCATGCAAATACGACCTAAATTTGAACTGTAAGAGGAAAAGAAGAATGAAATAGGGTTGCCAGGTCCCTCTTGGCCACCACCGGGAGTTTTTTTGGGGGGGAGCCTGAGGAGGGTGGGGTTTGGGAAGGGGAGGGACTTCAGTGCCATAGAGTCCAATTGCCAAAGTGGTCATTTTCTCCAGGGGAACTGATCTCTGTTGGCTGGAGATCAGTTGTAATACCAGGAAATCTCCAGCTAGTACCTGGAGGTTGGCAACCCTAGAGTGAAAGGAGCAAGAGAGATGAAGGTTTGTTGTGGGAAATGTCACTTGAACTGGAAGGGTTGGCCTATGGAAGAGGACAAAGATTTAGGCCGCTTATGCCTGGGAGTTTTACCTGAGGATCATTGCTCGCTAGACCCACACTTTCCTGTTGGGAGTCTATGCACCAGCAGGCTCCAAGCTCCAATCAGGATGTATTTGAATCCCTGCCCCTTGAAATGCTGCTTTGTAATTGGCTGTAGTGACAGAAAAGTCTCCCCCTTAAACCCAATTAACACATTTAAAAAGCATTTTAAGAACAACAACAAAACAACAGAGCTGTTTGAAAGGAACAGGGGGAGAAACCCAAGCCTCATTTTTAAAAGCCTTCCGCTCAGAAAGAACTCAGAGGAAGCAGGAAGCATTTGAATCCCTGCCCCTTGATATGCCAGCATGGTATAGTGGTTAAGAGCAATGGTTTGGCGTGGTGGACTCTGAACTGGAGAACCAGGTTTGATCCCCTACTCCTCCACATGAGCGGTGGAGGCTAATCTGGTGAACTGGGTTGGTTTCCCCACTCCTACACATGAAGCCAGCTGGGTGACCTTGGGCTAGTCCCACTCTCTCAACCCCACCTACCTCACAGGGTGTCTGTTGTGAGGAGAGAAAGAGAATGTGATTGTAAGCCGGTTTGATTCTCCCTTAAGTGGTAGAGAAAGTCGGCATATAAAACTAACTGTTCTTCTGCTGCTGCTTCTGCTGCTGCTGTGAGAGAAACCACGTTTCTGTGTCCCACACTTTGCCTTATGCATGGGGATTTCAAGTTGGCTCTCAGCTCTAGGGAGAGGGAAAATAGAGGGATGGGAAGTCCCAGGAATTGTGAGGGCTTGCGGCCAGGTCATCTCTAATGGAGGAAAAACTCATGCATAACTCCAAGCAACCACCGAGACTGACAGGGGGTGAATGTGAGGGAAACTACCCATGCATAAACAGACTTAGTTTTTGCTTCTCCAGAGAACAAGATTAAATCTCATGGGTTTAAGTCCCAAGAGGGTCCATTTCAGATTAGCATTAGGAGGAACTTCTTAGCCATTACAGCAGTTGAACTATGGAACCAGTTGTCTGTGGATGGGAGAGTTCCCCATTGTTGGAGATTTTCAAGCAGTGTTTGGACAGCCGTCTACTGAGAATGCTCTCTAGCTTTGGATTTTCTACGTAGAACAAGGGGTTGGACTTTCAGTTCCTCTAAATTCCACAACAGCGTTTAGTTAGCTTCATTACTACGAGCATCTGAATTACGCTCCAGTTTCCTTCAAGCCATTCTGCCCGAAGTTTGTTCTTACTTGGATGAGGGTTTTGGTTGGAAACTTCCACAGTGCTTTTCAGGCTTCCCGGTTGCCCTTTCTCTGTTTTTCTGCTGCCGATGCTGATGCGTGGTCCCTTTTGGAGCGAAAGGCACTCCCTTCAGATATATGCCACGTCGCTGGGGAAAAGTACAGTTCAGCACTTCTGGATTTTATTTACCAGACACAGTTCTTCATTTTTATCTCTGCCTGCCGGTACTCGAGCAAGAGTATGCTAGGGGGAGAAAAAGGATGAGGCTCCGTGATAAGATAATACGAAACACACGCTGGGTCCACAAGCAAGCACCGGCGCGTGCACCCCCCCTGCCCTGTGCATCGTCCTCTTCCGATAGCCCAGCAGGCAGGTAGGAGTGATCACCGAGGCCTCTTCCATACATGCTTCACCCTATCTCTTAGAAAAAAGTGCCACACAGGGCCTTTCTCACTCGCTGCACTGCTTAGGTGAACAGCAAAACCCTGCCCCGCGAATCACAGAGTGCAAGTCTGAGCAGCCGACTCGTAAACAGATTGCTTGGCTGTTTATGCATGGGTACTTTCACTCATGTTCACCCCTGGTCTGTCTTGGTGGTTCCTTGGAGTTATGCATGAGTTTTCACTCCATTAGAGATGACCTTGCTGCCAGCCCTCACAAATCCTGGGACTTCCCATTCCTCTGTTAGCCCGATTCTTCCTTCTTCCCTGAGTTCAGCTGGGTTAAATCTCCGTGCATAAGGCAAAGTGCGGGATATGCAAACTTAGTTTTGCTCACAGCCAGATATGAAGCAGCATCTCCCGAAGTGGGGATTCAAATACTTCCTGCTTCCTGGGAGCTCTTTCTGAGCAGAAGAAAGGCTTTATAAAACCGATGCTTGGATTTCTCCCCACCCACTTCTTTTCAGATTGCTCCTTTTTTTGTTGTTGTTCTTAAAATGCTTTTTTATGCGGCGATTGGGTTTGGGGGGAGGGAACTTTTCTCTCACTACAACCAGTTACGAAGCAGCATTTCAAGGGGCGGGGATTCAAATACTTCCTGATTTGAGCTTGGTGACTGCTGGTGCATAGACCCCCAACAAGAAAGTGTGGGTCCAGCAAGCAACGAACCTCAGGTAAAACTCCCATGCATGAACGACCCTTGTGGGGACAACAGGCAGCCTCCTTAACTGATGGGCATTTGCTCGCCATTACCTGGTATCTGGCAACCCTAGCTAAGCACAAAGCATCATCTCCCTTTGGAACTGCTCAGTGGTATGTGGTTGCAATTTTTGCACATAGGATGGAACACCCTTGCATGGTCTCGCACAGCGTTTTTCTCGGAGTATTCTGAAATCTGCTGTTTTTACAGGCAGGCAGGCAGGCAGGCAGGCAGACAGACAGACAGATATCCAAAAAGCAGGCCTTTGGACTTTGCTGTCAGTCTGACTCCTAAATTCCTCCACTTTAACTCAGGTTTGCCAGCTCTGGGTTGGGAAATTCCTGAAGATTTGGGTGTGGAGGCTGGGGAGGAAAGGGTTTGTGGAGGGGAGGGATCTCAGCAGGGTACGATGCCATAAAGTCCACCCTCCAAAGATGCCATTTTCTCCAGGGGAACTGCTCTCTATTGTCTGGAGAGCAGTTGTAATTCTGGGAAATCTCCAGGTCCCACCTGGAGGTTGGCAACCCTGTTCTTGCCCTGTTCACCACTTGTCCCTACGGGATGTATTTAGTGGCTTGATCTTGTTCTCACTCGCCTTTCAAGCAAGAGCGTGAAACTGGCCCTTCTGGACTTCCTGTAACCTGTGCTGAGATGCCTGCCCTTTCCAGGAGCCGATGGTGCCAGGGAAATGACTTCGTCGCTGCAAAGCCACGGCCTCAGGGAGGAAATAATTTCTTGACATTAGTCAGCTCAGGCACTTTGTGGTTCCAACGAAGTGATTGGGATTTCATGGAATACTAATTTGGCTTAACAGATGCTTTCCTTGCTCCCTCGCTGAAAACCCTCTGAGAATTAAGTCACGTGTATTTAAACCCACCTTTATCCCCCCACACACACACACGCCCCTTTCCCCCATCCTTTTTTCCTCGGAGGCTGCGTGTCACCGGATCAACGTCGCCATAGCAACAGACTCAGGTAGCCTTGTCTGTTTGGGACGCTTTGGATGAACGTCCTCAGACTTGATCCCTTAACAGGTGAGCCGTTAATCCGCCGCTCTATATTGGCTCGGCTCCGCAGAAAGAAATAAGGTATTTGTTTTGGCAAGGGGTGAAGCTGCTGCCTGCCTTGCAATGGTTGCTCATTCCCCCTCTCCTTCTGCCACTTCTGTCTGGATTTTTGATTCCCACTTTGGCACTGGCTAGAGGTAGAGGGTGTACTTCGTTACAGACGTGCAGGCGCTCCGCCCACCCCCAAAGGAACAATAAGTAAAGGAAGGAGAGACAAAAATGAGGTTTTAAAAAATATATAAGCCGGAGAGCTCTTGAAAATTGCACTTGGCTTTGCACGCCGCGTAAGAGAGCAATTACCGCTCAGTCGGGGAACTCAGAAGACATTTATTTATTTAGAGCCCTATCTTCGGGATCCAAATATGAAATTTTGTCTGTCTATCACCCTGATTCTTTTGCTGTCAAGTTGTACCTAAAGGGCAATTTGGAAGTCTTCCTCACGTGAAACGTTCCCAGAATTTCCAGGGTAGCAGAAAAGGGTGACGCTAGTTTTGCAGACTGGGGGTGATCTGGCCTACTGATTATAGCGCCAATCACAGGCAGGAATCTGTACCTCGGTCGTGAAGTTGTCAGTGGGTGGCAGAAAACACCTGTTTTCTGAACCCTGCCTCCCTTTGTCCATCAGCATGGTATAGTGGTTAGGAGTGGTGGACTCTAATCTGGAGAACCAGGATTGATTCCCCACTCCTGCCCATGAGCGGCGGACTCTAATCTGGTGATCCAGGTTGGTTTTCCCACTCCTCCACATGAAACCTGTTGGGAGATTTCGGGCTAGTCACAGTTCTCTCTGAACTAACTCAGCCCCGCCTACCTCCTCTCTATTGGCTGGAGATCAGTTGTAATAGCAGGAGATCTCCAGCTAGTACCTGGAGGTTCAACCAAAGTTCCACACAGAACGGCAAAAATCAATTTAGAAGTAATTCTGCTGAATTTTTATGCAACCACTATTCTTATCTATGTATTACATCCCAATACAGTACTCTGTTATACACAAATGTCTATATCAAATTAAAGAATCCATATGGTAGTCTAAATACAGTATGTCTACATTGACAATCTTAGTGCAGAACAAGGATACAAATGTCCATAATTAATGTTCTTTTGTAGGAGAAAGTGCCTTTTGTTCAGTACCTGGAGGTTGGCAACACTGTCTGTTGCCTGGAGATCAGTTGTAATCCCAAGAGAACTGCAGCCACCACCTGGGGGTTGGAGCAACCCAAAACAGCACTATAACAATATAAACCAATTAGGATGTCCTTTTGGAGACCTTGATACAAACCTTTGCGGTCCCTATGAGACGACACCTACTGAGGCATATATATATATATATTTATTATTGATACAGATCACCGAAGAAGCCATATGCGAAACGTGGTCCCGATCTAGACGACACGTCTGACATCTTTTTCCTGTGGCTTTGCTCCAATAACTGAAACCTAAAAACAATTTGAAAGATTCAAAGACTTTTACATCAAATGATATCCTAATTGGTCATATACTTTGACTTACCTGTTGAATTAGGATTCGTGATATCCTTTGGACAATCATATTTATTGGATTGCTTTTTGTAAATTTTGTATCTGGTTGTACTATTTGTACATGTTGTATATATTTATTCATTTTAGCACTTTATAAAATTCACTTATTTGCATTATATTGTTATAGTGCTGTTTTGGGTTGCTCCAATTATCCTTACAGCACTGAGCCTTTATTTTTTGTGGTTTACCACCTGGGGGTTGGCAACCCTATCAATTAGCCCTTACAGATGGATGAAATCCTGCATGCTAATCCCGTGCTGAATTGTTGTTATTGGTGGTGCAAAGTGCCATCAAGTCAAGTCAAACTGTAAGGATTTTAAGGCAAGAAGCATGTAAAGGTGGTCTGCCATTGTCTGCTTCTCCGTAGAGACCCTGGTATTCCTTGATGGTCTCCCATCCAAGTACTAACCAGGACCGACCCTGCTTAGCTTCTGAGATCTGATGAGATCTGGCTAGCCTGGGCTATCCAGGTCAGTTACTCTGCTCTAAATAAGGTTGCCAACCTCCAGGTACTATCTGGAGATCTCCTGCTATTACAACTGGTCTCCAGCCGACAGAGATCGATTCCCCTGGAGAAAATGGCCACTTTGGCAATTGGTCTCTATGGCATTGAAGTGCCTCCCCTCCCCGAACCCCGCCCTCCTCGGGCTCCACTCCCAAAAACCTCCCGCCAGTGGTGAAGAGGCAACCCTAGCTCTAAACCATTTATTTGAATGGGCTTAGAAGAAGAAGAGCTGGTTTTTATATGCTGACTTTCTCTACCACTTGTGTGTGTGTGTGTAAAGTGCCGTCAAGTCGCAGCCGACTTATGGCGACCCCTTTTTTTTGGGGGGGGGTTTCATGGCAAGAGACTAACTAACAGAGGTGGTTTGCCAGTGCCTTCCTCTGCACAGCAACCCTGGTATTCCTTGGTGGCCTCCCATCCAAATACTAACCAGGGCTGACCCTGCTTAGCTTCTGAGATCTGATGAGATCCGGCTAGCCTGGGCCATCCAGGTCAGGGCCTCTACCACTTAAGGGAGACTCAAACCAGCTTACAATCGCCTTCCCTTCCCCTCCCCACAACAGACCCTCTGTGAGGTAGGTAAGGCTGAGAGAGTATGACTAGCCCAAGGTCGCCCAGCTGGCTTTGTGTGTAGGAGTGGAGACACAAACCCGGTTCACCAGATTAGCCTCCGCTGCTCATGTGGAGGAGTGGGGAATCGAACCTGGTTCTCCAGATCAGAGTCCACCGCTCCAAACCACTGCTCTTAACCACTACACCATGCTGGCTCTCATTTAGACTGGAGTAACTCTGCTTGGTTTGCATCAGGTTTCGGCCTATCCGCAAGTGGGATTTCTTTTTTGCAGAAGCCTGTTTATTTCTGGGAGGAAAGCTTGCCAACCCTCCTCCGTTTTCTCCCCGAGTCGGCCGCCGTCTTTTTTTTCCTTCTCTCTGAACAGCCCTGGCAGCCAATGAAAAGTGTGCCGCCGAGCCAAGAAAGCAGCGGAGTGCTTAAGAATAGTGAGCCGGGAAATGAGAGCTGAAAGGGGGAAACCGCGGTGCAGCGATTGGGTTGATTTGGTGAATAAATTGCTATTTTCAGATTCAATTTGTATCAATAGGCAAAGCGCTGTACACCTGCAGATTCTGTCACGCTCGGTATTCGCCACCCCGACGCAGCCAGTCTGAAACAATCTTTCTGCTATTGACGATAATTATGCCCCAAAAAAGTTTTTTTTTTTTTTTTTGGTTTAAATCCTTATGGTAATTGCTGTTCCCCGTTATTATATGAAATAGCAGGATGTGGGGGGGGGTGTTTTCTGGAGCAGTGTGCCGTCGTTTGCAAATTCAGAAAACGCTGCAGCTGTTCCCATTGGCTCTTTTTGAAAACGTCCAGCACTTCACCGAGAGGACTTAAGCTTTATTAAATATGACTGGAAGCTGGGACTGTGGACTGCTCTTTTCCCAGCTCACCAAACATTATACGCTGCTAATTCCGAACATAAGATATCACTGTGCAGGAGGGGAGCGGGTCGGATGTTTGATTTCGGCTCCACGCAAACTCTGCATTAATTGCCATAACCCCTGCTGTTTGTCTGGGGGATCAGTGGGGGGGGGGGCTTCCAAATGACTCCCGCCATCCCTTTTATGCAAAGGCTGCAGAGGCTGCTTTGCAGCGATTTTGGATCTTCCTGCTGTGCCGAAGAAGCCCGGCGCTTCCAGATCTGGTTGGCAGTTCAAGCGTGTGTCGTTGGGTTAGGGCTGCCAGCTCCGGGTTGGGAATTACCTATAGATTTTGGGGGGCAGAGCCTGAGGAAGGTGGGGTTTGGGGAGGGACTTCAGTGCGGTATAATGCCATAGAAGCCACCTTCCAAAGTGGCCAATTTCTGCAGGGGACCTGACCTCTGTCACCTGGAGATCAGATGTAATAGTGGGAGATCTCCAGCTACCACCTGGAGGATGGCAATCTTATTGGCCACTGTGTGGGACAGGATGCTGGACTAGATGAATCACTGGTCTGATCCAGCAGGGCTCGTCTGATGCTTATACAAAAGACAGCTGGACCTTCCCGCTGCAGCCTCAGCGCCTCCAGAGCTGGTTGGCAGTTCAAGCATATGTCATGGGGTTAGGGTTTCCAGCCCCGGGTTGGGAATTACCTAGAAATTTTGGGGGCGAGGCCTGAGGAGTGCAGGGTTTGGGGAGGGGAGGGACTTCAATGCCATAGAGTCCACCTTCCAAAGCGGCCATTTTCTCCAGGGGATCTGATCTCTGTCGCCTGGAGAGCAGTTGTAATAGCGGGAGATCTCCAGCCACCACCTGGAGGTTAGCAAACCACAGAAATAAAGCACACCTGTGCTAGTACCGTAAGGTTAGGAAATCAGCACAGAGACATCAGTACAGAGTGGACACAGTGTAATAGTGTTTAAACACTATTACACTGTGTCCACTTTGTACTGATATCTCTGTGCTGACCACCTGGAGGTTGGCAACCCTCGTGGATATAAAAACAACTATGTGCCTGAATAAAACTGGGACCTTGTCAATTTGATATTCTGCTCTGTATTCTCCCTCTGACCACCCCACTCCTGTTTCTCTGATTCCCAGCACCACGCAGCTCCTCCTCACAGGGTTGCAAATCATGCCTGTGAGTAAACAAGTGTAACCACTAGGGTTGCCCGGTCCCTCTTCGCCACCGGCAGACAATTTTTGGGGTGGAGCCTGAGGAGGGTGGGGTTTGGGGAGGGGAGGGACTTCAATGCCATAGAGTCCAATTGCCAAAGTGGCCATTTGCTCCCTGGGATCTGATCTCTATCGGCTGGAGATCAGTTGTCATAGCGGGAAATCTCCCATCTAGTACCTGGAGGTTGGCAACCCTAGTAATCACATGCATATTTACCTGGTTAAAGAGGAAGGATTAGAAGACAAGTTGAAGGAAGACGTTGCAAAAAAAATATATAGTTTTTTAAAGGAAAGGCTTGAAAAGAAGGAGGGAAGGGGTTACACAACAGAGGAGAAACAAATCAGTAGAGTAGACAGAGGGATTTAGCAAGGCATCAGACGAGGAAAGCAAAAGTGCTGTTCTTACACTCAGTGAAGTTGGTGGGTTTAAAAGAGTGTAGCACAGCTAAGGATGGTACTGATATCACCATGTTTTCTGGCTAGAAGAAGAAGAAGAGTTGGTTTTTATATGACGACTTTCTCTACCACTTAAGGGAGACTCAAGCTGGCTTACAATCACCTTCCAGAGAGCCAGCGTGGTGTAGTGGTTAAGAACGGTGGTTTGGAGCGGTGGAGTCTGATCTGGAGAACCGGGTTGGATTCCCCACTCCTCCACATGAGCGGCGGAGGCTAATCTGGTGGACTGGGTTGGTTTCCCCACTCTTACACAGGAAGCCAGCTGGGTGACCTTGGGCTAGTCACAGCTCTCTTAGAGCTCTCTCAGCCCCACCTACCTCACAGGGTGTCTGTTGTGGGGAGAGGAAGGGAAGGTGATTGCAAGCCGGTTTGAGTCTCCCTTAAGTGGTAGAGAAAGTCAGCAAATAAAAACCAACTCTTCTTCTTCTTCCCCTCCCCTCCCCACAACAGACACCCTGTGAGGTAGGTGGGGCTGAAAGAGTGTGACTAGCCCAAGGTCACCCAGCTGGCTTTGTGTGTGGGAGTGGGGAAACAAATCCAGTTCACCACATTAGCCTCCGCCGCTCATGTGAAAGAGTGGGGAATCCAACCCGGTTCTCCAGATTAGAGTCCACCACTCCAAACCACCGCTCTTAACCACTACACCACGCTGGCTAGCTTCTTTAAAAAGTGTATGTGTGTGTAATATACATATATACACACACAAGTAGACAGGAGTCTATCGGCAGTTATAAAACCAAAATTGCATTAGAGATTCCACTCTATTAAGACAGATGACAGTTTTTTGGTTTTGTTTTTAATTTACCAGCTGCCCTTGGGAATAGCCTGTCAGCTTCTAAATGCGGTGTGTGGCTCGAAACATCGTGAATAAGCGTCTTTTGCTAGAGCAAGGCTCTTCGGAGTCTCCTCTCAAATCAATGTGCTTTTATAGAAATCTATAAAGTGCTTTACCCTGAAAGGAGGGATTTGGATATTCTGTTTTGGCTTGAGGTGCCGGCTGTTGTCTTGGGGTTGTTTGGTACGATAACAGTTCCCCCCCCCCCATGTTTGAGGTGGGGGGTGTCTTTGGGCCTATTTAATGGTTTAATTCTTTCATTAATCATGGATCCCTCCTGCCCGTTTTGAGAGAACCCCGATTTTGTGAGCGTGGGAAGGGCTCGAAGGAAACATCAGCTGCCTCTCGTCTTGCTGAAGGGACAAAGGGCCTATAAATGAAAACCCTTTCTGAGGAGGAGGAGAAGTACCATTGTCAGCATTTTAACTGACTACTGTCATGGGAAAGCATCAGACGAGCCCTGCTGGATCCGACCAGTGATCCAGCTAGTCCAGCATCCTGTCTCACACCGTGGCCAATCCTCCAGGTTGCTATCCTCCAGGTGGTAACTGGAGATCTCCCGCTGTTACATCTGATCTCCAGGCGATAGAGGTCAGTTCACCTGGAGAAAATGCCCACTTTGGAAGGGGGCTTCTATTGCATCATAGCCCATTGAAGTCCCTCCCCTCCCCAAACCCCGCCTTCCTCAGGCTCCACCCACAAAATCTCCAAGTATTTCCCAACTGGTCATGCTGCATACCGGTCATGCTGCATACCTATTCTCTCTAGTGTCAGAGGAGCATGCCTATTATTTTGGGTGTGGTGGAACACAGGCAGGATGGTGCTGCTGCAGTTGTCTTGTTTGTGGGCTTCTTAGAGGCACCTGGTTGGACACAGACTGCTGGACTTGATGGGCCTTGGTCTGATCCAGCAGGGCCTTTCTTATGTTCTTATGTTAACTCAGAGTTGGCAACCCTAGCAGCCAACCAGTTCCTCTGGAGGGCCAACAACAGTGAATAGAGGGCTGAGGCTTTCCCCTGATGTTGCCTCCTGACACTGGGATTCAGAGGTTGACTGCCTCTGAACATAGAGGTTCCCTTTAGCCAGTGATAGACTTCCCCTCCATGAATCTGTCTAATCTCCTTCTAAAGCCGCCTATGCCTGTGGCCATCACTACATCCTCTGGCAGCGCATTCCACATTTTAAACACTTTTTGTGCAATGTAGTATTTCCTTTTGTCTGTCCTGAATCTACCGCCCAACAGCTTCATGGGATGCATGGGATTACAACTGATCTCCAGCCAATAGAGATTGGTTCCCCTGGAGAAAATGGCCACTTTGGCAATTGGACTCTATGCCATTGAAGTCCCTCCCCTCCCCAAACCCCGCCCTCCTCAGGCTCCACTCCAAAAACCTCCCGCCGGTGAAGGGGCAACCCTACCAGCTGGTGCCAGGCATTTGGCAAGCCTAGAGTGATACAGGATGCTGGACTAAATGGACCTCTGGTCTGATCCAGCTGGGTTCTTCTTATTTTCTTATTTCAGTCCCCCATTTAGTTTGCATGGTACCCACAAACTCCGTAGATGGGAAGCTGTTATCTGATGGCTCGACCTCTCCGCTCAGGAATAGGAGGAGGATGATATTGCCCTATGTTAAAAAGGTGTGGAAAGGGTTACTAGTATAACGTATACACATATGTACATATATGACAAGAAGTATTAAAATATTCCTTCTGTAGTTCAGCAGGGCAACCAACTCCCATCATGCTCCTCCCAGCGAGAGTCAACATAATGTTTTGCATTTGAGAAAAGGAATTCATAATATTTACATTAAAAAAGAAACCTGGAAATCACAACTACTGGTTCAGAAAATAACCTCATGTTGTGTTACGCACTGTATAATAATTATTATTTTTTTAAGCCAAGTTCCTGTCAACAGTTTACAAACTGCCTTAAGTACACCGAGTGGTTTGTAGCAAAGAGCGAGTTTGACTTCCCGGATGGCACCGTTTTCATTCAACATTTCTTCCTTTTCGAAGAAAGTGTAGCAGCTCATCGCCTTCCAACTTCCAAGTCCCGTTCCGCCTCTTACAATCAATACTAACTTTTGTTCGGAGCCCAGGAGGGTTGGCCTCAATTTGCAAGCATTTAGGCTTTGTACTAAAGAGCAATCCCTCCAATAAGTACAAAAGGAGGGCACAGATAGGGTTCCCGGGTCCCTCTTCACCACTGGCGGGAGGTTTTTGGGGTGGAGCCTGAGGAGGGCGGGGTTTGAGGAGGGCAGAGACTTCAATGCCATAGAGTCCAATTGCCAAAGCGGCCATTTTCTCCAGGGGAACTGATCTCTATCGGCTGGAGATCAGTTGTAAACAGGAGCTATTACAAGTACCAGCTAGTACCTGGAGGTTCACAATCAAAGTATCACCAATACTGTAAGGTAAATTGAGCAAAGTAACAGTACTAGGCTCTAAACTAGTATAGAACATGAATCAAACCTATATAAGTGCAAGTGTTAAACACAGATATTTACTTGGCAAAACAACAACCAACACAAAAAGTGAGTAGTGCAAAATACAAACCTGTTATTTACATACAGGGAAACAGGTAAGACAAAACGTGAGGTCCTAATTGGAATACATAGTCACTGCAAGTATTTACTGAAATTATTTCTTGTTTTTTCTTTTAGTACCTGGAGGTTGGCAACCCTAGGCACAGAGTTTAAGGCAATATAAAGGGAACCAGAAGGCACAAGACAGAAAAGCAAAGAAACAGGTGGAGAGGGGATTGGACAGGGATTGCAAGCAAGATACAACATTCGGGAGGGGATCAGTTGAAGTCCACCTAAATTTGGATGGGAGAATAATCTGCCCGCTTCATGCATCTCACTTTGTATGTTTTTTTAGAAGGCGAAGTGGGCAGTGAGTAATTTCTTACAGTTTGAATGGACAGACCATTTTCCGCATCTCCCCGCTCAGATCAGACAAGCTGAACAACAACAACCCCCCAATACTTAAATAGAACTGTCATGTAATACTTTCTTATTAAGACCAACCAAAATGTATTGCAACCATAAGCTTTCGGAGGTCTTCATCGGACTGGACAGTATGAAAAAAAGGGTTGAATCTACAAATTGGGGAGTTTCCGGAGATTTGGGGGGCGGAGCCTGGAAGGACAGAGTTTGGGAAGGTGGGTGGATCTCAGCAAAGACGTGATGCCATAGAGTCTGCTCTCCAAACCTGCCATTTCTTTAGTCTTGGATTCATTTGTAATTCCAGGAGAATTTCAGCCCCCACCTGGAGATTGGTAACCTTAATTGGATCCCGTTAGGATTGCCAGGTCCCTCTTGACCTTCCCCCGCTGCTCATAAATCCCCCTACCCCTTGCTTAGGGTTGCCAGGCACTACTTTGCCACTGGCAGAAGGTTTTTGGGGTGGAGCCTGAGGAGGGCAGGGTTTGGGGTGGGGATGGACTTCAATGCCATAGAATCCAATTGCCAAAGCAGCCATTCTCTCTAGCTGAACTGATCTCTGTCGCCTGGAGATCTGTTGTAATAGCAGGAGATCTCCAGCTACTACCTGGAGGTTGAGCTGTAATAGAGTAATGTATTCAATAAACACAGCTACTATGGCTATTCAATATTATGACCAAAAAGTACATTCAAAGCGCAAAAGTTTATCAATTAGTTTATATTTCATCACTGTTTCATATAAATAAAATAAAATACAATGTGCTAATTGTGCGGTAGCGCATTGTATTTTATTTATATGAAACAGTGATGAAATATACACTAATTGATAAACTTTTGCACTTTGAATATATATATTTTTGTCATAATATTGAATAGACATAGTAGCTGTTTTTATTGAATACACTACCTGGAGGTTGGCAACCCTACCCTTCCCCCAAGAGGGACCTGGCAACCTTAGCAAGAATCCCTAGTATTAAAAAAGTCTCACTATAGGAGTGTGTGTGTGTGTGTATGTGTGTGTGTGCGCGCACGCGTGTGCACGCGTACTCTTGCCTGAAGATTTCTGATGGCCAGACACTTCTGGGATTTGCTTTTTCTTGATGTATGTGTTTCATTAGCTCCTTTAATGCTTGAAGTTTTTTTTTCCCCTCTTCCTTCTCCCAAGCAGTTTTATAGAGGCTTTAGAAGTTGTGTTAATTTGTCCTTCCTAGTATGCTAAGGGGAATCCTTAAGGTAATAAATAGAGGCATAAAGCACTTTGGGCTACGACACACATGGCGAAAAAGCGAGGGAATGAAATGTAGAAAGACAAGCCCTGAGGAAAGGATGCTGTTAGTTTACACCTGGCAAGGGAGTTATTTTGTCTCCCCCTCTTCATTTTAAAGTCAGCACTTACAGTCACACCAGTGGACTCTTTATATATGAAGAGGGCCTGCTTCCTTGGGAACAACTTTGGTGGGAAATTAGGTAGGGGGTGACCTGTTCAGAATCGCTACAGCTTTTAACTGTTTTGTTCTCTGGCATAGCTTTGTTCCTTGTGGATCATGTTGGCCATAGAAGCTGCCAAGAGGCTGTGGGAATAGGATTGCCAGCTCCAGGTTAGGAAATCCCAGGAGATTTTTGGGACAGAGCCTGAGGAGGGTGGGGTTTGGAGCGGGGAAGGGACTTTAATGCCATAGAGTCCAATTGCCAAAGCAGCCATTTTCTCCTGGTGAACTGATCTCTATAGGCTGGAGATCAGTTGTAATTGCAGGAGATCTCCAGCCACCACCTGCAGGTTGGCAACCCTAAGGATACTATATAATTTTTGCAGCCTTTAATGTGTCATGTTAATACTTACGCATTGCTTCAGTTCTGTTTTTAAATTTCTGGTTGGTTCTACAACCTGAATCCTATTGCATGGTTTATTGAAGGTCCCATCTTTGTTTCAGCAAGCTATACACAGGAACATAGATAACGATTTATCCAAGTAACGTTGTGAATAATTGGCTAAAATAATTATGAATAATAACCCTGTTGCCTATGTAGAAAAGTTCTCTTGAATAATTCAGTTTTGGATAGTTTGCAGAAAGCCAGGAGCGTGGGAGCTGTTCAGAAGGTTTGTGTGTGTGATAGAGCCGATTGAGGTTTGTTTCCAAGTGTCTTGTTGGGTTCTTTTTAGAATTTTATAAAGGCTGTAGAATAAAATAATGTATCCAAAATTCACAAGGCTGGTACCTGTGAATTTCTTCCGTTATTGGTAGCATTCTGCTGGCACCAGGTGCCTTTCCCCAACGTAAGAGGCATTTTTTTTTAACTAGGGAAGGATTCTAACACCTTCCTCCAGCGCAATCTTTAGAGGAACAAATCCAGAGGATTCAACCCATAATGTTTGTTAACGACCGTGGGTGTGCGATGGAGAAGCTTGTAATATAAAAATAACTATAAGACCTTCGGGAGCAGATTGTAATAATGTTCGGTGCGGTGTGTTTCACCTTCATCTGTTCTAATCTTATTTTATTTACATTTTAATTAACACCCTAATGTAATAATCAACTGACGATTCTGTCTTAGAAAATGTAAGCTATCCTGAAAAATTTGATTAGGAACCTTAAAGCGATAATGAACATGGGACAGGCAGGCTGCATGATTTGTGACTTACCAAACTGAATACCCACCAGGTATTTGCCAACTCTCTCTGAGCAAGGCCAGGCGTGTGGGTTTATTCAGCCCATATACCACCATACAGGGCTGGCAAACTCAGTTGGGCGTGGTAGGGAGCCAGCGTGGTGTAGTGATTAAGAGCGGTGGACTCTTAACTGGAGAATTGGGTTTGATTCCCCACTCCTCCACTTGAGCGGTGGAGGGTAATCTGGTGAACCGAGTTGGTTTCCCCACTCCTGCACATGAAGCCTGCTGGGTGACCTTGGGCTAGTCACAGTTCTCTTCAAGCTCTCTCAGCCTCACCTACCTCACAAGGTGTCTGTTGTGGGGAGAGGAAGGGAAGGAGATTGTACGCCTGTTTGATTCTCCTTAAAGGGTAGAGAAATCTGGCATATAAAAACCAACTCTTCTTCTTCTTCTCTGTGTCAAACGCTAGCCATTCAAACCTAGATGCTGAATGCTCTCTGAGAACATCTCAGTGCATTCCTGAGCTTGGGGGCAGAATTGGCTTAGAGACAATGTGGTGTAGTGGTTAAGAGTGGTGATTTGGAGCGGTGGACTCTAATCTGGAGAACTGGGTTTGATTCCCCACTCCTACACATGAAGCCTGCTGGATGACCTTAGGCTAGTCACAGTTCCCTCTGACATCTCTCAGCCCCTCTCAAGTGTCTGTAGTGGCGAGAGGAAGGGAAGGTATTTTTAAACCGGTTTGAGACTCCTTAAAAGGTAGAGAAAATTGGGGTATAAAACCCAACTCTTCTTCTTCTTCAAAGTTGTGCATTCCTGATTCTTAGCTTGGAAAGAAGGCAGTTAAGGGGAGACATGATAGAGGTCTATAAAATTATGCATGGAATGGAGAGAGCGGACAGGGAGATCCTTTTCTCCCTCTCTCATAATACTAGAATGTGGGGTCATCTGCTGACGCTGGAGGGCGAGAGATTCAAAACAGATAAAAGGGAGTATTCACACAACACAGTTAAATTGTGGAACTCCCTGCCCCAGGATGTGGTGATGGCTGCCCACTTGGAAGGCTTTAAAAGGGGAGTGGACATGTTCATGGAGGAGAGGGCTATCCATGGCTCCTAGTCAAAATGGATACTAGTCATGATGCACACCTGTAATCTCAAGTATCAGAGGAGCATGCCTATTGTGTTAGGTGCTGTGGAACACAGGCAGGGCAATGCTGCTGCAGCCGTCTTGTTTGGGGGCTTCCTAGAGGCACCTGGTTGGCCACTGTGTGAACAGACTGCTGGACTTGATGGGCCTTGGACTGATCCAGCATGGCCTTTCTTATGTTCTGATGTGTGATATCTCTATAAATAACCAGTAACACAAGCGAGGGAATATTGGGACCCCGTGTTAGGTGTCCTAAAGTTCCCCCCACATCTTCTTATCTCTTTGGTCTCTCCATCTGCATTTCTCTCTCTCTCTCTTTCTCTCTCAAGCGCTCCCCACCCTCTCCCTGAGTGAACCAATGCCTGCTCCAGCATCCCTGGCTTCCTGGAGACATCATCCAATATGGCCCAGGACCACTGTCTTTGAAGAGCTTCCTTCCGTCTCTGGCGAGAAGGGTGACAGCATCCAAGAAGAGGTCTTGGAATGCAAAGCCAAAGACTGTACAAAGAAACATGGGCCATTTCTGCTCTTCTGTTGCGAAGAGACTTGGACATATGGAAAGTAATGGGACCCTTTCTTCTTGGCAGCCTTCCAGAAATGGGTAAATTAGTAAGCAAAGCCCCTCTGAAAAAGAGTTGTTTTGGCTGTCATTTGAAGGAAAAGATCTTCTTCTTGCCATAAAAGGTTTGGTGGTGCTGTGGCTCAGTGGTAGAGCATCTGCTTGGCATGCAGAACATCCCAGGTTCAATCCCTGGCATCTCCAGTTAAAGGGACTAGGCAAGTAGGTGATGGGAAAGACTTCTACCTGAGACCCCGGAGAGCCGTAGACAATACTGACTTTGATGGACCAAGGGTCTGGTTCAGTATAAAGCAGTTTCATGTGTTCCTTTATTTGGGGAGGGGCTGTGGCTCAGTGGCAGAGCCTCTGATTGGCATGCAGAAGGTCACTCCCAGGTTCAATCCCTGGCATCTCCAGTTAAAGGGATTAGGCAAGCAGGTGATGTGAAAGACCTCTGCCTGAGACCCTGGAGAGCCACTGCCGATTTGAGTGGACAATACTGATTTTGATGGACCGAGGGTCTGATTCAGTATAAGGCAGCTTCATGTGTTCATCAGAGTTGGATTTTAGGGCAGACGTTTTGGTTCCTGGCTGACAGGCTCAGCCAGGGCCCCCAAACTTAGCTGTGCCGATGGTGGAAAGGGTCGGAAGTTTGCTTAATGTGTACTCTGTGCTTTTCTTTTGGAATATACATTACTGATGAAAGGCCGAGCCCCATAAGAACTTTGAGCACATACACATGAAGCTGCCATATACTGAATCAGACCCCTGGTCCATCAAAGTCAGTATTGTCTACTTAGACCGGCAGCAGCTCTCCAGGGTCTCAGGTAGAGGTCTTTCACAGCACCTACTTGCCTAGTCCCTTTAACTGGAGATGCCAGGGATTGAACCTGGGGCCTTCTGCATGCCAAGCAGATGCTCTTACAAACTGAGCCACGGACCCTTCCCCTTTAAATCTAGAATTTTCTGACTCCACTGGAGGCTGCTAGACTCACAGCTCTAAAATAACCTCAATTGCTCTGTGTTCTCTATGCACCTGCTTTAAACTCCTCTCCTTCCTTAACATGGGGAAGTTTATTGAAGTTAGCACTTCTGTTCCCTGCTAATATTCATGCTCCCCTCAGATGGTGGATTTCCCCCCTCCCATAAAACATAAAATTTGTGCTTCTGAATGCAGGTTTGCTGTCTTTAAATTATCGGAGAATGCATATATTTGTACTGTAATACCAATTTTGCACCTTTGAAAATAGACTTCTGTGGAGCACTTCACAACACAGATCACATAAGTTTTATCGATGACAAAGACAATAAAGACAGGTAACTGCCCTCACCTGATGGAAGAGATGAATATTGCTTGATCGATATTAGTCACGTTGCTTTATAGTTCCTTTAGGAGGCACATAACAACAATAGAAGGTCTGTAGAGAAGATTGAATTAAATAGAAGGAAGGCAGAGTCCAGACATATATAAGTCCATGTTAGGACTCTTGTTCCCTGCCAGGTAGGGTTGCCAGTTCCAGGATGGGAAATACCTGGAGCTTTTGAGGTGGAATCTGAGGAGAGCGGGATATAATCCAATTGTGAAAGTGGCCCTTTTCTCCAGGGAAACTGATTTCTAGCACCTGGAGATCAGTTGTAATAATGGGCAATCTCCAGCCACCACCTGGAGGTTGGCAACCCTAGTGCCAGGCAATACCAGGGGAAGAACAACCTGTATCGCCAGGGGGGGTCTTTTAGACCCCATGCTCAGGAGAAGGAAGACGTTGGCCCGAGTCTCATGTTCTAATCATCCTTTATGTAGTAGGGTTACCAACCTCCAGGTGGTATGTGGAGATCCCCCACTATTACAACTGATATCCAGGCACTAGAAATCAGTTCCCCTGGAGAAAATGGCCACTTTGGAAGGTGGACTCTATGGCATCATACCCCACTGAAGTCCCGCCCCTCCCCAAACCCCGCCTTCCTCAGGCTCTATCTCCAAACTCTCCAGGTATTTCCCAACTAGGTTTGCCAATTTCCAGGTGGCACCTGGAGATCTCCTACTATTACAACTGATCTCCAGGTACTCAAGATTAGTTCACCTGGAGAAAATTGCTGCTTTGGAAGGTGGACTCTATGACATTTTATCCCATTGAAATCCCTCCCCTCCCCAAACCATAGCGTCCAATTACCAAAGTGGCCATTTTCTCCAGGTGAGCTGATCTCTATCAGCTGGAGATCAGTTGTATTAGTAGGAGATCTCTAGCTAGTACCTGGAGCTTGGCAACCCCATGTGACATGCATTCTGCACGCATTCAATTCTTGGCAGTCAGAGTTGGCTTCGTTTGCCTTTGTTTGCAGTCCATGACCTGTCCCCAGATGAAAGCAAGGGGTGCTGGATCATATCCTGAACCCATGCACACACCCAGAATATTCCACTGCACAACTTAAATTGTTTGAGAAGTGTGTGGAACGCCTCCTTACAGCAAGAAGCAAAGCAACAGGATTGGAAAAAAAAAAAAAGATTATCAAAAGGGGACAAATTCATTCAAAATATTCCTGTTACAAGCTTTTTCAGGTGCACCTAGGAAAAAGCAAGTACTGCTTAGTTATCCAGCAGATAGCAGCCCTGTTTCACTTGGGAACCAGTGAAACAGGGATTATAGAATCATAGAGTTGGAAGGGACCACCAGGGCCATCTAGTCCAACCCCCTGCAAAATCCAGGAAATTCACAACTAACTCCCCCCACACTCCCAGTGACCCCCTACTCCATGCCCAGAAGATGGCCAGTGGTAGAACTTTGTCCGCCGTCGTTACCATCTTGAGCTGCAAATCGCTACATACCTGTGGCTCGAACCGGTGTTGTGAGAAGAGTTTGCAGTCAGGCGGCACAGAGAGGGAACATGTTTGATGTGGTCCATTGTTTTGTGGAGTGTGAGGGGCGGGGGAGATGAACCGCAAACTATTTATCAGTGTTTCTAGTGAGAAAAGAAACAAAACTGTCAACCATTAAGTGGTGCTTGAATCCCACTCTTAGAGCAAACTGTAAATCCGACGGACTGTAATATGTCAAAGAAATAAAGGGTAGAATATTGTCTGAGGCTGATTCTCATTCATGGAATAAATCCACATTTCGATTGTACAGAAATGGGTGTCTTTTTCTCATCTGCACTGTGCAGTAAGCTTTCATCCAGACTTATGTGGTCATGCCAAAGATTGATTGGCATCTCTTGGGACGGTTCTGTAGTTTTCCCATGTAGTCTCAAATGGTTATTGTCTTATGCTCTATATATCCAGATCAAGGAAGCTAGGTTTGAGTCCAGTAGCACCTTACAAACCAACAAGGTTTTTGGTGTATAATTTTTTCGCGAGACGAATCTCCCTGTGTCAGTAGGGTTGCCAAAGCTGGGTTGGGAGATTTTGGGGGTGGGGCTTGAGGAAGGCAGGGTTTGGGGAGGGGAGGGCATTGGGGTATAATGCCATAGAGTTCACCGTCCAAAGCAGCCATTTTATCCAGGTGAATTGATCTCTGTCACCTGTAAATCAGTTGTAATCCCAGGAGATCTCCAGCCACCCTCTGGAGATTGGCAACCTTGACTGTCAGGTATCTGATGAAGGGAAATTTGACTAAAAAGT
This sequence comes from Euleptes europaea, assembly GCF_029931775.1. Classification (NCBI taxonomy): domain Eukaryota; kingdom Metazoa; phylum Chordata; class Lepidosauria; order Squamata; family Sphaerodactylidae; genus Euleptes; species Euleptes europaea. The sequence goes on along the minus strand of NC_079327.1, from coordinate 7,200,428 downwards.
TTATACCTCTAAACTCTTGTTGGTCTCTAAGGTGCTACTGGACTCAGATCTAGCTTCTTAGGGTTGCCAGATCCCTCTTGCAACAGAGTCCAATTGCCAAAGTGACCAGGTGAACTGGTCTCTATCGGCTGGAGATCAGTTGTAAAAGCAGGAGATCTCCAGCTAGTACCTGGAGGTTGGTAACTTGGGTTGCCAGGTCCCTCTTTGCCACGGGTAGGAGGTTTTTGAGGTGGAGCCTGAGGAGGGCGGGGTTCAGAAAGGGGAGGAACTTCAATGTCATAGAGTCCAATTGCCAGAGTGGCCATTTTCTCCTGGTGAACTGATCTCTATCGACTGGAGATTGGTTGTAATATTGGGGCTCTCCAACTAGTACCTGGAGGTTTAAGCAAAAGAAACAGCACGTGGCTCACAATTCTTATATAGAAACACTTTGAAATTTTTACTATAGTGAACTAAGGAGATGAAATATAGTTATTACATGCAAAAAAACTTACAAGGTGCTATACAATAAAACCCCATCAAAACACACACACGCAAAACCCTATTGTGTCTCCATATATACAAGGATGAAAGAATCCAAATCGTAGCCTCAAGAGGGCCGGTTTTGCGCTAGTGAGCAAAGTCTTTCACCAATACCCAAAAGTACATCCTATAATGCCCAAAGCGTAAGTAATTGGCGTAACTTGGATAACGTATTGTTTCATTACAGCACGTCAAAAGTACATCTTACTACTCCAATAGTGTAAGTGTGACTTGCGCAAAAATTTGGATTCTTTCATCCTTGTGTATAGTAAAAATTTCAAAGTGTTTCTACATAAGAATTGTGAGCCACGTGCTGTTTGTTTTGTTTAAGCTTGACTGAGTACAGCATAGGGGATTTTGTTTGTAAGTACCTGGAGGTTGGCAACCCTATCCGCAGACCAACATGGCTAACCCTCTGAAACGATCCAGAACAAATGAGTTATAGGGGTTCAAGTGTCAAACTAAGACCGGCAGAAACCTTTGCCCAAATCGCCAGTCTTCTGTAAAACTCAATGGGTGACCTTGGGCTCACAATTCCCACTCTGTGTGTGTGTCTCTCTCCCAGACCAACTTTCTTCACAGGGTTGTTGTGAGGTTTTACAGTGAAGGTGGAAAGATCCATTGGGTGGAAGAGAAGGATAAAAATATAGGTAGTTCAGTTGTCACATTATCCCATTTGTTCCTTCAGTTGTCACTTTATCCCAGTAATTAACAATGTAATTAACTATGAGAGCAGGTGTGATATAACGGTCAGAGTATCAGACTAGGATCTGGGAGACCCAGGTTCGAATCCCTACGCAGCCGTGGAAGCTTGCTGGGTGACCTTTGGCCAGTCACGTACTCTCAGCCAAACCTATCTCACAAGGTTGTTGTGCGGATAAAATGGACGCAAGGATAACAATGAATCATAGAGTTGAAAGGGACCACCAGAGTCATCTAGTCAAACCCCTGGCACACTGCAGGAAATTCACAACTACCTCCCACCCCACCTTCAGTGACCCCTACTCCATGCCCAGAAGATGGCCAAGATGCCCTCCCTCTCATCATCTGCCTAAGGTGATGGGATCAGCATTGCTGGCAGATCTAGCCTCTGCTTTAAAACCTCCAGGGAAGGAGAGCTTACCACCTCCCAAGGAAGTCTGTTCCACCGAGGAACCGCTCTAACTGTTAGAAAATTCTTCCTAATGCCTAGATGGAAACTCTTCTGATTTAATTTCAACCCGTTGGTTCTGGTCCGACCTTCTGGGGCAACAGAAAACAACTCGGCACCCTCCTCTCTATGACAGCCCTTCAAGTACTTGAAGATGGTCATCATATCCCCTCTCAGTCTTCTCCAGGAGAAGACAATGTAAACAGTGTAAATGTGGCAGAGTGGGAATTCGAACTCGGGTCTCCCAGATCTTAGTCTGATGCTCTAACCCAGGGGTCCCAGCCTTCTGAGTCTGCGGGCATCTTTGCAATTCTGACCCAGGATGGTGGGAGGTTCTTTGAAAGGGGCTGCCCCTGGAGGCGGAGCCAACCTCAAAATGTCAGGGAGTGAGATTCTTCCTGAATCTAATTGTGAAGCTTCAGCACTTCAGAAAGAAGCTCCGATCAACAGAATGTGTTTTAAAATCAACATATTGTTTAAAAATAATTCCTCCCACGCAGCTTACCTTCAGTTACACAGTGAAAATCTTTTGCTGTGTTGGCAGCTGCTGCTGAAGCAGGTTTTTGTTTTGTTTTTTAATCTGCACAGCCGGTTCGATTTTGCTGAGCAAAAGCCCCACCTTTCCTCCCATTTTCTCCAGTCGATAGAGGTCAGTTCACCTGGAGAAAATGGCCACTTTGGCAACTGAAGTCCCTCGCCTCCCCAAACCCCGCCGTCCTCAGGCTCCATCCCCAAAATCTCCAGGTATTTCCCAACCCGGAGCTGGCAACCCCAGCTCCACATTGGGGACCCCTGCTCTAACCACTGCCCCACACTGGTTTCATCCTCGAGTTCCTTAGCAATACAGTCTGATTTCACACGTTACTCATTCGCAGCCAAGATTTGGAAAGTTCTCTCTCGTGAACTTCGTCCGACTCCAAAAAAGGGACATTTAATTATGCATTTTTGAGGCACTGAAGTAAACCCTTCGGTTTGAGCGCCGCAGCTATTTGCTAATTGCTGTAAATGGCGAACAGAATTTCCCCTGCAGTTTCTAAGGAATAAAATGTTGTTCGTCAAATACGTTAGTGAGCCGTAGGCTGTTTTCCAATTAAAGCATGTTCATCAATCTAGCAATGATAGCGGCTGCTTATGTAAAAAATAAAATAAAAGACAACAATTTAACTTCATTTTAAGCGATTAATTTAAAATGCAGAGTCGAAAGGCATCTATATTTGTGCACATGTGTAACCCCCTAATTGGAATGTGGTTACTCAAGTGCTACTCACTCCAAGTACGTACTTCTGTTCAGCCACACAAATATAATGATCAGCTGTAGTGATTTACCCTTTGAGACTAGGGTTGCCAACCTCCAGGTACTAGATGGAGATCTCCTGCTATTACAACTGATTTCCAGCCGATAGAGATCAATTCACTTGGAGAAAATGGCTGCTTTGGCTATTGGGCTCTATGGCCTTGAAGTCCCTCCCCTCCCTAAACCCCGCTCTCCTTAGGCTCTGCCTCCAAAATCTCCAGGTATTTCCCAGCTCAGAGCTGGTGGCAACCCTATTTGAGCTTTACAGGTCTGGCCGTCAACCTCATTTTAGTTCTACTCTTGAATTTCTTCGAAGCCTTAACAGGTAGGGTTGCCAACTGCCAGGTAGTATCAGGAGACCTCCTGCTAATTCAACTGATCTCCAGCCAATAGAGATCAGATCACCTGCAGAAAAATGGCCGCTTTGGCAATTGAACTCTATGGCATTGAAGTCCCTCCCCTCCCCAAACCCCACCCTACTCAGGCTCTGCCCCCAAAACCTCCCGCCGGTTGTGAGGAGGGACCTGGCAACCCTATTAACAGGAAGGGCTAGCAGCAGAGGTGTGGTGGACATTCACCTTTGGCTCGGTCTGTTGTTATTGTTGTTGAGTACAATTTCTCTTTTGAACATCTCGCAATGCAAAATGAACACTATTACAAACAGCTTATTAGGAAGGAATTAAGCATTTAGAATACATTCTGGAAAATCTGTTTTACAGTTGGAAACTACTGAGTCTGTGATTCAAAAGCTACTCTGTGAATTCATAGTGAAGAACTCTAATGCCACACACATAGGGTTGCCACCCAATGAAAAACGGGTACGGTTGTCAGGTCCCTCTTCACCATCGGCGGGAGGTGTTTTGGGTGGAGCCTGAGGAGGGCAGGGTTTGGGGAGGGACTTCAATGCCATAGAGTCCATTTGCCAAAGCGGCCATTTTCTCCAGGTGAACTGATTGCTATCAGCTGGAGATCAGTTGTAATAGCCGGAGATCTCCAGCTAGTACCTGGAGGTTGGCAACCCTAAAGATGGGGGAATGGGGTGTGGGGGGTTCTGTTGGCATGATATCACAGCATCATTTCTGGGGAAAACCTGGAAGTGATGTCATGCAGCTCTAGAAATCATCAAAAATTCTTTTTTTATCATAGAGTTTCCAGCAATTCCTAGAGAGACATCACATTTTTCTGGGTTTTCCCTTGCCAATGGCATTTTTTTTAAAAATCAGTTTTTTTTCTCTCGCCAGCCAATGAAGCAGTGGCAGGGTTGGCTGGCAGCAACACTACATGCACAACAGATCTCTCAAAAAAAGTATGCCACGCCCCAGGACAATAACTGAATCCACAACAAAGGAGAAACAACCCGTGCAATGGAGCCGGTCACTCAAGCAAGTGAGCCACACTAGAGCAAATGAATCCGTAGAGCAGGAATCCCACGCAGCCATTCACATGCATTCACACATCGATTATGTTTCGCACATACCTGTGCAAGCCTTCTGCCCTTAGGATTGCCAGCTCCAGCTAGGGAAATTCCTGGAGATTGAGGGGAGGCGGAAACTGGGGTGGGTGGAGTTTGAGGACAGAAGGAAACTCTGCAGGTATAATACCATAGAGTCCACACTCCAGAGTTAACCTTTTCCTCCAGGGAAACTGATTTCTGTATTCTGGAGATGAGTTGTAATTCTGGGAGAACTCTTGGCCCCAGCTGGTGGAATCCAACTTTTATCTGGCTCTTAGGAATTAAAGAAAAGCCGATCAAATTGTCTGACTTTAGGGATTGAATATAGCCCACCCAGAACCTAATTTCATTAATACACTTTGTTTTTATATTAAATTCATGGGAAGAATTCATATCTTTGCCAGTTCTTCAAAAATATATTTTTTCTAGAGGTAACGGAAATGGCAGTCAAGGAAACCAAGGAAAAGTAATCTGAAAGGGTAAAAGAACTGCTAAAACAATAAGAATATGCTGATAATTTGTTGAAAATGTATCTTCCTCTTCAAGTACAACACACACACACCCCGTCGGTGTTTTCCAGCTCCGGGTTAAGAAATACCTAGAGATTTTGGGGGTTGAGCCTGAGGAGGGCAAGATTTGGAGAGGGGAGAGCCTTCAATAGGGAATAATGCTATAGAGTCCATATTCCAAAGCAGCCACTTTCTCCAGGTGAACTGATCTCTATCGCCTGGCAATCAGTTGTAATCCCAGGAGATCTCCAGCTACCACCTGGAGGTTGGCAACCCTACCCAAGGGATTTCTGGCAGTTCTTGAAGTATTCCGACCTTCTCAGGGCTCCACTTCAAGTGATGGTGGGCGCGCGCGCGCATGCGTGCACACAGTGGTATGCCTTTCCCCAATCACAAGCCAATATCAAAAACCATTCTCGAGGGATAGCCATCGAAGGCTTCAGCGAGCCATGTGGGAAAACATGGAGGGCCGAGACGATGTTGCCGCGTCGACCGTCTGACTTCGATTCTGGAAGAAAAAAAAAAAAAGCGTAGGAGCCCCGTAAATTATTGATGGGGCTCATGAATTTTTTAAGCAGGCAAACACATCCTGAAATTTAGTAGCAGCAGGGTGATAAACCAACTCCCCTCGGTGGCTTTCAGGAATGGCCGCTTTTCATGCAACACCACTCAAGCACGGCTGCTTGCTGTGGCTACGATTCCTAGGTTGGGAGTTTGGGGGTCTTGTTTTGTTAGCCTCAGCAGTTACCAAAAAAGGTGTTGGCTAACCCCCAGCACTGAAGAATCGATCTCTGTCCGATGCGGCTGTTGTAGTTAATGGTGTCTTCTGCGTCAAGGATTCTGATCCCCTTGAGGTACGCTTGCCGGTCTCCAGGTAGTTGAAGAGTGGGAGAAAAAAAATACATACAGGAAAATAGCTCCATAGTGATGCTCTAGGAATCTCCCTGTGTGTATGCATGTTCTTGACCATAGAGATTAGGGTAAGCTCCTAGAGCATCACCTGGAAGTGACGTCACATTCTCCCCCAACTCCACCCTTCCAAAGTACTTCCGTCAAAATCTCCCAGCATTTGTGAAGGCAGTCCTGGCAACCATGTGGAGGGGGGAATGCCGATGCTGCTTTTCCCCATCTACTGCAAACATGAACAGACATGGGCCAGGCTACACATGAGTACTGTTGCCAAGTCCCTCTTTGCCACCAGTGGGAGGTTGTTGGGGCAGAGCCTGAGGAAGGTAGGGTTTGGGGAGGGGAGGGACTTCAACGCCATAGTGTCCAATTGCCAAAACGGCCATTTTCTCCAGGTGAACTGATTTTTATCGGCTGGAGATCAGTTGTAATAGCAGGAGATCTCTAGCTAGTACCTGGAGCTTGGCAACCCTACACATGAGAAGCACAAAACAGTCATCGTTGTGATACAAGGCCTTTGTGGCATCCTCTCAGTAAACATGATAACGTTTTAAACATGCAAATTGGCTCTTAATGAGAAAGCACCTCTAGTGTTCTCTGTGGACAGGTAGGGTGGGGGAATGGATGCGCATTCATGCCCCTGAGCATCCAGGTAAACTCTGAACTGGTGCAACCCAGACACAAGTTCAACACTGCAGAGAGAACTAAGCCCCTGATAGCACGTTCTGGTTCCGCAACACTAGCATTCCTTTCAAAATGTTGAATAGTACCTTCTGTATAGGGTTGCCAACCTCTGGGTGGTGGCTGGAGATCTACCACTAGTACAATTGATCTCCAGCCGATTGAGATCAGTTCCCCTGGAGACAATGGCCACGTTGGCAATTGAACTCTGTGGCATTGAAGCCCCTCATTTCTCCAAACCCCACCCTCCTTGGGCTCCGCCTCCAAAACCTCCAGGTATTTCCCAATCTGGGGCAGGGGTTGGGAGGGGTAGTTAATACCCCAGAAGACAGGGACAGAGTTCAGAATGACCTTGATAGACTAGAAAGCTGGGCCATAAGCAATAAAATGGATTTCAATAGGGAGAGGTGTAAGGTACTTCACCTAGGCAGAAACAACATAAGGCACAGGTACAGGATGGGAGATAGTCGGCTTGACAACAGTACATGTGAAAGAGATCTGGGAGTCCTGGTGGACCACAAACTGAATATGAGCCAACAGTGTGATATGGTGGCTAAGAAGGCCTATTCAATTCTGGGCTGCATCAATAGGAGTATTGTGTCTAGATGAAGGGAAGTAATACTACCACTGTATTCTGCATTGGTCAGACCTCACTTGGAATACTGTGTCCAGTTTTGGGCCCCACAATTTAAGAAGGATGTTGACAAGTTGGAGTGTGTCCAGAGGAGGGCGACCAGAATGGTCAGAGGTCTGGAATCTATGCCCTATGAGAAGAGTTAAGGAGCTGGGTTTGTTTAGTCTGGAGAAGAGAAGGTTAAGGGGTGACGTGATAGCCATGTTTAAATATTTGAAGGGATGCCATGTTAATGAAGGAACTAGCTGGTTCTCTGTTGCTTCAGAGACTAGGACACGGAGTAATGGATTTAAACTAAGAGAAAAATTATTCCACCTAAACATTAGGAAGAACTTTCTGACGGTGAGGGCGGTTCAATAGTGGAATGTGCTGCCTCGGGAGGGGGCGTGGAGTCCCTGTCTTTGGAGGTCTTTAAGCAGAGGCTGGATGTCCATCTGTTGGTAGTGCTTTGATTGTGGGGACCTGCATGGCAGGGGGTTGGACTGGATGGGAGGCATGGATTAATTATTGTAGAGATGAACTTAAATGTGATATTAACAAATGTATTTTGATCTAATTCAGAACGGATGTATTGGGCATTGACGGTTTTGTTATAATTGAATTAGAAAAACAATACAAAGAAAAAAAACAGTTAATTAAAGGATCAGAGGAGGGGAGAGGGGAAGTCAAAGAATTAGACTTTTTACAATATGTAATGAAATGTATAATGATTGTATGGAAAAATAAAAAATATTTAAAAAGAAAAAAAAAGGACTGGATGGGCCTTGTGGTCTCTTCCAACCTTGTGTGATTTTGTGGGTTGGAGACGGCGATCACACATGCATGGCCATGCAATTATGTCACTTTCGGGTTTACCCGGGAAGCGCGGGACCACACAGGACTCTCTAGTACTCTCACCCCCAAAACTCTATAGAAACCATAGAGTTTTTTGGGGGAGTGCTAGAGCGTTCCCGTTGTGATGCGCCTTTTCTGGGGTCAATCTGAAAGTGATGTAAGTGCCACTGTGCATGCTGGATCTCCGTAAAGAAGACTTCCCTGTTCAGCCTGGTTCATTGGTGGGCAATTGTCAACCAGAACCAGGCATTTGGTAAGCCTACTGTCGACCAACATGGTGAACCGGGTTGGTTTCCCCACTCCTCCACATGAAGTCAGCCTGGTGAGCTTGGGCTAGTCACAGTTCTCATGGAGCTCTTTCAGCCCCACCTTCCTCACAAGGTGTCTGTTGTGGGGAGGGGAGGGGAAGGGAAGGAGATTTTAAGCCTATTTGATTCTTCTTAAATGGTAGGGAACATTGTCATATAAAAACCAACTCCTTCTTCTTCTTCTTCTTCTTCTTCTTCTTCTATCTCTCCTTGGTGGGTTTTCTGGGTAGTGCAGTTCCATTTTCTGTTTTATGAGCTGAAAGTCAGAAGATTCATCTGTCACTCACTGAATGACCTTGGGCAAGTCTCTTCCTCTGTTGTGGAGAGGAGAAGGGAGGGTGATTGTAAGCTGATTTGATTCTTCCTTAAGTAGTAGAGAATGTCGGCATATAAAAACCAACTCTTCTTCTTGTTCTTCTTTTTCTTTTTCTTCTTCCTCTGAAACTGTGGGTATATTTGTTATGCAAGCATGTACTTCTGTGACATATGAAGTATCTCCAAGTATTGTAGTCTGATGCCATAAAAGAGCAACATTGTGTTGGTAGAATTGTGTGGGTGACATTGCTAGTGCCCGTAGCAGACAGAATAACCACGGGGCAGTACTGCCTGCACTCCTTCTAAGACAGAACACTGCAGTTGCAGATGGCTTCCGATAAGAAAGAGCCCGCCATCAGTATCATATTAAATTTCATCCCCTGACATGCAGAAAATGACAACGCTGAACCTATTAACCTCCTGCTCTTTAACAGTAAATATGAGCATTCAGCATCTCTTCCTTCTGCCAGCAACTAAGACAACTTTATTAAAAGTTGGATCTCGCCATGACAAGATGACATCAAGATAAATGGGGATGCATATAAATGTAGTTAGCTTGCTTCTTTATTATAGGTGTATCTTGAGAACCGGCCCTGTATACAGAGAGTGGGGTGGACATACCTTCATGAGCTTGCCCTTTGCAATTCCTCTTGCCATTCTGCCACTTTTTCATTACTTCAGAGTAGAAGAAGAGGAGGAGGAGTTGGTTTTTATATGCTGACTTCCTCTGCTGCTTAAGGGAGAATCAAACTGGCTTACAATCACCTTCCCTTCCCCTCCCTACAACAGACACCCTGTGAGGTAGGTGGAGCTGAGAGAGCTCGAGGAGAGCTGTGACTAGCCCAAGGTCACCCAGCTGGCTTCATATGTAGGAGCTGGGAAAAAAATCCAGTTCACCAGATTAGCATCCGCGGCTCATGTGGAGGAGTGGGGAATCAAACCCGGTTCTCAAGATTAGAGTCTACCGCTCCAAACAACTGCTCTTAACCACTTCACCACACTGGTTTGTTCTTTTTCAAGAATCACTCTCTACATTTTTGGAATGCCCTTGATAAGTGCAGCGATGGGACAGCTTTCCTTCAACCGATGGAGCTCATACGTCTTTTTTACTCGAACTTTCCTTCCTTCATGCCCTTCCCTGTATTGTCACCCACAAAAGACATTGTTAATTCCTTGGGACAGAGGTCTTTTTGATGATATTGTTTGGTAAATCACTATAAATGTACATTACAGTGGGAACTGCTGGCATCGTTCACCACGGTTTGCTGCTCTAAGCAGTATTGCCTTCCAGGATTTGGTGGTGGAAAATGCGATCAGGTCGCAGCCAAATTATGGCGACCCCCATAGGACTTTTAAGGCAAGAGGCAAACAGAGGTGGTGAGAGCCAGCCTGGTGTAGTGGTTAAGAGCGGTGGTTAGGAGTAGCGGACTCTAATCTGGAGAACCGGGTTTGATTCCCCACTCCTCCACGTGAGCGGTGGACACTAATATGGAGAACCGGGTCTGATTCCCCACTCCTCCACATGAAGCCAGCTGGATGACCTTGGGCTAGTCGCAGCTCTCTTCGAGCTCTCTCGGCTCCACCTGCCTTACAGGGTGTCTGTTGTGGGGAGGGGAAGTTCTAACAGAGCAGTTCCTCAGTGGAACAGACTTCCTCAGGAGGTGGTAAGTGCTCTTTCCCTGGAGGTTTTTAAGCAGAGACTAGATGTCCATCTGTCAGCAATGCTGATTCATGAGAGAGAGGGCATCTTGGCCACCTTCTGGGCATGGAGTAGGGGTCACTGGGGATGTGGGGGGGGAGGTAGTTGTGAATTTCCTGCATTGTGCAGGGTGTTGGACTAGATGACCCTGCTGGTCCCTTCCAACTCTGTGATTCTATGAAGGTGATTGTAAGCCGGTTTGATTGTTCCTTAAGTGGTAGAGAAAGTCGGCATATAAAAACTTACTCTTCTTCTTGCAATCGCCTGCCTCTGTACAGCAACCCTGGATTTCCTTGGTGGTCTCCCATCCAAGTACTAACCAGGGCCATCTTTGCTTAGCTTCTGGTGTTTACCTTAAACTGTGAAATGCAGTTTGTACAAAACTCTTTTCAATTGCCTTTTTCAAAAAACAAGCAAACCGATTTTGCATTTGAGCCTAGGCTCTTTGCAGGAATATAATAATGCTCCTTCAGCAACTCTGGTTGAATGCTTAATGATGGGTGAGGGAAAGAAAAAAAAAGTGTTACAGCCAAGGTGATTCTCCTAATTGAGCCAATGTCTGCCGGCAAAAGCTCATTTTCATACAGCTGCTAACAGGATCATAGTTCCCGGCACATTTTTGGTACTGACAGAAGTGATCGAACGCTTTCCTGCTATGAGAGAACAGTTCCCCGTCCTCTGGAATGGGGGAAGAAATGGGCTCCATCCTTGTGGCTTCATTAATAGCGTTCAGATACTAATGGGTCCATCTTGCGATATTGGATTTACGCCTGCTGATAGGTACCAGCGCAGGCCAGATTCCAGTCAGATATATAGATCATTTAGTGGGCAGTGAGATTCAAGGCAGCAGCTTTTTGGGGGAAAGGAATAAGAAAGCAGGGGTTGACACATGAACACATGAAGCTGCCTTATACTGAATCAGACCCTTGGTCCATCCAAGGTTCAGTCCCTGGCATCTCCCGTGAAAGGGAGAGAGGCGCAAGGGGAACAACTCTATAGGATCCAGTCTTGATTTCCTTGGGCACCTTTCAAATTGCTCCATGTACCTTTTGCGGGGCTTTGAAAGGATCTCTATAATAGCATCAGTAAAGGGAATATAGATTTCACAACACCACTGCAGTGAACAATTTTAAACATCCTCTCTTTTTTGGTCCAGATAATTGGACTTCTGAGGATTGATTCACACATTGGGCAGCTGTCTTTTGCCACCTCTACGCTGGTTGACTACCCGTAGTCAGAAAGTGTGAAAGGGAGACACTTGTCTCCAAAAAGTCGGGTGAACACTGAGAAACGTCCTCTGGGGAACAGCACAATTGTGCTTCACACTTTGCATATATAGGTGGTAAAACGCACCCGCTGTGCAAGATGGGAATCGGTTCTCAGAAGTTTGCTAGACGGTATAGAAGATGGTCCTGTTTTGACCTGGAAGGTCTGGAAATGCTTCCAACTTTTTTGCTTGGTGCCATGGAAAGTTCTGTTTGTCCCTGTTAGGAAAGGCATTATGCAGTCTCACCACAAGGTCGAATTTCCATCTACAGGCTGCGCCAGCTAGCTTGGGAATACCTCTGCCAAAGATAATCTCTCTTTAGAAAGACAGGTTAAAATGTATTCTTGTCTCGTTCACATTTACAAGTGGGGTTTTTTTGGGGGGGGGGACAGAACGTCACAATCAGCTGCAAGGCTAAGGGATGTACAGGAGAGGTAAATATGGCCACGGAACAAAAGCAGATTCCACCGTACAAAAATTAGGTATTCAAAGTGCTGTTGAGAAGTGACAGGCTTTTAGCTTGTTATTGCTGAGGACTCTGGCTTAGAGCGGAGAGTGAAGAGATGTGAATACCTCGTGAAGTGTCAGAGTGAATGGGGAGGCTTCGCGGATACCCATGGCCGTTTTCTAAAGTGCTCTTTCCCGGCTATCAGAAAGTTGCGTTCCATCACCAGCTCAAATTAGTTTGAAAGGCGAAGGTGAGTATGCGGCACAAAATTCCCATTCATGCCAACGCTGTGTAGCCCGGCTTCATCAGGGTTGCCAAATCCCTCTTCGCCACTGGCGGGAGGTTTTTAGGGTGGAGCCTGAGGAGGGTGGGGTTTGAGAAGGGGAGGAACTTCAGTGCCATAGAGTCCAATTGCCAAAGCGGCCATTTTCTCCAAGGGAACTGATCTCTATCGGCTGAGATGTTTAGCCTGAAGGCGAGAAGACTGAGAGGTGATATGACAATCATCTTCAAGTACTCGAAGGGCTGTCCTAGAGAGGAGGGTGCCGAGTTGTTTTCTGTTGCCCCAGAAGGTTGGACAAGAACCAACAGGTTGAAATTAAATTAAAAGCGTTTCCACCCAGACATTAGGAAGAATTTTCTAACAGAGTGGTTCCTCAGTGGAACAGGCTTCCTCGGGAGGTGGCAAGCTCTCCTTCCCTGGAGGTTTATAAGCAGAGGTTAGGTGGCCATCTGTCAGCAGGGCTGATTCTATGACATTAGGCAGATCATGAGAGGGAGGACACTTTGGCCATCTTCTGGGCATGGGGTAGGGGTCACTGTGGGTGTGGGGGGAAGGTAGTTTGGAATTTCCTGCGTTGTGCAGGGGGTTGGACTAGATGACCCTTGTGATCCCTTCCAACTCTATGATTCTATTAAAATCAGTTGTAATAGCAGATCTCCAGCTAGTACCTGGAGGTTGGCAACCTTATGCCTCATCCATATCCATGACTAGAGATGCCTTACCTCTGAAATGGAGACTTATTACACAGAACACTTTTATTTTTATTTTATTTTTGCAAAGCACTTTACGGTTAGAGTCTTGAGGTCCTAATTCAGATAAGGAGGCAAGGTAAGTTACGTCATTTACATGTTGACGTGGAGTCCTTGCAAAGGCCCAGGATGAGACTGAAATACGGAAACCGAGGGGTGAGTCTCCTGTTACCGACGGTTACTTGAAAGGAAGGGAAGATGTCTTGTCAGAATGGACAGCAGAGATGTCTGGCTCCCAGACAGTCTGTTGAGTTTCCAGAGTCCATTAAAGGGCTCGGCGGTTCACAAGTCTGGCGTGGGCCCAAGCGTGTATTACCCCTATGGACAAGACACTCGCAACCCTTTCCAGAGACATAAGAAAGAAAAGAAAAGCCATGTTGGATCAGACCAAGGCCCATCAAGTCCAGCAGGAAAAATCATCCCCAGTCTTTAAGAGAGTGTAGTGGTTAAGAGCGGTGGTTTGCAGCGGTGGAGTCTGATCTGGAGAACCAGGTTTGATCCCCCCACTCCGCCACATGGAGCCAGCTGGGTGACCTTGGGCCAGTCACATTTTTCTCAGACCTACCTACTTCACAGGGTGTCTGTTGTGAGGAAGGGAGGGGAAGAGAAGGTGATTGTAAGCCAGTTTGAGTCTTCCTTAAGTGGTAGAGAAAGTTGGCATATAAAAACCAACTCTTCTTCTTCTGACTGAAATGTGAGGAGCAGCCTGAAGACTTGGTGGTTGTAGGGATTTTGCTATGGGGGGGTGTGTGTGTTTCATATTTACTAAACAAAGCCATACAATATGCTATTACACTTCTACGACATCGTTTGTGACATAAACCATACTAAATTCTTAAGAGGCTATTGTGAACCCAGGGCTGGTAGCCCTACATAAGCTGTTTTTGTGTGTATGGAAGCTGTACCCACATGGAAAACCAATGTGTTGCTTAGTTCACATAGGGTTGCCAACCTCCAGGCAGGGCCTGTGGATCTCCTGGAGTTAACAAACGATCCCCAGACAACAGTTCCACTCAACAAAAAGGCTGTTTCAGAGAGTAGTCGTTGTGGCATTATACGCAGCTGAAGTCCTTCCCCTCACCAAACCCCACCCTAGGGTTGCCAGGTCCCTCTTCGCCACCGGTGGGAGGTTTTTTGGGGTGGAGCCTGAGGGGAGGGACTTCAATGCCATAGAGTCCAATTGCCAAAGCGTCCATTTTCTGCAGGCGAACTGATCCCTACCTGGAGAGCAGTTATAATAGCACGAGATCTCCAGCTACTACCTGGAGGTGGGCAACCCTACCCTACCCTCTCCGGGCTCCACCCCTGAATCTTATTTACTGACTAACTGTAAACAATATAAACCATTATATTGGGGGGACCTGAGCTAGATTTTCCCCCCTGTGCCCCTGGAGAGAAATAACTTTCCACCTGCTGCATCTGGATGTGAAAATCATTCTGAATCCTCATTTGAGGTTCCTAAAGAAATGTTGTGATATAAGTAGAGGTGCCAGGATTGCATGCTTGCATCCTCCAGGAGACTTTTTGGGGTGGGGCATGGGGGGGGGGGAGAAACCACCATTGTGTACATGTCAACATCACTTCCTGCTAAAACCCAGAAATGACATTTCTGACATTCCAAGATTTTGCCAATTTCTGCAGTATGGTTTTCGCTGTAAGTGACATCGACACATACATGACGTCTTCCCCCCCCTCCCATTTTCCCCATGCCTCTCCTTTGAGCAATGGCGGGGGCCGGGAGGTGGCGGAGGGAAATTACCTGCCATAGCGGGTGAGTTGGCAAGCCTGGGTAGAAGTGTAATAAATAATAATAAAGTAAAGGGCTAATTCACCATGGAAATTTGCAGCAAGGTCATGCTAGGAAGAACGTGGTGTGTGGGGGAGAATGATATATTAAGGTGCTTAAAGCCCTGAAATTGCTTTCAGGAGGTCTACGAGCAACTGACTTTTTCTGGATTGAGAGGGGAAATCTTACTGAATGGTGATGAGTAAAATTACCCAGCTATTTTTTTTTAAAAAAGGCAACACTACTAAAGTTAGAGTTAAGAAAATGAACCGGGAATCAGGAAGCCCCCCTATTAAATTTCAATTGAGGAAACTGAGATTTTTTTCTCTTTGTATCACAGGTACACCAAAGATTTTTAATGGTGTTCGTAACCTTGTTTTCAAACACTCCCAAAATCAGTGCAGAGACTTGTTTGTACCTTACAGGGGTGTTGTACAAGTCACTGTGGTATAGGGTTGCCAACCTCCAGGTGGTGGTTGGAGATCTCCTACTGTTACAACTGATCTCCAGCCAATAGATATCAGTTCACCTGGAGAAAATGGCCACTTTGGCAATTGGGCTCTATGGCACTGAAGTCCCTCCCCTCTCCAAACCCCGCCCTCCTCAGGCTCCGCCCCAAAAATCTCCTGATATTTCCCCACCTGGACCTGGCAACCATACTGTGGTAGCATTATGGTTTCGAGCTCCATGTTGGGAAATACCTAGAAATTTTAGGGGTGGAGCCTGAGGAGGGCGGGGTTTGGGGAGGGGATGGACTTCAATGGGATATAATACCATAGAGCCCAATTGCCAAAGTGGCCATTTACTCCAGGTGAACTGATCTCCGTTGCCTGGAGATCAGTTGTAATAGCAGATCTCCAGCCACCACCAAGCTTCTCAGCTTCCAGAGATTTCTTGTGGGCTGCTGAAGGAAACAAAATGCTAATTATAATTCTTTTTTTCCCCACTGAACAAAGGTTAATTAACAAGAAAAAAACCACACAACTCTGTTTATTCCCAAATGACTTCATGCTCAGTAAGTTCAAGGATAGTATCCACACCAAAAATAAAATCTCAGTTCTCCCCCCCAAAAAACAATTCCCTTTGCCTAAAAATGGTGTGGGGGGAGAGGAAGATACAGTATGGAGCCAGCTGGGTTTTTCGGTCCAGATTTGCTGAAAAGCAACTTAACCCTCTGCATCGACCCACAATCTTTCAGCGAAGCACCATCTTTGGGGGGAGTACGCGGCCGACAATTGGTGCGTTTTGCAGCCATTTGCCCTGCGGTGGGAAGGTGGCATTCCAAAGGATTTCGGCGCCAGCAAATGCCATGTTGTGCTGCATTTAACGTGTGCGGAGTGTTAAGGCACTTATTTGTAATGTCTCTGTTCCCAGTCCAAAAGCCTGCCTGGCTTGTTAATGATGCACGAAGCTCTTAAGATTACTAAGAGGGAGAAGGCCACGAGGCGGGAGTAGAGTATGCGACACACAGAATGCCATTTCCCGAACATGGAAATCCTCCCGTGATTTAAATGATAAGCATCTTGAGAACTTCCAAAATAAGGGTTAAGGGTCTGGAGGCAGAGAATGCCGCCCTCATTTAGCGATTGCCGTTGTCAAGTATCCACTCAAAAGGTGACAGTTTTAAGGCGATGCTTCAAAGAGGCCTGACTCTGCTCCCCTGAATATGCGGCCGATTAACATCCTTGCTGCATTAGGCTGTAAACTGAAGCTTTTGCCAAAATTAAAAAGCGCATTAAAGAGCTCGATTATAACAGCACTACTTTTCGTGCTCGTCGCGTCTGTTCATCCTAGTTCTTTGGAATACCCCCTCCACGTGGTCTGCCTGCCTATACATATTATCTGACAACTCCTCGTCTCTCTAGAGCTTTTTGCTTGGCTAGATTGAATGCTAACCCTTCTATGGTAATGCAGGGCAGAATTCTGAATATACCCTACTCAGACAGGATCTGCCCTTGCTCTTCTGGCTCTATTGACTCATTAGCCCATGCCCTTTTGGAAGGTCGCTTTTACGAGGAACTTCGATTGCACTATATTTCCCCCCTTTTAATATACAAATCCAATGCCTCTGTGACTGACATAATGCCTTTTTTACTAAGCGACAGGGACCCCAAGGCTACATTGTCAGTGGCAAGATTGGTTTCAGTCCTTATATCCCTCCAACACTAGATATATGCTGCTCAAGATCAATTGATCAAGGAGCTTCTAAGGGATAAAAGGAAAGGCATTAGGCTGCAGTGTCTCTTTCCCTCAATGACCCACCAAATCTGGAATCTTATGGCTAAAATTGTGACTAGAACTCCACCGACATCTGATATTGCCACTGTAAAATGGAGGATCCTTTCAACTGTCATGGTTAGTTGCTAGGGTTGTTAACCTCCAGGTAGTAACTGGAGATCTCCTGCTATTACAACTGATCTCCAGCCGATAGAGATCAGTTCACCTGGAAAAAATGGTCGCTTTGGCAATTGGACTCTATGGCATTGAAGTCCCTCCCCTCCCCAAACCCCATCCTCCTCAGGCTCCACCCCAAAAATATCCCGCCAGTGGCAAAGAGGGGCCTGGCAACCCTATTAGTTGTGTTTCTGTAGGGCTGCCAACTAGGGCTGCCAGCTCTGGATTAGGAAATACCTGGAGTTATGGGGGGTGGAGCCTGAGGAGTGCAGGGTTTGAGGAAGGGAGGGACTTCAATGGGGTATAATGCCATAGAGTCCGCCTTCCAAAGCAGCCATTTCCTCCAGGGGAACTGATCTCTGTCGCCTGGAGATCAGTTGTAATAGCGGGAGAGCTCCAGCCACCACCTGGAGGTTGGCAACATCCAGCTGGGGCTTGGAGATCTCCCAGAATTACAACCGATATCCGGACTAAAGGGATCAATTCTTATGGATAATATGGCTGCTTTGGATGGTGGACTCTGTGGCCTTAAACCCCCACCGAGGCCCTTCCCCCACCCCAAACCCCACCCTCCTCCCAGCTCCACCCCCACATCTCCAGGAATTTCCACCCACCGAAGGCTCCTGCTGCATGCCAGAATTCAGCCAGCAACATTGTTTGAAAGACTTGGATGGATAAAAAGAAAAAAAAAAGTGTACCCATGGCAAGGAGCTGGGAGCTGTACTCAACATATACACATCTTTAAAAGGACGGGTGTCTCCTTCAACGTGGGATGTGGTCTTCCCGTTGGTTTGTGATACTAGTTTATTTTGTCGTCCCAGGGTTCCTGGTTTGGCATTTTTTTTAACTACAAAATGGTGGTGGGAACAAGGGATAAACAAATCCCCTTCTTCCATTCCTTTAACGCTCTAGGGATATGCTTCGGCTTGCATTCCATTCCTTCCATATTCCGATTTAACTAGTGGGATTTCTGAAATCAATTTTGAAATGGAAGCACAGGCAGATTGCTGCAACCTTCCGTCCCTTCAGCTCATTTGCATGCTTTCTCCCTCTTGTGTTACCAATGTGTATTGATAAAACAGTGCAAAAAAGCACTCACATGTCCTACGACACTTTTTTTTTGCAATGTTTTACTAATGATTCCAGAGGGATCATAAGTAGTTTCAGTAGGCATAGCAACTGGGATTTTATGATGATTTTACTGCCCATTTTATTGGTTGAGATATCGATATATGCTGCTTTTACGGTTGATGCAGTTTTAGATTTTATGGCATTGTTATTATATAGGTTTGGAACATACTAATATAAGGTGCCTTGGGGATAACTTTGTACATAAAGACATGTCATAAATGTTTTAATGAATAACTTCTTCTGTCCATTGGTAAGTCACCAAGCGTAACAAATCTTTATACAACCCTGTATACTTATTTTGTTGTAAGGTTTTGTCAGTAGGCACAGCCACGAGTGAATGGAAGGAAGTGGACACTGCAAAACCTTGCAAATTAATAGCACTCCATATAAAATTCAACAATAGGGGCATGTTCATTGTCATCATTCAGCTGTGTTAATTGAAACAAAGAGTTGGATCCAATATAGGGTTTTCAGCTCCAGGTTGGGGGAAAAACCTGGGTATTTGGGGGTGGAGCCTAAGGAGGACAGGGTTTGGAGAGGGGAGGGGCTTCAGTGCCATAGAGTCCAATTGCCAAAGTGGAGGTGGGAGGTGTGACCTCTTCCAGACCCCATAACTTCGCACCCCCCAACCTAATCTTCCCCAAACTTGGGGGTTCTTGCAAGGAGAGTCCCTGCAAGCTACCCTGCAGGATTGGGGGCTGTACCTCAAAAAATGCTCCCGCTTCGAAAAGCCTGGGGAAAACCCAAAAAAGCCAGCTTTGGCTTTCTCCCCAGGTTTTTTTACTTATTTTTGGTTCGTGTTTATTGATATGCACAGTTTTATTGTTGAGTAGAAGCAGCAAATTTACAAGCCGAGACAACCAGGGGCAGAATCTAAACTCAGCATTCCTTATAAAAGCTAAAAATAGTGTTAAACAAAAAGGCCGGGGTGGGGGGGTGGGAGTGGCTGGATTTGTGTTTTAAAATACCAGATAGTTTATTCATTTTGAATGGCAAACGAGAACTAGCAGGGCAGCGCAGCGTGATGGATAGAATCACAGTCTTAAAATGCTTGGCAAACAGGCCATCTGTTATTCAGCAACATTAACTTTTTTGCCCTTTAGATAATGACATAAAAATTGAGACATTTCCCCTTGAAATGTATCCGTCCATTTTATCACTTGCTTTTTTTTCCCTTTTCTTTCTTTGCATTATATAATACCAGTGATACCTTGGCCCAATGCCTACTTTATTTAATAGAATCTCTTTTACAGTGCAAAAATAATTGCTTGACTTATTGAACTTGGGATACAAGAATGCAGCCTGGTCTCGTTGAGCATGAAAAAAAGGAAACATGTGCTTTTCACCACGATCCGTTCATTCTAAACAACGAGAAAAGAGGATGAAATTGACGGGTTTGGCCTTCAGTTCCATGTGCTGTGAAATGGAACACAACTAAAAATGGATTCACTTGTCCTTTGTTCATAACTGGACATGTGATCCACTTTAAAATCAGTTATGTAGACCCAAGTACCAAAATTACGAATTAGCCCTTGGAGGTCTAAAAATGTACACTCATGGGCAGCCAGGGGGCTGAAGTGGGAAGTTCCTGATTCAACTCTCATCTCACAAGAAATTCAGCATTGTCTTAGGGTACTCAGTGGTTCTCTGTACCAAATCCCATATGAGGAAAATAATATTGTCCTACCTTACAGGGCTGTGAATGATAGGACTGTTGATTTGGTAAAAACTGAACAACAACAAAATACAGAATAAATGCCAATTCGGTAAATTTCTGGTTCGGGTATACCGAATCAGCCAAATCCAGGAGGTTGGCGAAGCCGAATTTGCCATTCCCGAATATCCGGCTTTCTGTGGCTCCTGCGGGGGCATTTGTGCAGGCAGAGGTCCCACATTTTCAGGGTAGCTAGAAGGGACTCTCTTTGCAAGAACCCCCAAGTTTGGTAAAGATTGGGTCAGGGGGTCCAGAGTTATGGGGTTTGGAGGGCGTTGCCCCATCCTCCTCCATTGCAATGCATTGGAAAAGTGGCTGTGTTCAGACTCTTTAATGTGACCTTAGCAATGTATCTCAATGGGGAAGCTGGGCTTAAACGGTGGGAAGGTTCACCCTGCACCTCCATAGAAACAAAGTGTATCACATAGTATCTCTATGGAGGCACCGGGCGAACTTTCCCACCCACCATTTAAAGCCCGGGTTCCCCATTGAGATACATTAGATCAGATTAAAGAGTCACACAGCCACTTTGGTTCTGATCCTACCTTCTGGGGCAACAGAAAACAACTCAGCACCATCCTCTCTATGACAGCCCTTCAAGTACTTGAAGATGGTTATCATGTCCTCTCTCAGTCTTCTCCTCTTCAGGCGAAACATACCCAGCTCCTTCAACCTTTCCTTACAGGACTTGGTCTCCAGACCCCACACCATCTTTGTTGTTCTCCTCTGGACATGTTCCAGCTTGTCTACATCTTTTTTGAAATTGTTATTATTGTTATTATTGTTATTATTGTTATTATTATTTGCACAGCCCTAATTTCTCTACAGTAATCCCGGAATTGGGGTGGGGAGTTTATGGAAATCAATAGGTTGTCATGCAGGGAAGCTTGTCTATTAAGATCTCAACTTCTCACTGAGAAACCACTGATAAGCTTCCGGAGAACGCCAGGGTTCCCCAACCTACAGCTTGAAAACCACACACACCCCTTAAAGAACTATGGAAGTGCTTATTATTCTCCTTGATTAGGCCAAGAACAATGCAACTCTGTCTTTAGGTAAGAGATCAAGAAGGGAGAAATGTGGATTTCCAGGAAACCCTTTTGGACACCTACTACAAATAAAGCTACTACTGGGATGACCTGAGGTAGTGCACGAGGGAGACCTTCTGTTTACTCGGACTTCATGCTGTGGCCGGTTCTACGAATTATCAGCAATGGCCTTTCAGGGTTTTCCCTCTTGGACTCCATTTAAAGCAAACACTTCAAAAGGGCCTTGCAGGGAAAAACAGAAATGAATCACCACAGCGTCCTGGCGAGCAGATGGCATCAAAAGCAATCTCCCTCTGCCTGTGAGTAATACTTCAGTGAAATCTTGAAGACGGCTGTATTGAAGTCGTCACACATCATGTTTTCCGGGACTAAAACAGGTGCGGGGCCTGAGCGACTCAGATTCGCGTGGCTGGCATGCTGTGATCTGGGCACTCTTTTCTTACCCCGCTGGCTTGGTTTCCTCTGTTCTTATGCTGCAGTAAAAATCATGATCTGTAACACAGGAAGGTGGATGTCTTAACGCTGGCAAAGAGCCCGTCAAGTCCCCAAGCGACTGTTGTCTTTTTAGCTGGGAATTCAGAGAGACATTAGAAGGCATTAAGTCTAAACCCTGTGCAGTCTTGAGGAGGATATGTATATTACTGGCTGAAGTATTACTGGGGAGAGGAGATGTGGGAAACTCAAATTGTTTTTTAGAATGGCAGATGAGGGAGGGAAAAGTCACCCGTGTGGATGGGAAAGTCTGGCTTGTCCCCACTAAAAGGCCTGAATCTGGTTGCTGTAGTATAAAACGGGGTGTCAAACATACGGCTCATGGACTGGATCTGGCCTAGGGTTGCCAGGGCCCTCTTTGCCACCGGTGGGAGATTTTTGGGGCAGAGCCTGAGGATGGGTGGGGCTTAGGGAGGGGAGGGACTTCAATGCCATAGAGTCCAATGGCCAAAGCGGCCATTTTCGCCAGGTGAACTGACCTCTATCGGCTGGAGAAAAGGGCCGCTTTGGCCATTGGACTCTATGGCATTGAAGTCCCTCCTCTCCCTAAATCCCACCCTCCTCAGGCTCTGCTCCAAAAATCTCCTGCCGATGGCAAAGAGGGACCTGGCAACCCTAATCCATGGGAGGAAGGGATTTCTGTCCTTGAAGTGTGACTTCCACTGGAGTTCAAAGTGTTCCCAACCATGCAGCTCCTGGGAACAGGGGACACCAGGGAACAGCACGGGGGGATTCAGCGGTCTGTAGTTGGAGGAGGGAACTGGTGAAAAAAATCACCCCCTTTCATTTGTCATAAGGGAACAGACTTTTAAACTGCACGCTTCTAACTTTCTTTGGCAGGTAATCAGGTCAAAGTTGCTTTCCTTTGCAGTTTTACCATCCTGCATTGTTTATTTGGCGTATTGCCCTATTTAAGCCACCCTGGGCTTGTTAGAGAGGAGGGATATATTTAAACACAAATACGTGCGACTGGTACCTCCAGTGCTGTTTGCAAGTGCAGCTCCATCTTTAGAAACAGGTCCTTATTGCCCCCATTAGTTTAAGTAATAGCCAACAGCAATGTTAGCCTTTCTGAATTATTGATTTAGTACATTTGAAATGTCGTTGTTGTTTTTCTAACTTCAGTTTTAAAAAGGCCCAGCTTTTAAAAATCATTAAAAAAAATAAAACTTAATAGCTGGGATCTCCTGGTATGAATTCCCAGTCCTGACTTTCCGTTGGAGCACACGGGTCATTATGTTGTCCTTTGGGAAGGTGTGGGAAGGGCTTCGACTGAGTCGGCTGGATTCTCTTCTCTCTGACGGTAAGAACTTCCTGACTTGGGATTCTCAGATTCTCTTTGGGGAATCCGACAATGCTTCAGCTAGACCCAAATGTAGCTAAAAGAAGCTTCCCTGTCAAGGGGGTTCAGCGGAAGGGAAAATCTGCTGGTCAGCTCATTTGACTGGGGTTGAAATGCTCACGGTCTTGTAATCCATCTCGGGCTTTATGATCCAGTGCGTTTTCTGGAATCTGCTAGGTAATGGAGATCCACATTCAAGTGCTGTTACTTTCCTCCCCTAATCAGGAGGATTCAGGCCTGCAAGTGTCTGTGCTTACTAATGAGGACAATCACTGTGAAAGGGAAATGGGCAGTGTTGCCAACCTCCAGGTAGCTTACAATCAAAACAAGGCAGCACCAAGGCTCACACTATAAAGTAAGAATTTACTGACTAGGAAAAAATTCTGCATTAAATCACAAAGGTGAGCATGCCAAACACAAAATACAAAAGAGACAAACAAATGCAGGTTACATCACCATAAGAGGTATTCCTCAAGCAAGAGGTATTCCTCAAGCAAGGTCCATGAGAAGGATCCAATGGATGCAAAAGTCCAAACAGTAGTCCAAACAATATGCAGAGGTTAGGTTACTCCAAAGGAATTTGTATCTGAAGAACACCAGTGGAACTCACCTTTGTGATTTAATGCAGAATTTTTTCCTAGTCAGTAAATTCTTACTTTATAGTGTGAGCCTTGGTGCTGCCTTGTTTTGATTGTAAACTACATAGTTTCCAGCACTGGTTAATATTTTCTTGCCTTAAACCTCCAGGTTGCAGCTGGAGATCTCCTGCTATGACAACTGATCTCCAGCCAATAGAGATCAGTTCACCTGGAGAAAATGGCTGCTTTGGCAGTTGGACTGTATGGCATTGAAGTCCTTCCCCTCCCCAAACCCTGCCCTCCTCAGGCTCTGCCCCCAAAACCTTCCACCAGTGGTGAAGAGGGACCTGGTAACCCTAAATCCATCAGATCCATCAGATCCCAGATCATAAAGGTACGAACTGGCACCTTCAACTAATTTTTTAAGCAGCTAGGAAGCTGATATAGCTCCTAGCTTAGTAAGGATATCATGAGTCACTTCTCGAACCATTTAGTCCGTTGCTGTTTCATCCAGAAGGATCAGGCATTAATATTTCCAGTAGACCTAATTGTATTTGGATAAAGGATTGTGCCCATTTTCAAACAGGATTGAAATTTAGGTCAGGAGAAAAGCAACTCATCTGCTAACTGCTACCTTTCCTGTATTTAAGAAGTAATTTTATGTTGTCCATGTAGGGTTGCCAACCTCCAAGTAGTAGCTGGAGATCTCCTGCTATTACAACTGATTGACAGCTGATAGAGTTGAGTTCACCTGGAGAAAATGGCCACCTTGGCAATTGGACTCTATACCATTGAAGTCCCCTCCCCAAACCCCGCCCTCCTTAGGCTCCACCCAGAAAACCTCCCACTGGTGGCAAAGAGGGAACTGGCAACCCTATCACCCAGCGAGCTTCCATGGCAGAGTGGGGAGATTTGAAGCTGGGTCTCCCTGATCCTAGTCCGACACTCTAACCACTACGCCACACTGGTTCCTATCTGAATAAACCAGAGATGCCAGAGAATGAAGCTAGGGTGTTTCCGCAGCACAGCCAGTTTTGCACCAGGTGCCCTCCTTTGTGCCACAAATACCATATTCATCATAATTACTGTTTTTGTGCGTTTGCGGAGTCGCTTTCTGCTGAGGCAGGGTGCGATCTGCAAACAGCACGCCTGCAGACTTGCGGTGAAATTGGATTCATCCCACTCCGTCACTATTATGCACCAGCTATTGTTAAGGGCCAGATGAGATTAATTGTGTGACGCCCAACACTGGCTGCAGCTGTCCGCTATTAATGCCAGGTTATGTCGGGGCGGCCATGTCAATTCGGAGGTGAAGAGTTCGTGCCAGATTATTAGTGTTGTTGCATATAATTAGATGCCAGGAAACACAACACCGGCTCGCAGATGCCGGAACGAGAAACTCGGTTTCAGTTCTGTCCCTGACATTTGCTGTTCCACTTACAGACGCCGGGCCTGGCTTTCGAGGGAATGATATTGCCCTTTCGATAAAATGGGAAAAAGAAAGCAGCGCTATCCACTAAGTTTTCTGACCGTTCTGTAATTTTGTAGGAATACAAAATTCAAACCAATAGTACATGGATGCATTAATGCCTGCATGCATTAATGTTTAGAACGGGTAGGGAGGGTGATATAGTGGCTAGAGCGTTGTCCCTTTCAGACATTTCGCTCGTGTGCGCTGGGAGTAGGGTTGCCAGGTGGGTGGTATTGGCAGGCAATTGCCCGTCAATCCACCCAGTCGCTCAGGGGCCACGGCTGTGTGCACACACAGGCATGCACATGCAATGACGGCACTTCTGTTTTTACTTTTGGAAATGCCACATCGCCACAGCTGATTAAAAGTGCTGCCATTGCATGCGTGCGCCTGCGCGCATGCGGCCACTTCTGCCCCGCCCCCTAAAACCTCCTGCCGAGGTTTTGGGGGGCCTTGCAACCCTAGCCGGGATTCTACCCACACATAATGGGAATGTGCAGTACAACAATACGTGTCATTGGCATGTTGTACATGCATATTCCCCGTGCAAGTACAACCTCAGTACAAGTGAAAACTTATTTATTTACTTCCTTTACACTCTATGTTTCTCCCCAGCGAGGACCTAAAATCACCTCATATCATTCTCCTCTTTTCCATTTTATCTTCACAACAACCCTGTGAGGTAGGATAGGCTGCGTCTGTGTCACTGGCCTAAGGTCACCCAGTGAGTTTTGGGGGCAGAATGGGTATCCAAACTTGGATCTCCCAGGTCCTAGTCCTACAGTCACACATATTGGGAAGATTGCAGATGGCGGGAGACTCCCAGATCACAATCGTAAAAGGACTCGGATCTAGGGTTGCCAGGTCCCTCTTTGTCACTGGTGGAAGGTTTTTGGGGTGGAGCCTGAGGAGGGCGGGATTTGGGGAGGGGAGGGACTGGATTCTTAGTGGGGGAAGCTTTTACTATCATCTTTTGTCAATTCTGGTAGTTTCCACCTCCTCACATATCCAAATTTATGCTGTTTCATTTATTTGCTAGCTTTTTCTGCCCATCCCACTCCACCAGGGATGGTGCAGCCGTTGAGAATTAACTCTACAGTTAACAGATGTGTTTATTTACTATCAAGGGTCAAGTTTATGGCTGCGACTTGACGGCACTTTACACACACACAGCGCTTGCCTGAATAGAGCTCACTTAGAGAATCTCGCTTCTTACCAGGTCAACCACTTATAGATGGGAAATGCAATTCAGTTCTGATTGTTTGTAATACTTTGGGTCAGCCTAGCCCAAATTTCCTTTGCTGCTAGAGCAAAGAGGGCAAATGTTTAATTGGTTTACTGTATTTATGTCCCGCTTTTCTCCCCACTGGGGACCCAAAGTGGCCTACATCATTTGCCTCACCTCCTTTTGTCCCTACAACAACAACCCTGTGAGGTAGGTTAGGTGGCTGAGACTGGCCCAAGGTCACCCAGCTAACTTCCATGGCAGAGCAGGGATTCGAACCTGGGCTTCTCAGACCTTAGTCCACCTCTCTAACCACTAGGCTACACTGGCTCTCATGCCAGAAGGGGCTATGTTGTGCTGACACCATAGGGTTGCTAAGTTCCTCTTTGCCACCAGCAGGAGGTTTTTGGGGTGAAGCCTGAGTAGGGGGGGGTTTGGGGAGGGGAAGGACTTCAATGCCATGGAGTCCAATTGCCAAAGCTGCCATTTTCTCCAGGTGAACTGGTCTCTGTCAGCTGGAGATCAGTT
Organism: Euleptes europaea; assembly: GCF_029931775.1. Lineage (NCBI taxonomy): Eukaryota > Metazoa > Chordata > Lepidosauria > Squamata > Sphaerodactylidae > Euleptes > Euleptes europaea. The sequence goes on along the minus strand of NC_079327.1, from coordinate 7,173,666 downwards.
GTAAAAACAGGAGATCACCAGCTAGTACTTGGAGGTCGGCAACCCTACTCGGATCCGGGAGACCTGGGTAACAAATCCCTATTCTGCCAGGAAGTTTGCTGTGTGGGAAATAAAAAAAATGTGTATATCACACCGAGTTCCTTGGAGAAGGGTTGAATAATAATGATAACAATGTGGCGCATAGTTCTCGCTGTTCCTCCAGAGAGTTCATGGCATCGGTGGGCATCGTGTTCCATATGCACTCAGTGCAACATCCCGGCAGCAGCGCATTCATGTGCGCTGATCAAATGCTTACCACATTAGGCAGCAGCATTGATTTCGCCCAAAGGCAAAATTTTGCAATGCAGATACAAAGGAGCTGTCACAAGAACTCACAAAGATTAGAGTAGAAGGATCCCTGGGAGTTGTGATCCTCCCCCACCCCCCATCCCTTTGTTTATTTTCCTCCATCCTTTTCGGTATCAGAAGAAACTCGTTGCTGAAGGTCACAACTAGAGTCTCTTTGTGCCTTGTTTACGTCGTCCCTGTGTTTCGGTCCCTTGCCGACCTCGCCTAGGTAATTGAATAGTTATCACATTATCTTAACTACAGTGGAACGGAGCATTGCCCAAGCGGAGGTGGTATAGATCGAATAACATGTCTGTTTTGCAAAGGCCACCGTTTGAAGAGGAAATAGGTAGAGGCATTTGGTTCGCTAAGGTATTCAAGTCACATTCTTCAACCTAATAGATGTGTAGGGGGTGGGAGGGAGATGAGAGAGAGAGAGTGAGAGAGAGAGAGAGATTTCCTTTGCAAAGTGTTTGTCTATGACATTAGGTCCTAACCACCCAACAAAACCGATATTATGCTCCGTGGGTGTATTGCTTTGCATAAAACAGAGTGTTAGCATAATAAGAGTGTTGTTGTTCTAAGTTTCTCCACGGATGGTTACACACATCACAAAACTACATCCTTTTGGTGGCAGCATTTAGTTGTTGCTGATTACCTGGGCCGTTGACCATGTGTGTACATAAAAATGGCAGAGACACTATGCATGATCCGCGGGGGTAATGCTTAGAACATGGAGGATGCATGAGGCCTAGGGTCGCCTGGTCCCTCTTCGCCACCGGCGGGAGGTTTTTGGGGATGAGCCTGCGGAGGGTTTGGGGAGGGAAGGGACTTCAGTGCCATAGAGTCCAGTTGCCAAAGCAGCCATTTTCTCCCAGGGAACTGATCTCTGTCTGCTGGAGAGCAGTTGTAATAGCAGGAGGTCTCCAGGTAGTACCTGGAGGTTGGCGACCCTAATGCAGCCATGTGGGAATTGTGATTATGTGGGGTGGTCTGCATGTGAATTAATTAATCAAATGGCAAATCACGTGAGTCTTTCTTATGTAACAGGCATCCAAGAGGGACCGGTTTCCCCCTTCTTCATAACTTTGTGCAGCGTACCATATTTATTTACTTACTTACTTTATTTATATGTCACCTTTCTCCCCAATGGGAACCAATAACCCTGTGAGGGAGGCTGGGCTGAGAGTATGTGACTGGCCCAAGGTCACCCAGCAAGCTTCCATGGCAGAGTGGGGATTCAAACCTGGGCTTCCCAGATCCTGGTCCGGCACTCTAACCACTACACCATGCTGTCTCTGGTAGTGGTAGCAAGACATTTATATAGTGGCTGATCTGGTTCAAAACTTTAAACACACTGTCTCAGCATTCCTTTTTCAGCAGCCAAGTATGGCAGGGCGATATTATTATGGGATGCTTGCCTCAGGCCACCCCTGGAGGCCATGACTGAGGTCAGATTCGAACTGCGTCAAGCTGAGATCAAAACTCATGGTTTGAACAGTTTATTTATTTTACAGTCATTTGACCAGCGGATAAACTACGTTAAAATGGATCCATTACATTGCACTCTTGTGGCAATGTAACAAAACTTTGCCCCTGTGTAGGAAATGTTGACATCTTTATCCTCAAGTAAATAATGCATAATAAAATCATCCGGATGTCTAAAAACTCTGGTCCACAGGGGCAGAATCAGCCTATTTCTGACATCCTGATAAAATTCACAATACAATAAAAGACAGGTAATTGTCTCAACATCAGAGTTACAAGGGTGCAACCTAGATTCCCACTGAGCAAAGCCGACGGAAAGGCATTAAAACGAGCTCTTGAAAAAGCCCATCAGAATTTAGTAAAAGTAATGGACATCAGATAAGGAGCCGAAGATAATCCCTCCCAATTCTTTAGTAATCTATATGGTAAACTCACATTTTCCCCATCCACTGTAGCCCCAGCCCTGCTCTGGATGGCCCAGGCAAGTCCAATCTCATCAGAACTGGGAAGCAAAGCAGGGTCTATAAATCAACAAGATACTCAGGACAGAAGTATTGCAACTGATTCTCAAGGAAGGGACAGAAACTGTAATCTCCCCATCCCATTGCTCCACATCTTGGTTCTCTGAATGAACTTTCCCTCCAGATTCCAGCAACACAACTATTTTCCCCTTCCATATACCGTGGCGTTTTGTTTCGAGGCAGTCTACTGAGAAACTCTCTGTGTAATCTCCAATCTCGTAAATTAATTTCCAGCAATCCCTTAGATGTTTAAACATTAGTTAGCGGCAAACTGTGTAGGATTCTTCAGCAGTACACAAAGAATTCCTCGGGGACTGTAAATTCCAGAGCAGACAGGTGCATTTCAGCTCAATAGTCAATATTTAGAGCAGATGCCGGTTGTGTAACTGGCGGTGTATGTTTTATTGCAGTGTGTAGAGCTGCGATCAGCAGGAAAATACAACCCTGATGGATACAGCTGATGAAAGCATCAATATCTACATATGCGTTGCTTTGCGCGGCAGATTCTTAGTCCACTTACCTCATTCCCCTCCCTCCCCACTAAAAAAGAAAGCTCGCTTTAAAAAAAGAAAACACGATGGAGTGCTGACGGCATTGTTTCATGCAATTAGTGCTGTACATCAATCTACTTGGCACTTACAGAAGATGAGGACGCCGGCCTTTGTGGTCAGACCGTTCTTCGAGCTGATGGGGAATTGACACAGCCCTGTATGCTACAAGAGGGGAACAGGAAACTTACCGATAAAAAGAAGCCTGCTGTTATCTTTATGATTCGTTCCACTTTCTTAATAATAACAGAGATATTATTATCCTGTGCAGAATGGGATAGTTTCCCCTTCTCCTCTCTCTCTCTAACTTAAAACATCTGTATCTTGGCTTTCCACTGGATCAGGGTCCACAAGGCAGAGAACATCAAACAACAAAACGTCAAACCATTCTAGCAATTTAAAACACAGTTAAAATTATAAAATAATTTAATTAAAACACATACCAAGCATCACTAGCCTGAGCGAGAGGGTTGCCAACTACAGGCCAGGAAACTCCTGGAGATTTTTGGGGGGTGGTTTCTGCAGAAGGAGGGGTTTGGGGAAGGGAAGACCCTCAGTGGGGTATAATGCCATAGTGTCCACCCTTCAAAGCAGCCATTTTCTCCAGGTAGGGTTGCCAGGTCCGGATTGGAAAAATTGTGGAGATTTTGGGGGTGGAGCCTGAGGACGGTGAGGCTTGGGAAAGGGAGGGACTTCAATGCAGTATAATGCCAGCAAAAGCGGCCGTTTTCTTCGGCTCAACTAATCTTTATTGCCTGGAGAACAGTTGTGATAGCTGGAGATCTCCAGCCACCACCTGGAGGTTGGCATCCCTTTCTCCAGGGGAACTGATCCTTTTAGTCTGGAGGTTAGTTGAAATTCCGGGAGATCTCCAGGTCCCACCTGAAGGCTGGCAACTCTACAAGGCAATACAACATTGATGTGTTTTCTCAGACCGCCTGACTGTGGTTTGCAATTAAAATCCATATGCAGAAAATAGCGCATCTCTAGTTGACAATGAAACAAGTGTGCATGTATGTGTGTGTGGGGGGGAAGCATTCTGCCTGTCTCTTCTTTGGCTTGTGTGCCCTGTCTCCATCATATTGGCCATAGTATCTGATCTGGGATATGAGGGAATGTTGAAAAAGGGCGTATTAAATTTTTATTATCTTACAAGGAATGATTTAGTAGCCTGTGCTTTGTCTGCCTGCTTCTTGGAGAGGGATGTCATGTACAGATGACAAGGAGACCATCCCCTTCCCCCAAAAAAGGGAGAAAGCATCGCCTGTATTCACCTCACAGACTTCCCCTTTTTAGAATATGTATTTATCTATCTGCTTATGGTGTTCCTTATTCATCTGACGGGCCGCACTTTGTCTGGCCCATTCTGGACACACGCTTCGTCCTACCTCACTGTCTGGCGGCTGCCAAAAAAATGACAAATGAAAACAAGATGCAGAAACAGCATAGGCAGGTATCCCGCTGATTTATGCATTGGCCCCTGAGAAAGACAGCTGTGGAATACAACAGAAAAGAGACACTCAAAGCAGAATATGGAAATCAGCGGGATCGTTTCATGGCAATGAGGCTTTGGTTATTACTCGGGTTGCCAGCTCTGGGTTTGGAAATACCTGGAGATGGTGGGGGAGGAGCCTAAGGAGGGAGGGGCTTGGGGAAGGGGAGCCAGTGTGGTGTGGTGCTTAAGAGGGGTGGTTAGGAGCGGTGGACTCTGATCTGGAGAACCGGGTTTGATTCCCCACTCCTCCACATGAGCGGTGGGCACTGATCTAGTGGACCGTGTTGGTTTCCCCACTCCTCCACATGAAGCCGGCTGGGTGACCTTGGGCTAGTCACAGTTCTCTCAGCCCCACCTACCCCACAGGGTGTCTGTTGTGGGGAGGGGAAGGGAAGGTGAACGTAAGCCAGTTTGATTATTCCTTAAGTGGTCTTCTTCAATGGAGTTTAATACTATAGAAGCCACCTTCCAAAATGGTCATTTTCTCCAGGTGAACTGATCTCTGCCGCCTGGAGATCAGTTACAATAGCCGGAAATCTTCAGTCACCATCTGGAGGTTGGCAACCCTAGTTATCACATATATACGATGAAGTTTCATCCCCCATGACATTTTACTCATTGGATCGGTATAAGACGAGCCACTGAGTTACACCATCTCCATGTTGACATTAGAGAAGACGATAGACGGAATGGAGAAGCTAGAGAGGTAAGAGTAGTGAGAAGAATAAGTATAAACATGGAAAGTAAACTTGAAGACTCATGGGGCAGGGAGATCCCATTTACCCCCTCAAGTCACAGCCAACTTATGGCAACCCCAAAAAGGAGCATTCAAGGCAAGGGAGAAGCGGAGCTTCCAATTTCTGACGAGATAGGACTATACAATACAGCCCTCCTTCCTCACAGTGGCTGACAACATCTTTTTAAAAATGCATCAACTGTATAATTCTTCACCCCTTCCCCATTCCTAATATATTAGTCCCCATTATTATTATTATTTTGTAAACCTGGGTTTGTAGACAAATCTTCCCTATCTCTACATGGTTCCACTGTGCAGATTTTTTTTACCCTCACATGGAGCCACTTTCAGATATATATGTGTTCTTGGACATACTTAAGTTTACCTTTAGTAGAAAGAAAGACCACAGTGTGAAGGGGAGGGGTTGTGGCTCAACGGTGGAGCATCTGCTTTAGAGTCCAATTGCCAAAGCAGCCAGTTTCTCCAGGTGAACTGATTTTTATCGACTGGAGATCAGTTGTAATAGCAGTAGAGTTGCCAAGTCCCTCTTTGCCACTGGCAGGAGCTTTTTGGGGCGAAGCCTGAGGAGGGCGGGGTTTGGGGAGGGGAGGGACTTCAATGCCAGGTGAACAGATCTCTATCGGCTGGAGATCAGTGGTAATAGTGGGAGATCTCCAGCTAGTACCTGGAGGTTGGCAACCCTACTTGGAGGGGGGTGGGAGGGAGAAATGAAAACAGATGGACAAAGTTCTAGGAAGTTTACATCAGGTCTTTGGTAATAAAGCTATCTCGTATTATAGTGTTAAACAACCACTAGCTTGCACATAGAGGTAAATCTTAAGAACCCTCATGTCTGCCATTAGTTGCCAAGGAACATAATTGACTTTTGGCCTCTTGGTGACACCAATTGCTTCTATAAAGCTGTTGGGGGATTAAGGTCTAAAATTTCAAGGCATCAGTCGTTTCGATTCTGCTTAGGGAAGCCAAGGTGACTGACGCCCGCACTTCATCTTCGAGACTGCAAATTGCTGGGAAAACTTGGCAGAATACTTTGAAATGTCATTTTTCCTCATTCATTAGGGCAACACTTATAATCATCGCTTACACTTTATGACATTAAAGCGAGCAAACAAACAAAAAACATGCTACTTGTCATTAGGGAGACTGCAAACTTTGCAGCGGGTACATTTGGCAGGCAGATATGGCATTTTCTACCACACTGGGATGGAACCCAGGCTGGCATGTGTGCAGGTAAAAGGATTTCTGCCTGTGGAGTAGGGCTGCCAACCTCCAGGTGGTGCCTGGAGATCTCCCGGAATGACAACTAATCTCCAGGTGACAAAGATTAATCTCCCTGGAGAAAACGGCTGCTTTGGAGGGTAGACTCTATGACATTATAATCTGCTGAGGTCCCTCCCTTCCCCAAACCCCACCCTCCCCAGATTCCAGCCCAATATCTCCAGGAATTTCGTAACCCTGAGCTGGCAACCCTACTGGGGAGCTGCTGTGTGTGTGGGGGAGAGGAAGCTGGGATGCGAAAATGGCCAAACCATTAGAATCATAGAGTTGGAAGGTACCACCAAGGTCATCTAGTCCAATCCCCTGCACAATGCAGGAAATTCACAACTACCTCCCCCCCACACACACACATCCAGTGACCAGAAGATGGCCAAGATGGCCTCCCTCTCATCATCTGCCTAAGGTCATAGAATCTGCATGGCTGACAGATGGCCATCTAGCCTCTGCTTAAAAACCTCCAGGGAAGGAGGGCTTACCACCTCTCAAGGAAGCCTGTTCCACTGATTGTTAGAAAATTCTTCCTAATGTCTAGATGGAAACTCTTTTGATTTAATTTCAACCCGTTGGTTCTGGTCCGACCTTCTGGGGCAACAGAAAACAACTCGGCACCCTCCTCTATTTGACAGCCCTTCAAGTACTTGAAGATGCTTATCGTATCCCCTCTCAGTGTTCTCCTCTTCAGGCTAAACATATCCATAAACCTTTCCTCATAGCAGCTGAGCCTCGAATTCCCTTGACTGGCTGCCCATGGGCTCAAAACTACACCATGATGGCTTTCAGTCCTGTGGACATTTGATGCTACACATAGGGTTGCCAACCTCCAGGTAATTTCCTGAAGAGAGGCTTCGGCCCAGACTTCACTTAAGCAATTTGCGTCTCGCTTTCTCTACGAGTTCTTTTGGACCAATTGGGAAATTTACCGGTGCATAACACATACTTTATTCAAGCAGGAAAACCTCACAACCACCGGACTTTAAATATAGCTGATGAAGATTTGAAACGTGTTCTGACTGGTTACACATCCTTAACCCCCGTCCCCCCGCCCGCTTCGTCTCCCGGATTGGCATCCTTCTGAGACGGCTCTCTTGCCTCTGCAAGAACCCTTTTCTGCCTCCAGGATTAGGCTTCCCGCCCCGGGCTGGGACGGTTCCTCTATTCAGGATCACTACTCCCCCACCCCTTATTTTGCTTTAGCCTTCTTTGCGGCTTGGTTTCTGATGCTCTGAGTGTATGAACTCACTGTTATATGGTCATAATCCTTTTGCATTTCGTGTGAGCCTGTTAACACGATTATATAATGACCAGTTTTTTGAGTTTTCTTGTTATTGTTTTTGCCATTGTGTATAACATATTCTGAGAATTATCAGTGATTTGATTTTTTTTTCACATTACCTATGTACCATAACCATGGACTTTCTCCGAGATGGAATTACCATTTTTTTATTATTATTATGTTATTTTATTTTATTATGTTATTTTCTTTTATTATGTTATTTTTGAGGTGTTGTTTATGGAACTGATTGTTGCCATTATTATTTCATGGTGTCTGCAAAACACTTGTGTGCTAACTTTTTGCTTTTGTCATTTGGTTCTTTACCTTTACTTATTAAAACCTTATTACTTTGAAGCTTTCCTGCTCTTTCTTCCCTTTCTCCCATAGAGCCCACGTGCTGTATTTTTGCTACAAACCTCCAGGTAATAGCTGGAGATCTCCTGCTGTTACAACTGATCTCCAGCCAATAGAGTTCAGTTCACCTGGAGAAAATGGTCACTTTGGCAATTGGACTCCATGACATTGAAGTCCCTCCCCTCCCCAAACCCCGCCCTTCTCAGGCTACGCCCCACAACCCTCCCACCGGTGGCGAAGAGGGACCTGGCAACCCTATTTGATGCCCTGTTTAAAAACCTCCAGAACTGTTCTGAGGTTCAAGCAAATAACATTTCATTGGAGCAGTTCTGCAAATAAAAAATAAATCCCATACAGGTTCATCTTTAGCAGAACATGGGGGGGACCCAAACCAATGAATCAGTCAATGCATGAAGCGTTAAGGCAATCTGTTCTTCCCTTCATAGATGAGCAAGACGCCTCGGAGGGATTTTGTTGTGAATGATAAGGCATGGCAACAGTGCAGAACGCCGGGAAAATGTCACTGTTCGACTTTGATTACACGCGGCAATCTATTTTGCAAGTTTTGGGACAGTGAAACTCAGAGTACTTTTCTTTCCCACTGACACGAAGGGCTCCAGTCAGGCTGAATCATCATTAGCAGGAGTTTCATGCTGCTAGCTGATGAGTAAGCATCCAGGTGGGGGCGGGGGGGGGGGAGAAGCACAATCCTCCACCGCTGCATTTGGTTTAGTCAGGGGGAAACACATATCGAGATGCTCGATTCCCAAACAGGCAATGCGGAAAGGTATTCCGCAAGCGTCATTCATCAGGAAAGCGGCATCACAGCAGTTTTGGTATAACAGATTTCAGCTGCGGTAGTTTTTGCAGTGACTTTGGCATAAGGGGGACTAGGGAGCCCTGAGAAGGAAAGGATCGCCGGATACGATTGTCGAGCGTGCGTTTCAAAAATCGGGGCCAAGGGGCTGCAGCCTGTGACTCGTTCTCATGGTGTCATGGGGTCATAGGGTTGCCAACTGCCAGGTACTAGCTTGAGATCATCTGCTATTAAAACTGATCTCCAGCCAACAGAGATCAGTTCACCTGGAGAAAATGGCCGCTTTGGCAATTGGACTCCATGGCATTGAAGTCCTTCCCCTCCCCAAACCCCGCCCTACTCAGGCTTCACCCCAAAAACCTCCTGCTGGTGGCAAAGAGGAACTTAGCAACCCTATGGTGTCAGCACAACATAGCCCCTTCTGGCATGAGAGCCAGTGTAGCCTAGTGGTTAGAGAGGTGGACTAGGATCTGGGAAGCCCAGGTTTGAATCCCTGCTCTGCCATGGAAGTTTGCTGGGTGACCTTGGGCCAGTCTCAGCCACCTAACCTACCTCACAGGGTTGTTGTTGTAGGAACAAAATGGAGGTGAGGCGAATGATGTAGGCCACTTTGGGTCCCCAGTGGGGAGAAAAGCGGGACATAAATACACTAAACCAATTAAACATTTGCCCTCTTTGCTCTAGTGGCAAAGGAAATTCGGGCTAGGCTGACCCAAAGTATTACAAACAATCAGAACTGAACTGCATTTCCCATCTATAAGTGGTTGACCTGGTAAGAAGCGAGATTCTCTAAGTGAGCTCTATTCAGGCAAGCGCTGTGTGTGTGTAAAGAGCCGTCAAGTCGCAGCCGACTTACGGCGACCCCTTTTTGGGGTTATCATGGCAAGAGACTAACAGAGGTGGTTTGCCAGTGCCTTCCTCTCTGCACAGCAACCCTGGTATTCCTTGGTGGTCTCCCATCCAAATACTAACCAGGGCTGACCCTGCTTAGCCTCTGAGATCTGACGAGATGAGGCTAGCCTGGGCCATCCAGGTCAGGGCCAGGCAAGCGCTAGAAGCTACAAATTCAAGTTATGAGCAGTTGTGGTTTTTGTTAGTTAAACTCTAGATAGCTTCAAATGTATTATGTTCAGTACTTTCATAAGTTTCCATGGTCTAGAGAAACCTTTTTCTTCTTCCTCCTTGAGTTTTAATTTGGTACTAAAATGTAAATATTATCAAAGATTGTCATATGAACTTATAGCATTTTTAGCATGATTTTTGAAATGTCCTTTGGTTGCATGCCATAAACTTGACCCTTGATAGTAAATAAATACATCTGTTAACTGTAGAGTTAATTCTCAACGGCTGCACCATCCCTGGTGGAGTGGGATGGGCAGAAAAAGCTAGCAAATAAATGAAACAGCATAAATTTGGATATGTGAGGAGGTGGAAACTACCAGAATTGACAAAAGATGATAGTAAAAGCTTCCCCCGCTAAGAGTTCATATTCTTGCAATACTCCTGCCCCTCCCAGGATTCATGAATGAGAGATTCATCTATGATACTAGCCATGGTGACTGAAGGGAACCTCCACATCCAGAGGCAACCGGCCTCTAAATCCCAGTTCCAGGAGGCAACATCAGGATAAGGCCTTGATCTCTATGCTCTGTCTATTGGCCCTCCAGGGCAATTGGTTGACCATTGTGTGAGACAGGATGCTGAACTGGATGGACCACTGACTTGATCGAGCTGGTCATGTAGAGGATGGTGCCAAGTTGTTTTCTGTTGCCCCAGAAGGTCAGACCAGAACCAATGGGTCGAAATTAAATCTAAAGAGTTTCCGTCTTGATATTAGGAAGAATTTTCTAACAGTTCGTGCGGTTCCTCAGTGGAACAGACTTCTTCGGGTGTTGGTGAGTTCTCCTTCCCTGAAGGTTTTTAAGAATAGGTTAGATGGCCATCTGTGAGGAATGCAATTTCTGTGACCTTGGGCAGATGATGAGAGGGAGGGCATCTTGGCCATCTTCTGGGCATGGAGTAGGGGTCACTAGGGGTGTGTGGGGAGGTAGTTGTGAATTTCCTGCATTGTGCAGGGGGTTGGACTAGATGACCCTGGTGGTCCCTTCCAGCTCTATGATTCTTCTTAGTTTCTTAAGGGGGTTTAGGAGTGGTCCTATCCTATTCAGCGAGGACAGGATCACTCTTAATATGCTCTCCATTTTCATATTGGCATGCAAACTTTGAAAGCCCTCTTGACACTTAAAAAAAAAGTCAAAAAACACACATGAGACTTGAAGCTGTGAAGTAAACATATTTTGATGACAGATTTAGATTGCAGTGCTGAGCTTATCAAAGCAGACAGGTGGCGGGAAGATGCTGCATACTAAAGGAAAGCCGCTGTTCAGAGTAGCATGCTGATATAGGACGCAGAGATAAGGACGCGGCATTCATTGTTATCCAGTCAGGCGGAGTATTGATGGACTGCAAAATATCGGTGGGTTGCGATTTGTTTGGAAACTCAGAAGAGGGTCAGGGTTAATCAGTGTTCGCTCAAAACTCCTCATAGCGGGGTTTCTTGTTCCCCTACTATTCCGCATCGCTAATATTCCAGCATGGTATTAAGTAGGCAGCATATGAAGACAGCAAAACATTCTTTCTGGCGTTGTGTTAGAGTCAGGCATGTTGGTTTACAAACCGCTTAAACGCTTGGGACGTACATTTGTATGGGCAAAGTTATAGTGACTTCAGCGCGACTAAGCTGCTTGGAGTGTTAAGTTGTCCTGCTAGAGTCCTAAGTACAGCCAGCGTGGGATAGTGGTTAAGAGTGGTGGTTTGGAGTGGTGGATTGTAATCTGGAGAGCCGGGTTTGATTCCCCACTCCTCCACATGAGCAGTGGACGCTATTCTGATGAACTGGGTTGGTTTCCCCACTCCTACACATGAAGCCTGCTGGGTGACCTTGGGCTAGTCACAGCTCCCTTAGAGCTCTCTCAGCCCCACCTACTTCACAGGGTGTCTGTTGTGGGGAGGGGAAGGTGATTGTAAGCTGGTTTGATTCTTCCTTAAGTAGTAGAGAGAGTCGGCATATAAAAACCAACTCTTCTTCTTTTGGGCCAAGGTGGCCCAGCAGGCTTCATGTGGAGGAGTGGGGGGTCGAACCCAGTTCTTCAGATTATAGTCTGTCAGTCTTAACCACCACATCACGCTGGCTCTCTAATATTAGTAATGAATATTGACTTCTCCTGTCTACTCCCCACTCATGTGGAAGAATGGGGAATCAAAACCGGTTCTCCAGATCAGAGTCCGCCGCTCCTAACCACCACTCTTAACCAGTACACCACGTGACTGCCCACCAAAGCAGCCATTTTCTCCAGGAGAATTGATCCCTGTCATCTGCCAGTTGCAATTCTGGGGGGATCTCCAGGCACCACCTGGAGATTGGCAACCGTAGCGATATCTGGGCACCACAACATGGACTTAGTTGGTACTTAACTCATAAAGTCAACCCAGTTGCTTTCAGCCGTCAGTTTTCTGCAAAGACTTGGCGGTTTGTATGACAGGGCGGCCTCTGAAATCCGTGGAGTGGGCCCTGGCAGCTGCCTTATAACCAGCAGCCGGCTTGACAGAACTTCGTATTGCCAGTTCTCATTTTTTCCTGCCCCCGGGCTGTGCGCTCATGTTCTCAAGCTTTCCCCTGCAAGCGGGAGGGTTAGAAACTTTTTTTTTTCAAGAGCTGAAATTGGCATGATTGCATCTGGACTCTCCCAAGCTAAGTAAATTGCTTAAGGGCGTGGATGAAGTCTAAATGCTGCTAGCCGGGCCAGTCTTGCCGTAAGTTATATATATTTGGGGGCTTGATTACCTGGCTTTCTCTCAAAGAAAGCCTTGATCCTTCCGGCGACATTGGTGGCAATTTAATGGAAATCCAAATTGAATGTCCTTCTTAAATGAAAATTCCCGTTGACCTGGCTTTGATTCTCGAAGCCCTGTCGGAGTGGAATTTGTGCGGAGTGGGAGTTTCATTAAAGTGAGGAATTGGGGAACGGGGACTTAGAAGCGGCAAAATGACGCACAAAGAATACTCCTAAGAAAAAGTGATAATCCTCCTGGAGCCAAGAACAGTGAATCAGAGAGGCTCCTTCAGTAGTAACGTGGTAGTATGGTCCATATGCCCCAGGGGTGTTGAACTCATTTGTTATGAGGGCCAGCTATGACATACATGTCCCTTGGTTGGGCTGGGCCATGCCTCACCAGCCCAGATTGGGATGAGGGGGTGGCTGCCTCGACTGGCTCAAGGGCCAGATATGAGCTCTCAAGGGACCGGATCCGGCCTGCGGGGCTGGATCTGGCCGTTGCCAGGTCCCTCTTCACCACCGGCGGGAGGTTTTTGGTGCAGAGCCCGAAGAGGGTGGGGTTTGGAGAGGGGAGGGACTCCAATACCATAGGGCCCAATTGCTAAAGCATCCATTTTCTCCAGGCAAACCAATCTCTGTCAGCTGGAGATCAGTTGTAATAACAGGAGCTCTCCAGCTAGTACCTGGAGGTTGGAGAACCTATTGACATTCCTGATATACACAAGACTGCTGTGTGCTCAAATGACAAACTGATTTCATTTATTACTGTCAAAGAGGTTTTCGAGTCAACCGAGAATCAGTTTGTTCGCATCAGGATGCCCAGTTTGTGGACTGAATTGTTCGTCAGCGAGTTATTCTCATCCGTCTTGCCTTCGTACAATATCCTGGGATGAAACTACCAGCTTCACACAGTTGCATATTTCTTTCTCTTCACTTCTTAAAACTGAAATTTATTTGTTTATTTATTTATAGCCTCAGTGACTGCAATTGAGAACAGCAGAGCAAAACGAGGAAAGATTGCTTAACCTTTTCTTACCTGCTGTTTGACCATTCAGAACATCCTGCCAAGCTGTTTTTCTTCCCCAAGTGTGTGTGTGGTGGGGGGGGGAAGGGGCATTCATGGATCTTGTATCTTTTCCTCTGCACAGCCTGGGAAGTATGTGTGCAGTATAACAGAGAGTCAGTGACAGACAGGCAATGGGGGGTAAAACAGGTGGAAATGAAAATAAAGAAGCAAAGAGACCGAGAAGGAAAGAGGCCTGCATAGAAGGACGCTGTAGTGTTTCAATCTCTGCATTCATTCCCCCATTCTGCATTCAAACCAGGCATACTCAAACACCTAAAAAAGGATATTGTAGAGCTTGAGAAGGTGCAGAAAAGGACAACCGAAATGATCAGGGGGCTGGAGCAACTGCCCTATATGGAGCGGTTGGAACGCTTAGGGTTGCTTAGCTTGGAAAGAAGGCGGCTAAGGGGAGACATGATAGAGGTCTATAAAATTATGCATGGTATGGAGAGAGTGGACAGGGAGAAGTTTTTCTCCCTCTTCCATAATACTAAAACGCGTGGTCATCTGCTGAAGCTGGAGGGTGAGAGATTCAAAACAGATAAAAGGAAGTATTTTTTCACACAATGCATAGTTAAATTGTGGAACTCCCTGCCCCATGATGTGGTGATGGCTGCCAACTTGGAAGGCTTTAAGAGGGGAGTGGACATGTTAATGGAGGAAAGGGGTATTCATGGCTACTAGTTAAAATGGATACTAGTCATCATGATGCATACCTATTCTTTCCAGGTTCAGAGGAGCATGCCTATTATCTTAGGTACTGTGGAACACAGGCAGGATGGTGCTTCTGCAGTCATCTTGTTTGGGGGCTTCCTAGAGGCACCTGGTTGGCCACTGTGTGAACAGACCGCTGGACTTGATGGGCCTTAGTCTGATCCAGCAGGGCACAATGCAGGAAATCCACAACTACCTCCCACCCCACACCCTCAGTGACCCCTACTCCATGCCCAGAAGATGGCCAAGATGCCCTCCCTCTCATCATCTGCTTAAGGTCATACAGTCAGCACTGCTGACAGATGGCAATCTAGCCTCTGCTTAAAAACCTCCAGGGAAGGAAAGCTCACCACCTCCCGAGGAAGCCTGTTCCACTGAGGAACCGCTCTAACTGTTAGAAAATTCTTCCTAACACAGAAACTCTTTTGATTTAATTTCAACCAATTGGTTCTGGTCCGACCTTCTGGGACAACAGAAAACAACTTGGCACCCTCTTCTATATGACAGCCCTTCAAGTACTTGAAGAGGGTTATCATGTCACCGCCCAGTCTTCTCCTCTTCAGGCTAAACATACCCAGATCCTTCAACCTTTCCTGATAGGACTTGGTATCCAGACCCATCACCATCTTTGTTGCCCTCCTCTGGACCCATTCTAGCTTGTCTACATCCTTCTTAAATTGCATTGCCCAAAACTGAACACAATACTCTAGGTGAGGTCTAACCCGAGCAGAGTAAAGCAATACCATCATTTCACGTGATCTGAACACTATACTTCTGTTGATACAGCCCAAGATCGTCTTTGCCTTTTTAGCTACCGCATCACACTGCTGTTATCCCAAATGAGACTTTGAAGCATTCACATCAGGGAGTTTGTTTGACTTTTAATTTACACCGTTTCTAATCCACCTTTCTCACTGAGACTCAAGGCAGATTTCAAGATGTGAATCTACACACAATCGACAGGGTGATACATCTAAGAAGCAAGGAAATAGTACTAGGAATGGAAGAAACTTTGTGGAGAGCGTCCCATAAGATGAGGAAGTTAGGGCTTAAAAGATGCTCCACCAAGATCCCCTTCTATACTTTGAAATCATTTGACTGGCCTCTCCTCCCCCACCCCCGCTTCTATTCACCAGTACTTAGCATTGCAATTTCCTGCTCTTTCTCTTGATTCCCAGTATTCTTCTTCTACTCCTCTTTTTTGTCTTTTGCTTGCAGCTAAAGTTGTTCAAGGTGATTTTTTTTTAACAAAAAGAAAAAGAAAAAAAAGAAAATCAATGTGAGCTCGGTATGCTTCTTCTTCTAGAATGCTCAGCATCCCCAACTAGGTCAATAGTTTCAGCAGAATTCCAATGTAACTTACCCGACATGCTGTGCTCTTCTGGAAATACACAAAGCTCGCCTGCCTGGATCTCAGCGGGCTTGAGTATCCAACACCAGCTTGATGGGGAAATCGGTTAAATCAGAGGACACAAGTTTGACCCGGATTCCGGTGGCATGAGACTTTGCAGGTTTGTTATGTCTGCCTCGGGATACCACAATGTTTAGATAGAAAATGTGGAGATTTTTACACCACTCCTCTGAAAAAAAAATATATATATCCCAAACTTTGTTTTTTAAAGTCTTATATCAAATTAACTTTGGGTCGGGCAGAATAGTAATTGGCAGCTGGATATGGAAACTCTTGCACAAGTTAGAATGGAAATGCTGGATGGACATTATGTACATGTGTGGAAAGAGAGCCAGTGTGGTGTAGTGGTTAAGAGAGGTGGACTCTAATCTGGAGAACCTGGTTTGATTCCCCGCTCCTCCACATGAGTGGCAGAGGCTAATCTGGTGAGCCGGGTTGGTTTCCCCACTCCTACACATGAAGCCAGCTGGGTGACCTTGGGCTAGTCACAGCTCTCTTAGTGCTCTCTCAGCCCCACCAACCTCACAAGGTGTCTGTTGCGGGGAGAGGAAGGGAAGGAGATTATAAGCCGTTCTGATTCACCTTAAAAGGTAGATAAAGTCAGCATATAAAAACCAACTCTTCTTCTTTTTCTTCTTCTTCTTCTTCTTCTTCTTCTTCAAATTGCAGTGGAGGTGGAAGACTTCTCACCATTTTTGCTTCTGCCACTGTTTGTTTCTGTGGCCTAGCAGCAGAAAAAAAGGGCCTTTTCTGCTTCTTATCTCTTGCCTTTTCTGTTTACCGAAAAGGTATTAAAGTGAGGTCAGAAAGTGTTGCTTGTTTGTTTTGGGGAACCAATTTTGAACCATGAATAAGGAGAGGAGAATCCCTTCCCCTTGGCCTCAATTCAGAACCAGGATCGGTCGATGGAAGAGCTAGACCAGAAAGAGAGAAAATGCGCACATATCTGAATTCCCATCTATCTTTTTTTAAAGTAAGTTGCTCTCCTCTTCCCTCAAGGAGATGTTCCTTTTCCCTTCTACCTACACAAAAGAAGAGGAAAAGTAAAGGTAGTCCCCTGTGCAAGCACCGGGTCATTATTGACCCATGGGATGACGTCACATCCCGACATTTACTTAGGCAGACTATGTTTACAGGGTGGTTTGCCATCGCCTTCCCCAGTCATCTTCCCTTTACCCCCAGCAAGCTGGGTACTCATTTGACCGACCTCGGAAGGATGGAAGGCTGAGTCAACCTTGAGCCGGCTACCTGAAACCAACTTCTGTTGGGATCGAACTCAGGTCGTGAGCACAGCTTTTGACTGCAGTACTGCAGTTTACCACTCTGTGCCACGGGGCTCCTGAAAAGGATAGACAGTTACTTAAAAAAAAAAAAAAAGCTGCTTAAACTACCACTGCAACACCACAGTGATAGATGGATATTTTAGGCTCTTAAAAAAAATGAAATCACTCGTCTTCAGGGCATGGGGGGAGGGAGTGGTTTAACAGTGACGACAGTGCAATTGTAGAAAAGTGGGCTGGAGGTGGGTGGGGCAAAGTAAACCGATAAAAACATTATGCACTAGGAAAAAGCTGGCTCAAAATCGGCTTCCAGAAGAGGGAAAAAAATTGGGGTAAAAGGGGTCTCAAAAAGAGCTGGGAGAAAACGGGGGGGGGTGCGAGGGAATGGGCCAAAAACAAAGTGAAAACTAAAGGCAGAAAATTAATGCAGAAATCAGGGGATAAACCAAAACAGTATGGAGCCAGAACTGACACACACACACAAAATGAGGAAAAGAGCTGAGTGAAAACATTCAATTGGTTTTTAAGTGTTGGCAAGATTAGAAATTAATCGCTTATAAACAAATCACTTTGGAGAGCTGAAGTGTGTGTTTGTTTTAATTGTGGATATTAATAGTTATTCATTATACAGAGAGTATGTTTCCATATCATTTTGGAGTGTTGGGATATATTATCACAGTAAGTCTTACAACAGACCTGTAAGGTAGCTCCACATTGTCAGTTGCAGATGTAAAGCTGGAACGGACCGAGCGTTTACACCTGACACAAAAATCGAGCTAGGAAATGCCTCATTCACGTTCACAGCTGCTGCCCAACGCGCACCCCATTTCCGACGGGGTGGGGGAATCATTCCATTTGATACATAAAACGCCGTTTTAAAATATCTTGCCTCTGAACAAAAGTACAAAGCAGGTATCTTGCTGTGTAAGGATTTCCGTCTCCGGAAGAGCCTGGTGCTCTTTCGCCTTTTTGCAAACCTTCAGAATTAAGAGGAAAAGGGGGGAATTAAGTAACTCCAACCTCGTACTTCAGTAAGTCCTTTTCGATGGCTGTATTTGGCAGAAAGTTTGATTGTACAGTTGCCAGCTCCAGGTTGGAAACTTCCTGGAAATTTTGGGGTGGAGCCTGTGATACCCGAGTTGGGATTCAGGTTCATCTGCCTGGTGCTGTTTTGAGACCAATAACCTCACCTCCCTCCCTCACATACTTGGTCTTTTATAGTTTTGTTTGTATGTTGTGATACATTTGTATATTTTTTGTGTGTGCATTATATGGGATTGTACCTGACCACTGATGAAGGCTAGTTGGCTGAAATGTGTATGGTGTGTGGTTTAGGTTTATCAACCTTAGGTGTTGCTATTGTGCTTTGTTTTGTCATTTTAAATGTTTTTAACCCTGATATAAGCGCCCAAAAATATATTTCTCTGTGTGTTAAGTGCCGTCAAGTCGCTTCTGGCTCATGGCAACCCTATGGCTACCCTAGGGATCATAGAATCATAGAGCTGGAAAGGACCACCAGGGTCATCTAGTCCAACCCCCTGCACAATGCAGGAAATTCCAAACCATGAAAGCCTTGTGAAAGGTCCGCTCTTTCCAATGTGATATTTCTGATCTTGGGATGCTTGATCCAGTCTACGACCCAAGTCAAACAGGTTGCATGGTAGTATAGTTTAAAATTCGGTAACGCTAGCCCGCCTCTTTTCTTCTCATCCTGTAGAACTTTAAATCTAATTCTTGGCTTCTTCCCATTCCAAACGAAACGATTTATTTGTTTCTGCCAGCTGTCTATTGTTTTGTCAGGTATACTTATTGGTAAAAACTGGATTAGGCAGTTTAATCTTGGAAGTACATTCATCTTTATTGTAGATATTCTTCCTAGTCAGGAAATGTTCATCTTTGACCATCGGCTCAAGTCTTTTTCTGTTTCTCCCCAAATTCTTACATAGTTCATTTTGAAAAGTGTCTTGTTTTGTGACGAATAATTGATGCCTACATACTTAAGTGGATAGTTCGTTATTTGGCATCCTGTAGTTTCTTTCAAAGAAACCTCATTTTCTGTTTACATGGATCGATTTGCACAGTTTCGTCCCTTCTCTTCAAGGTAATGCGTACAGTTTTCCGCCCAGCCTGGGTCAATTTGGTCCTGGCTGAAACGGGGAATAAAGTGGGTTAAGGGACCATGCGTTTTTGGCCTATGGAAACTATAGAGTTTTGGCCGAGATCGCTAGAGTGTCTACGTCGCTTCCGGGTAAACCCGCAAGTGATGTAGGGGCGTCGCGCAGGGTGCGCGCGCCGCAGCCACGGCCCCGGAAAGCTCCTGCCGGTGGAGCTATGGGGCCTGGCAAGCCTACTGCGGGCCTCACCAGGAGGTCTGCAACCCTAACAGAGCCAGTTTGCTGTGTGTGTGAGAGAGAGACTGTGATGAAGTTACAGATGTTGTCCCTGCCCAAGGCATGAAGTGTACATGGATTGCCACTGCCATATTAGGGCAAATATCTGTCTTTTACAGGAAGGATCTAATGCAGACATTTGCAATAAAGTGAACTTGAAAAGAAAACAATCCCACTTTTCTTTCTCTCTCTTGTTTTCACGTTTTGATGAATCTCGCTGAACTTGGACTCTTCTCAAAGACAATGTGCGATTCTCGGAACAAACCCAAATCTGTTTTCCATCAACACATTTGGAAGGGGTAATTTAAGTTGTCACAATATGAATGACTTGTCTGGGAATGTCATGTTTTCACTACTGTGTGGAGTTACTCATTTGAAGAAGGCATGGCGGTGGGCGGAAAGTTTGGGTTGAAAAAGTAATTGCTTTGCTAGCTGACATTCAATTATATTTAAATCGATAATGCGACTCGCCCATTAGGGCCTTCTAGTTTAACTTTGGCAAGCTGATTTTTTTCTTTCTGTCTGTCTTTCTTGGAGCATGGCTATACACATTATTCTGCCCGCCTCCGTTACAGTTTCTAGAAAACAGTACTGTACATTAAACATTCGCTGTATGAAAAGGTTTTGAAATTTATATTTATAAAAATAATAATAATAAAAGTGACACCTGGGTGTGTGTGTGAGGGGGGTAAACATGAATATTTTCTAGGGTTGCCAGGTCTCTCTTCGCCACCGGCATTTTTGGGGTGGAGCCTGAGGAGGACGGGGTTTGGGGAGGGGAGGGACCTCAATGCCATAGAGTCCAATTGCCAAAGCGGCCATTTTCTCCAGGTGAACTGATCTCTATTGGCTGGGGTCAGTTGTAATAGCAGGAGATCTCCAGCTAGTTACCCGCCCTGAGCCCGGCCTTGGCTGGGGAGGCGGGTTTGAAATCTAAATAATAAATCAAAGAAATACATAAAAGAGCCCATACAGCAGGTGTGTACATTTTGGCATCACTTGATTTCCCTCGCCCATTCCCTTTTCTTTACAAGCATCGCTTCTTTTCAAGCCGAGGTAGGAGGTCCCTGAACCCCGGGAGAACAATGTTGTTCAGTGCCACAAAAGAGATTCAAAGGAGAGATCTCTTCCAAAGGAAGGTGTCAAGGAAAACAGGACTGACTCTCCAGAGTACATGGGAAAACAGGCTGAGTTTTCCCCATTTTTTGACAAGTTCAGGTTCAGGGACGTTGATGCATTTTGATGTCTTGTCACAAAGCGGCAACGCACAGATCTATACCAGGCAGTGGAGCCCAAGAGTGTTTTTGGTGGCTGGTACAAAATCATTGGGATAAACACATTTTGAATTTCTTGCCTGTGGTACCCATAGGGAGGTTTAATAAGAGTATGTTTTATGGCTGCTGCAGCTGGCGCTCTTGCCAGCATACCAGGCACATGGCTGGCATGACAATGGGCGTCCTGCACGGCTCTGTCGATGTCAGGCTTCATTTATGTGCCTGTCTCTTACGTAGGCTGCATACAGATCACGGCTTTCCAGAGGTCTGGAGGCAGCACCTTGAGGCTTAGGTGCTCACCTTTGTTTTCTGTGTCCTGCCAATAGTCTTTGGTTTGGTTTTGCAATACTCTGGAAGATTGTATCTGATATGCTGTGTGTGGGACTTAGAATCATAGAATCATAGAGTTGGAAGGGACCATCAGGGTCATCTAGTCCAACTCCCTGCACAATGCAGGAAATTCACAACCACCTCTCCCCCCAACACACCCAGTGACCCCTACTCCATGCCCAGAAGATGGCCAAGATGCCCTCCTTCTCATCATCTGCCTAAGGTCACAGAATCAGCATTGCTGACAGATGGCCATCTAAACTCTTCTTAAAAACCTCCAGGGGAGGAGAGCTCACCAACACCCAAGGAAGCCTGTTTCACTGAGGAACCACTCTGTTAGAAAATTCTTCCTAATAAGACAGAAACTCTTTTGATTTAATTTAAACCCGTTGGTTCTGGTCCAACCTTCTGGGACAACTGAAAACAACTCGGCACCCTCCTCTATATGACAGCCCTTCAAGTACTTGAAGATGGTTATCATATCCCCTCTCAGTCTTCTCCTCTTCAGGCTAAACATACCCAGTTCCTTCAACCTTTCCTCACAGGACTTGGTCTCCAGACCCCTCACCACCTTTCTTGCCCTCCTCTGGACACGTTCCAGCTTGTCTACATCTTTTTTAAATTGTGGTGCCCAAAACGTAGTGCTGTGGTAACTGATTGCACATCTAAAATGTGTATCACCGTTTATGCTTGGTAATTAGCAGTGCATTCCAGGCTGAAGTGCCCCACATATATATATATATTTAGTTCTTTATGCTGAACCGTCATTCCAGAAGTCACTGCAAAGCCGGCACATACCTGCTTCGCATTCCTTAAGAGCCTTTTTAACGCAACCTTTTTAATTTGCTCCGTCCCCGCCTCAAAGCATCCACTCAAGGAAGCATGAAGAATCACAGCTGCCGGGTTAGCTATGCAAACAATGATTGATAATGGCTATGCAAACGAAGGAACGAAGCAGCAGGAGAGTGGGGGTGGTGGAATCTGTTTGACTTTCTCCTCTTGCATCAGGACCGTGAATAGGCATTTTAAAAGTTGGATTTTAAAAAGGAGCTTTGAGCAAGCATCAAAATCGACCCTGCATAAATGGTCTATGTGTCTGGGTGCCATGAACTGTTCAGGAAAATCACAACAGAGCTTGTATAGCCAGGGGATTCAGTGGGGCTGAGTCAATAAGTAGGGGTGTGCTCTTCAAACAATTCCTGAGAGCCGGCGTGGTATAGTGGTTAACAGTGGCGGACTCCAATCTGTTGAACCGGTTTTGATTCCCCACTCCTCCACATGAGCGGCGGACTCTAATCTGGTGAACCGGGTTTTGTAATCCCTGCACCTACACATGAAACCTGCTGGGTGCAACTTGAACTAGTCACAGTTTTCTCTGAAGTCTCTCCTTGCTTCTAAAGCAGCAATTTTCTCTGGGTGAACTGGATGGATATTAGGATTTGTATTTTAATTTTTTTTACAGTAAGAGTTGTTCAACAGTGGTATCAGCTACCTAGGGTGGTGGTGAGCTCCCCCTCACTGGCAGTCTTTAAGCAGAGGGTGGACAAGCACTTGTCAGGGATGCTGCAGGCTGATCTTGCATTAAGGAAGGGGTTGGACCAGATGGCCTCTATGGCTCCTTCCAATTCTATGATTCTATGATTCTGTGATTCTATGATCTCTGTTGCTTGGAGATCAGTTGTAATAGAGGGAGATCTCCAGCCACCCCCTGGAGTAGGGTATCCAGGTCCCTCTTTGCCACCGGCGGGAGGTTTTTGGGGCGGAGCCTGAGGAGGGGAGGGTTTGGGGAGGGGAGAGGACAAAGTGGCCATTTTCTCCAGGGGAACTGATCTCTATTGGCTGGAGATCAGTTGTAATAACAGGAGATCTCCAGCTAGTACCTGGATGTTGGCAACCTTACTCAGTAAACCATCACTGCTTTTGCTGAATGGCTCCTGCCCTTCTTTTTTTGGGGGGGAGGAGGGTGACTTCTAATGCCGTTTTCCTACCATTTCTTCCTCATCCTAAATTGTCATGGCTTTTCTATGAGGGGATGGATCTGCCCCATCATTTGGGCCTGCATATTCCACGTTTCGATTCCTTTGAAAGCAGCCCGATTGCTGTGCTATGCTTTCAGAGCCGGCTGCTTTCTTCCTGACTTCTGGCTCAACAGCGTCTCTTCATTATCTCTAGCGCTCGATCGGTGTGGAAGCGCGCAGGCTGGACTCCGTGTCACCATGCTGTTGGCTGAGCAGGAGACAAAGGAGGTTAGTAGACCGGCCTCCTCTGATGAGTTTGCACACCGGAGTTTTATAATGCCATAACGAAAAAGGCTGGGAGTGAACTTCGGCAGAAGGTGTTTGATGATGACGGGCCATTGTCAAGGTTAATGGGGAACAAGCGATTAAAACATCGAGCACCTGGGTATCGGGTGATATGGCCTGCCATAACAGCTCATGATGCATTCACCTATGTTAACACTTCGTTATGGACTTCAGTTTGGGTCTGATTTTCATTTTCCTGATTTATATTTTCCGAAAGAAAGAAAGAAAGAAAGAAAGAAAGAAAGAAAGAAAGAAAGAAAGAAAGAAAGAAAGAAAGAAAGAAAGAAAGAAAGAAAGAAAGAAAAAAGAAAAAAGAAAAAAGAAAGAAAGAAAAAGAAAGGAAGGAAGGAAGGAAGGAAGGAAGGAAGGAAGGAAGGAAGGAATATTCCTTATGCACAAAAAGACATGATGTGACAGAGTTAAGGTTGCCAGGTCCCTCCACCACCGGCGGGAGGTTTTTGGGGTGGAGCCTGAGGAGGGCGGGGTTTGGGGAGGGGAGGGACTTCAATGCCATAGAGTCCAATTGCCAAAGCAGCCATTTTCTCCAGGTGAACCGATCTCTGTCGGCTTGAGATCGGTTGTAATAGCAGGAGAGCTCCAGCTAGTACCTGGAGGTTGGCGACCCTAAATGTACTCTATGGCGGTGTACCCAACTGAGGCCTCTCTCCTCCCCAAACCCCACCCTCCCCAGGCTCCACCCCCACAAAATCTCCAGGTATTACCCGACCTGGAGCTGGCAAGCCTACTTCTAACCCCCACCCCACCCCAATTTGGTAAGAAGAGAGCTGGATGGTGAAAGTGGAAAGAGCCACATATCAAGTTAGGAAGCCTGTTTGTAATGAGCCCAGGGCTAAGCCCTGCCATGAATGTGTGTTTGCATCAGCCAAGGGAAGCTCTAATTAACTCTGTTCCTGTCGGGATCACCGTTCTTTCAGTTCCATTTGATGTATTAAAAATATTGGGCTCCTTTAAAAAGAAAAAAAAAAGAAAAAGAAGAAGAATTGTTTCCTTTGAATGTGTCTTTCCAACCACAGCCGTTGTTCCCCAATATTTTTTAAAAAGGCATTTTGCCTGCAGCTGAGTGTGACTGGAAATGAAGCTGACTCTCTGTCTCATCTGTCATGCTGAATCCTAGAGCTGGCCGTTAAAAAGGCTTTTGAATGAGTAGCTTCAAATTGAGGCAGTTTGCCGAAGAAGTTCGGACCCAATGAAATGAAAAATAACAGTGGGCTAGCTCTCTTCCCCCATACACACCCACAAAATGAGAGGGGGGGGGGGAGAGATAACACAAACACGCAAGCATTGAACCCTCTACCCTGCAGATTTAAGTTTTGTGTGCTGTAAATGCAGAATTTGCTTTTGCCATTGGTGACGTGTTTGTTGTGTTCTGCATTTGTTCCATTCCGTCTTTCTCATTTCTTTGGTGTTTTTTAGTGAAAAATCCACACACAAGTTTTCTTTTCTTCCATGTTGCGTAAGATGGATGGCTGCCAGAACATTGCCGAACGTTGGCTTTGACAGATCTTTCTTGAGATTTCAAGTATCCAGTGGGAAATAAAGTCATTCTGAAATTTAACAGTAAATCTCCAGCTCAGGTTGAATGTCCTTTAGGAAGTGACGGCGTTCCATTTGCGTTTTCATTATCTGCAGGGAAATAACCACGTGTCCCATGGCACGATTGCACGTATCCAGGCCTCATTTCACAAATATTCCTGGCTTATGCTTGTAAATCTCACGGTCAACCAGGTTTTTTACTGTGAGTGTCAGGGTGGGAAATACACCTATGAGATTTGCCTTGGTAAATGTGCTTCTCTGGGAGACCGTGGAGGTACCAGCTAGGGTTGCCAGGTCCCTCTTCGCCACCGGCGGGAGATTTTTGGGGCAGAGCCTGAGGAGGGCAGGGTTTGGGGAAGGGAGGGACTTCAGTGCCATAGAGTCTGATGGCCAAAGCGGCCATTTCCTCCAGGTGAACTGATTTCAATCGGCTGGAGATCAGTTGTAATAGCAGGAGATCTCCAGCTAGTACCTGGAGGTTGGCAGTCCTAGTACCAACTCAGATGGGGAACAGGAAGTACCTTAAAGGTGTACTGTGTTGCAGTAAGGTTTGATACTACAGCGGTGAGATTGGTACTGCTAACTTTCTGCTGATGTGAACACCTAAAAGCCATTTCTGACTATAGGAAAGTTTATTCCTGGGGTCAAAGGAACCCACGTAGTGTAATGTCTACATTGGTCAGGAGGCTGTAGTGGGGTGGACGAAGAGGGTGAGGATTCTCCCGTCTTTCCTCTTCCATCAGGGGAACTTTGCTCATGGAAGAAGCAGGAGGGAGTGATTTCACCCCTTCCCGACTGCAGCCTCCCAATGATGGCTGCCATTTTGCCACCGGGGCAAGAGATCCCCTGCCCCCTCCAATAAGTTAAAATCCACCATCAGGCAACAGTGTGATATCACTTCTAGGAAAAACCCAGAAGTGACGTCAGTCTGCTCTAGGAATCGCCGGAAACTCTACAGCTTTGCCATAGAGTTTCCAGTGATTTTTAGAGAGGCGTGATGTCACTTCCGGCCTTTCCCCAGAAGTGACGTCAATCTGTCACCTGATGGCAATCCCCATGTCCCTATGTCCCCATCCCCCGACTCTTACCGGTTGCCAGGTTGTGCCCGACTTCCAACCCACGTGGCTGTTACTCCACACAGGTCCAACAATCCTGAGAATGAACTTCTCAGGGTCAGAAATGATGGTGGATGGGGTGGTGGCGGTAGGAAAGCCAAGATTGGCAACTGTCCATTGCCATTGGGGACAAAGGCGAGGTATAAATGAACCAATTAAAAAATAACAGTTTGAGTTAGGAACTCCAGCAGCCTCTGTCAGATCTGCCTGCTGGAAGGCGGCTAGGGTTGCCAACCTCCAGGTACTAGCTGGAGATCTCCTGCTATTACAACTGATCTCCAGCCGTTAGAGATCAGTTCACCTGGAGAAAATGGCCGCTTTGACAATTGGAATCTATGGCATTGAAGTCCCTCCCCTCCCCAAACCCCGCCCTCCTCAGGCTCCGCCCCAAAAACCTCCCGCTGGTGGCGAAGAGGGACCTGGAAACTCTAAAGGAGGCTGACCCTGCTACTACCAGCAAAAAGAGGGTGGGGGTGGAAGGTGGCACAATATGGTGTGTGGGGCCAGCTATGTTTGGGGTACACACTGTAAAGTACAAAGGCAATGCCATGCACACCTATGTGTGACCTTGCCACTCTGCTAATGAAAATTCTTGTGTTGCTTGCACACGTGGGATCTGCCAAGTGCATCTAACTCAACTGTAGAATACCGTTTCAATTTTATTAACAGGCAAAAATGCTGAGGAAATTCCCAAGGAAAAGAAAATAACTCTGATTAAGCGGAACAATAATTTTTTTTTTTTCCGGCTAGGGCATTGCAAAAGGGTCAGTAAGATTTTTCAAAAGTTGGTTTTGCTGAGCTGTGACTCTGAAATGTTAGTTTCAGTCCCAGAATATAGCATAATGCCAGGGCTTTAAAAGCATATACTGCAGATAATTTCCCTTGTTAAATTCCCCCCTCCCCCCAAAAAAAACCCTATTGTGAGAAGAGGCTTAAATGTGCACAGTTCCCAATTTAATGCGCTGACCCGTGTGCTATTGCGCAGAGCAGCTTCTGAGACATATTCTCCATTAAGCATTTTTTAGAAACTTTTCTGCTTGCTACGGCACGGGGTGCTGGGATATTTCTCAAGCATATTCCCCAGTCAAGCATTAACGAGCTTTTGATTGGGCCGCTTGTAATTCAGATGTGTGCCACATTAAGCACTTGGGTTAACGAGGGATGCGATCAAATGTTGCAAACTTGCTGGTTCAGTTCAAATATCTGGTTTTGTTGGTGCATCTCTTTTGTGCAAATTGAAGCTGTCACACTTCAGTTTCATGTTTGCTCGTGTCGATATCTTCCCATAAAACACTGAAACATGCATACATTATTTATTCATTAGTAAATCAGATATCATGGTATCGAATTCTGACCATGGCCCCAGGTGCAGATAATTAAATCTGTAGAATAGGGCCACGTACAGATAAATAAGATTTTTCGATAAACCTGGGATAGCCCCTAGGTATTCCGAAAAGTCTGAAAACTTTTTTTTAAGATGAGGGGGTATAAAATCTTTTTTAAAAATAAAGAAAAGTGAGAGCCAGCATGGTGCAGTGGATAGGAACAGTGAACTTTAATCTGGAGAAGTTGGATCTTCTTCTTCTTCTTCTTCCATTACTAAATATAAAAACCGGTAAAACAGAAACTGACCATACAGAGTAGAGTTAGTCCATATTATATATGTCTCACATTTTATACAGACAGACAGATAGCTAGATAGAGATATACAGATATATATAGATCTATATATATAGATCTATAGATAGATAGATAGATAGATAGATAGATAGATAGATAGATAGATAGATAGATAGATAGATATAGATATAGATAGATATAGATATAGATAGATATAGATATAGATATATGTCTATAGCTACATATGTATAGATATACAGATATATAGATCTAAATACATATAGATATATATCACAGGAAGTTACAAGAACAAGTATTCATTACAGTAAAGGGCAAAGGAGAAACTCATTCAATCATAGCTGCAGTATCTTCTGGTGGCATTTCCACTCCTCCAAAGCTACCGCTGATGTCAGATTCCGGTCCAACGGGCGAGTTCTTTTCAACTTCACATTTTCTTTCATTCCCCTCTACCGTTTCGAGAGTTATTTCAAATAGAAAATCCCTTCTGAAAGAAAACAGACTTGGTGAAAAGAAAGAAAAGCATGTGACTTATCTGATCCCAGCACAAGAATAACTCGATGGGGCCAAAGCCGTTTGTGCAGGAGAACTGTGCCTTTGTAGCTGGCTACGGTTCTTGAAAAGTTTGATGAATAAGCGATGGAGTCAGGGTATGACATACTTGGCTTTTGAGAAGTTTCCGGTGACTTCTGAGTTCACACAGACACATTTTGGCAGTCGCTGTGCACACAAAGCTTGTGCTAAGTTTTTTTTTTTTTTTGGCAGACATTGGGAGCAAACCCTAAGCAGGTGTGCTCAGAAGTAAGTCTTCCAAAATTTTGAAGCCACGGGGGGGGGGGGGGACAGGAAGGGGGGGACTGTTTTTCTCCCAGTAAAACAAACAAACAAACAGAAATTTTGGGGAAAATTAAAATATATGCAACAATTATCCCTGGAAAGGAATACACATAGGAGGGCCTATACACTGGCCAGATGTGCAGCCCTACCATCTGCCATATTAGAAGGGAGATTTAAGAAGATCCCCAGGGTGGAGAGACTTTGCCCGTGTAACACAGGGGAGCTGGAAACTCTTGAGAAAGTATTTTTACATGTCCCCTCTACAAGTCAGCCCGCTTCAATATTATTGACACTTTGATTAGGGAAATGGGCTCTGGTGATGAGGGTGAATGGACCAAAAGGTTTCTGCTGGGAGACAGCTCACCAGTCACCACCCAGGTTGCAAAATACTGTCCAGTAGCTACGTTGCCTTAATGTACTTCCTTAATCTGTGGAAACGTAAAATTGGGTGATTCCTAATTTTGTTGGCCTTGGTTGTAAACATCTACCCTGTATGGTCAGTTTCTGTTTTATCTGGCATATTAGCCATAAATAAAATTGATTTATTATTATATGCAATAATTACTGCCCTATCAAACCTAAACTAATGTTACTGCTTTAGCAACAAGAAACATGTCATTTATAACTTAGAAAAATAAAATTGTAATTTTTGACATATTTGTGGAATATACAAGTTATAAATGCCTCAGTTTTGTACAAGCAAAATTGCAAAAATGCCCAATACTTGAGAGAAAACAGCAAGCTGATGCACCCAATGCTATCTTAGCACGTGCACCTTAATTTTTGCTATCTGGTTGGAGAAAGTGCAATGCAGTTTTCCTCTGAGGCTTTGGTTCTGTTCCTACCCCACCTCCTTCTGATCTTTTTTCTCCCTCCTGCATGGTAGGGCAGTAATGTTAACAACATAAGAAAAGCCCTGCTGGATCAGACCAAGGCCCATCAAATCCAGCAGTCTGTTCACACAGTGGCCAACCAGGTGCCTCTAGGAAGCCCACAAACAAGACGACTGCAGCAGCACCGTCCTCCCTGTGTTCCACAGCACCTAATATAATATGCATGCTCCTCGGAGACTGGAGAGAATAGGTATGCATCATGACTTTTTACTCAGTAGATGTGTCACAGGGGTTTGGGGAGAGGTGAAAAGGACAACCATGTCAGGTCAAAAGGACAACCGAAGGCATACCACTGTTGAGAAGCAATTGAGAGCCCTGCATGTTCCCCTTATGAAGGTTAGGTATCCTTCTAGGTGCAGAAATGCATCTTGACTTTAAGAGCTGTATATGTCTACATCATGCCCTTCTAGTCTTTAAAAGCATTTCACTCATTCTAAAACAGACAATATTTCATGGGAGTGTTTATTTTTCCTCCAGAACAACAGAGATTGGTTCACCTGGAGAAAATGGCCGCTTTGGCAATTGGACTCATAGATAGATAGATAGATAGATAGATAGATAGATAGATAGATAGATAGATAGATAGATAGATAGATGGATGGATGGATGGATGGATGGATGGATGGATGGATGGATGGATGGATGGATGGATGGATGGATGGATGGATGGATGGATGGATGGATGGATGGATGGATAGATAGATAGATAGATAGATAGATAGATAGATAGATAGATAGATAGATAGATAGATAGATAGATAGAACCATGCAAACAGAGTGAAGGGAGACTATGTGTTGTTGTGGTTAGACTAGACCCGGGGAGACCCAACTACAGATTCTCACTCACCTTAAACTCACTAAGTCAGAGAACACCAACCTTGGTTGAGCCTGCAGGCACATTTGGAATTCTGACAGGCGCGGTGGGCACAGCAACAAAATGGCTTCCACAAAATGTTTGCCACAGGAGGAGGAGCCAACCCCAAAATGATTGCTGCGACTTGCCAAAACGATTGCCACAAGGACCAGGCTCCCCACGGGCTGCCCCCTGGGACTGCTTGCCCTAGCGGACCCTGACGCTGCAGACGGCATGGCCACAGGGCTGATTTTGTCACCCCTCCACATCTGGCACCTGAGGAAGCTCATGGACGTCCTCATGGACGTGCTGGCATTGGATCTGAGCTATTTTGAAGAAGGAAAGGATAGAGACTGGCTACATTTATCTGTTGAGGGGAAACTTAAGAAAAAAAAGAGAGAAACAAAATATGCTGAAACACAACTTCAATAAAATAAAATAGCCGGAGTCCCATCTATCTCCCCGCCCCCCTCCCGTTTACATTCAGCCGCGCTTCCCTGTTTGCCAGCTCTTGTCGTCTAATGACCAGCTTCGTATAGAAAGCTGCAAATACCAGGCTGCCAATCACTTGTCCATCACGCTAACAGGTGCGCCCGCCATTGTCATTGTCAAGCCGAACTCCGGGGGATCAGTCAGACAGGTGGAGTAATTTGTTCATCTCACGGTGGCAGGTGGGGACAGCTCATCAAAAGAGAAATTGTGGCTTCACCTGGCATGCTCGGCACTTGATTGCGCAACCCAGCATCTGAAGTCGCTTCGCAGAATCCGAAGGAGGCCAGATATTGTTGTCTGGATCCCGATGCATGCATTTTTTCCCCATCTAAAAAAAACCCTCAATATCTTCTATTCTTTGTCTCTATCTGTTTCCAATTCCTCACTCTCTCGTCTCACATCTTTCCTCCACCAAAGCTGGTCATGCTCAGTGGAGCTCTTAGAATGCTTCATTACTCCAGCTGCCCACCAACTTGCTTAGTCCACAGCCGTGCAATTAAAGTGGATGGGACTGAAATGAAGTAGGTAGATGGAGCACAGCCTATTTTATTTTTGGTTCGGACATATTAAAAAAATACAGCTTTAAACTCTCCTTTTTTACTTAAAAGTTTTAAACATTACAAACACATACACATACGTTCAGTCTAGATCTTCTTCCAGGGAAATCAGTGAATAATTATAAATGAACCAGTAAATAATCAGATAACGCTCGTTTCGATCATGCAGTGGATTTAATCTATTGGTGAACTACTCTAAATTACATAAATCATGTAAGCATCTTGCTCTTTAACTATACCAATCTTCTAAATAACCAAAACTCTAAATTCTAAAATTACAAACAGTATTTAATATTACTACACTTGGTTATACTTATCATCCCTACTTTAACTCTACTGTAAATTATTCCTCTACGCTTTACTGCCTAGTTTCCCCATTTATTTCTTGGTTATCTTCATCTATCCTATACACACACTCTACTTCAAATATAAATATCTTATTTTAGGCTTTTAGATATGCATAGTCATAATAGAACTTCCATTTCTTTTGAAATTTGTCCATCGATCTTCCTTTCAGCAAGGTTGTTAATTAGGCCATCACAGCGTATTCAGACTTTTTTTCCTGCCATCTTTCCAATTCAGGAATGTCTTCTTGTTTCCACACCATTGCTAGAACTACTCTTGCTGCAGTTATCATGTAACTGAATAAGTCTCTGTGGTTCTTGTCCAGATTTGCTGGTTGCTTTAAACCCCTTCAATCACTCATTTCAACTGAAGAGGTGAAGAAAAGAGGTTGCAAATGTATGTGGAAATCATGAACACTCAGTTTTTGAGGTCCAGCTAAGACTGATGCTGATTGTACTTACGTTTGCTCCTGTGCAGATTAGCCAGCAGAGTCACAAAGGTGCATGTGAAAAGAAGGAAGAGAAGGGGGGTTGATTTTTATATGCTGACTTTCTCAACCACTTAAGGAAGAACCAAACTGGCTTACAATCACTTCCCCTTCCCCTCCCCACAACAGTCACCCTGTGAGGAAGGCGAGACTGAGAGAGTTAGGAGAGAACTGTGACTAGCCCAAGGTCACCCAGAAGGCTTCCTGTGTAGGTGTGGGTAAACCAACCCATTTCACCAGATTGGCGTCCGCCGCTCATGTTGAGGAGCGGGGAATCAAACCCTGTTCTCTATATTAGAGTCCACCTCTCTTAACCACTACACCAATACACCATGCAATAGGGCAATCTGAAACAGAGTTACACTCTTCTGAGGCCTTTTATGCATGACTGTTTCTCTCGTGGTCACCCCGCCGATGGTTCTTTTCAAAACGTTTTTTATTATTTTCCATATCATATTAATCCAACATATCAACAACTAAAAAGAGTTCTTTAACATTCAAAAAACAAATAATATTGCTGATAATATTTTATAATTTATAATAATCCATCTATTGACTTCCCCTTCACCCCTCTCCACCTAAAAATAAATTGTATGTTCTTTTGCATATATCTCTATTAATCCCGATATTAGATTAAATAATAAAACATTACTATTTCAATCATTATCAAAAAGTTACCTAAAAATGATAGTAAAAGATTTATAAAAGGGGATTAGATCAATGAATATCCTTTAAACATCCCCATTTGAAATTCATTTTCACAATAATTTCTCCATGCCTCCCACTCTCCCATAAACCCCCCTCCGATGATTCTTTGTTGTGATCACGCATGCCGTTTCTGACCATCAGAGGTTGCCTCGCTCTCCACCTGCGTTTCCCCGTGTTTTGCCTGAATTTTCAAATTTGAATTTTCAAATTCGAGATAGAACAGGCCCTAGATAACACGGGAACCTCTGATGGTTGCAAATGGCATGCATAATCACAATGAAGACCCAAAGTCGTCAGAAGGGTGATTAAGAGTCCGCTGCTCATTTGGAGGAATGATGAATCAAACCCAGTTCTCCAGATTAGAGTCCGCTGCTCATGTGGAGGAGTGGGGACTTGAACCCGTCTCCCCAGATTAGAGTCTGCCAATCATGTGGAGGAGCGGGGAAACAAACCCGGTTCATCAGATTAGAGCCCGCCGCTCGTGTGGGGGAATGAGAAATCAAACCCGGTTCTCCAGATTAGAGTCCACCGTTCTTAACCACTACACCACGCTGGCTCCCACACCACTCTTGTGTGTGAAGAGCACAGTTCAGTGGGAGTGCCTGGAAATCATTTTGATCTTTGCTTAAAGGGACGGTGATAGAAAAGCACTTTGCCTAATCACCTTAGAGACCTGCTCAGTTTGACCAACAAAATACATTTGTGTTATTGTTTTTGGGTTTTTTTTTTTTTAAAGGTCCACAGATTAAGAAAGTCTTTGCTATATAGACTTGGCAATCAAAATGTGATGGTATGATTAATTCAGTTTTATAAGTCCGCTTGGCTCTTAATGGTTTTCTCATTAGGAAATCGGGCCCCATGCAACTATGTAATAGCTGTTGTTGAAATCGGTCTTGAAAGACTGTTCCCCTACAGAGAGCTTGACATTCAGCCTGCTCTTTGGAATAATAAAGTACTTACGCCATACGTTGATAATATATACTGTTTTTATTTTATTGGTTCCCGTACGGTTTTAAAGTGTTGCGACTTTGCTTCCCAACCGGGAGCCTGATAATCTAGTTTCTGCCTTAGCGTTTCAGTGGTATTCCTTCGAGGTCCCCCTTCCAAATACTTGAAAGCTTAACCTTGCTTAGGAGAGCCAGCGTGATGTAGTGGTTAAGAGCGGTGATTTGGAGCAGTGGACTCTGTTCTGGAGAACCGGGTTTGATTCCCCACTCTCCACAGCCAATTACAAAGTAGCTTGTACAGAGGCAGAAATTGAAATGCTTCCTGCTTCCTATGAGCTCTTTCTGAGCAAAAGAAAGGTTTTTTTAAAACTGAGGCTTGGATTCCCCCCCCCCACTTTTCATATTGCTCCGTTTTTTGTTTTATGTTCTTAAAATGCTTTTTTATGCTGCAATAGGCTTTGTGGGGAGGGAACTTTTCTCTCACTACAGTCAATTACGAAGCAGCATTTCAAGGGGTGGGGATTCAAATACTTCCGGATTTGAGCTTGGAGACTGCTGGTGCAGAGACCCCCCAACAGGAAAGTGTGCATCCAGCGAGCAACGAATCTCAGGTAAAACTCCCATGCATAAACGACCAAAGACTTGTGGATTAGGTGACTGAGATTTATTTTCAGGGGTTACCCGGCTCTTTGACAGGCTGTACTAAGTTGTTCGCACCTGGTCATCCTGCCTGCCCCAAAACTTTTAAAGCTATTCAAATTCTTTACCTTGTATGTTTGCAGTATTTGTGAGGAATGTCAAGCTTTACTATTTTAATCACTTCATTATTCTTGTTGAATAGTGTCTTGATTAATTTACTGATTCATGCTTTATATATTTTAATGACATTTCACAAATCTGGTCCCTGGAAACTTTGCATGTATATTAATGGGGGGTTCACAAGAACCAGTAATCTCCTTAACTATTGTCAAGCGTACGTAATGCTTATTTTTTAATAAAATGCCTACATTCATTTCTTATGCTTTTAATTAAGGTTTTCCACTGAAGATGAGCTTTCTAAAGCTTCAGTTGAAACCCAATGGGTTATGAAATAAATTCCTGCCTGGACATGCTTTTATTATATCCAAACATTTATTGAGAGCTGGAGTAGTCTAGTGAGTGGCAGAGATAGGGCTATCAACTTGCAGCTGGGAAATACCTGGAGATTTGGGGGGTGGAGTCTGAGCAGGGTGGAGTTTGGGGAGGGGAGGTACCTCAGCAGGGTATAATGCCATAGCGTTCACCTTCCAAGGTGGCCAGTTTCTCCAGGGAAACTGACCTTTGTAGTCTGAAGATCAGTTGCAATTCTGGTAGATTAGGAAGGGTTGCCAGCTCCGGGTTGGGAAATACCTGGAGATTTTGGGGGTAGAGCCTGAGGAGGGTGGGGTTTGGAGAGGGGAGGGACTGCAATGCCATAGAGTCCAATCACCCAAGTGGCCATTTTATCCAGGGGAACTGATTTCTATCACCTGGAGATCAATTGTAATAGTGAGAGATCTCCAGCCACCACTTGGAGGTTGGCAATTCTATCTCCAGGCCTCACCTGGAGGTTGTCAACTTTAGGCAGAGATACCAAGTTACAAATCAGGAACTTCTGCCTCAGGGCGGCTAAGAACATATCAAAAAAAAAGTTAGCACAGTTAAAACCATCTTAAAATAGCGTAAACTGTCTACTTAGTAAATTCTCTACAGATGGCACCCAAACTATTTTGCCCTAGGGAAGATGTTGTAGAAGGCAACTCTGCTTTTGTGCATCTCTTGATATCATTCAGCCTATGGGGGGGGGGGGGCAGGGGAGGGGATGGAGATCGATAGACATGGGGTAGGATAACACATTCTGGAAAAAGGGTGGGAAAGAGGGTTAAGAGGGATTGGAAAGGAGGGAAGAATGAAGGGATAAGGAGGCTAGGTTCTAGATGGGATGCTGTGGCTGCCTTCAACCATAAGCCTGGTGGAACATCTCAGTCTTATAGGCCTTGCAGAATTGGTCTAAATCCAGAATTGGGCTAAATCCCGCAAGGTCCTGCAGTGCATTCCTAAGGTCAGGGCGCTGAAAGTGTTCTGGAGGCGGCGGGGGTAGTTCCGATGGCACCTGAGTGCCGCAGGGCTGCATGCCACTCCTCCGACACCGCAGTCTCTCTGGCACCTAAACCCCGGAAGAGAAATGCGGTGCCAGCATGGGGGGGGGCGTTCCCAGGGGTGGAGCTGATGGTAGTCAGCTTCCTAAGCCCCTCCAGCCCAGGAACGCCCCCTCCAATAACAGTGTTGCTGCAGGTTTTTCCTGGCACAGCATCCCTGTCTTCTATGGGGGGGGGGGGATAGCTCCATTTTCTTGTTTAGAGTTTTAAAAAAGGCTTGTTAAGCCTTGCGGCAGCTGGGGAACCTCTTTGGAGACTCCGCTGCAGCACCGTAGCTAAATTGTTCCCGGCCGCTGCAAGGCTCAGGAATGAGCTGCATGTGTCAGAGAGTTCCCCCAGGCTGGAGG
The DNA here is from genome assembly GCF_029931775.1 of Euleptes europaea. NCBI lineage: Eukaryota > Metazoa > Chordata > Lepidosauria > Squamata > Sphaerodactylidae > Euleptes > Euleptes europaea. The sequence goes on along the minus strand of NC_079327.1, from coordinate 7,137,254 downwards.
CAAAGCCGAAATATGGCTCTGGTTGAGACCAGCCGGATAGTTTCAGGGTCCAGGGATCACCAGAAGATTTGTTCCAACAGAGCGTAATGCACTCTGAGGGGTGTATTAGGAGAGGCGGTCCTTTTCACTGGAGATGCTGGGGATTGAACCTAGGAACTTTTGCATGCCAAGCAGATGCTCTGCCACTGAGTCACGGCCCCCTCCCCGATGCAGTCTCTGATTCTGCCGCAAGATGCGGGGGATGCTCAATGGCGCTATGTGTATATCAGTTGCGTAGCTCTGGACATTACTTTGCCCTCTGAAGCATGCCAAGGAATTAAGGGGATAAAACTAATTCAAGATGCAAACCTCTCTTTTTTATTGTAACATAAAGACAATGTTTCTGGGGAATGGTTTCATGACAGGCTAAATAGCCGCACCAATTTTTCCAGACCAAAAGCGAGCGTTTTTAGACCTGATTATTATGCCAGTGACGTTTCTTTGAGAACAGCTTGCATTTCACATGCAAGCAGTTCTAATAGAATCCATATCTGTGAACAAAAGAAAGTATCCAGGTATCCAAAATCAATCTATAGCCATACATTAGAGAGTTCAAGTAACTCAATACGAATTTTGCATTCGCTTTGAATGCCTCATGTAAGTGAGATTCTCCAGTGGGCAAGAGTGCTTTCCTATCAATAAGAATGTGGCTCTGAGCGATAAGATTCTTTATTATATTTTTAATTTTATTTTTGTCTTCTTCTGAAAAGCCAGTATCTGCATAAGTCAGTTGACTGTTGTAGTGACTTAAAATGCTTAAATAAAGGTATTGAAGAAAATGTTCCCAAACCCAATGAATTATTGCTAGAATCTTATATCTATCTAGATATACAGAGATGTAAGAATATCAATAGATATAGATATAGATAGATACATAGATAGACAGAATATCTATTGATATATAGATATTCTTACATCTCTATATATCTAGATAGATATAAGATTATAGATCTATAGAGATAGATAGATAGATAGATAGATAGATAGATAGATAGATAGATAGATAGATAGATAGATAGATCCATACATGCATACATGCATACATGCATACATGCATACATAGAATATATCTATAGATAGACAGAATATATCTATCTATTATACATATAAGATATAGAATCATATCTATCTAGATATCCATCTAGATATAGATATCTATCTAGATATAGATTATAATAGAGCCATTCCCAAACCCAGTGAATTATTGCTAGAATCTTAGATATAGATATAGATATATATGATATAGAGCCATTTAACTGTTTTGAATATTCCTGAATTGTGCCTTTTCAGTTTATGAATGAATCTTGGGTGGCAGGTGTCTACAGCGAGAGCAGCATTTTGATTCTGTTCCACCTAGTCCCCTGGAGATTTTGTCAAACTGATCTGCAGAATATCTTCGATGGAAGTTAGATTGTCAGGTTGAATCTAACGGATTGATTGCAGAAGAGCAAACTCGCTTTTCTGTAACGGTTCCAAGTTAGCCCATTGCTTTGTTTGACGTGGTTCGCAAGCATGTGCAACCAAAGCTCAGACGTTGTTTTCTGACTTTTATTGACTTTGCTGCTGCATTTGATTCAATTAACTGCACGAGACGCTGGTCGAAATGGTGTGATACGTCCATTGATAGGGAACTGTCAGTACATCTTTCAGTCTCGAAAGTCTACTAGGTGGGTCCTTGCAGATTCCTTGTTGAGATTGATTCTTACCGTTAAGAGTGACATTGGTGCCTGTTGACCCTTTTGTTGTTTATGTTGGTTCTTCAGTTAATGGATTAAGTAATACTGACAACTGTGAGCCTTCTCTAACTGGAAAAAGGCAAATGGCTGGGGTTGCCAGGTCCCTCTTCGTCACTGATGGGAGGGTTTGTGGGCGGAGCCTGAGGAGGGCAGGGCTTGGCGAGGGGAGGGACTTCAATGCCATAGAGTCCAATTGCCAAGGCGGCCATTTTCTCCAGGTGAACTGATCTCTATCGGCTGGCGATCAGTTGTAATAGCAGGAGATCCCATCTTACTGTCTCAGACTCCACAAGAGCTTTGGCCTTGCTGAAAGATTTTAATATCTTGACCTAAAAGTAAGAATTATTGCTTCCTCCTCCTCCTCCTCCTCCTCCTCTTCTTCTTCTTCATCATCATCTTCTGTGGCTAGCATAGAAAGGTTTTATGATAACTGACAAATGAAGGGTAAGGGTTTGACTCAGAACAATTTGTAAATGTTTATACTGGGTATGCAGTGAAACTCACAGTTCAAAGATGCAGCTCCAAATGTAAGCTCTGAGCGTGAATCTCAAATATAAATGAATGAATTAATTTAAAAAAATCATTAATCAGAATAGCAATCCAGATCCATTCGTAGAAAGCAACCCTACAACATAGTCCTGTGAACAAAAATACATAGAATCATAGGGTTGGAAGGGACCACCAGGGTCACGTAGTCCAACTCCCTGCACAATGCAGGAAATTCACAACTACCTTCTCCCCCACACCCCCAGTGACCCCCTACTCCATGCCCAGAAGATGGCAAAAACAAAAACAAACAAACAAAAAATTCCAGGATCCCTGGCCAATCTGGCCTGGAGGAAAATTGCTTCCTGACCCCAAAGTGGAGATAGACACTACCCTGTGCATTCAGGAAAGAGCCATGATATCCAAACAGCGAGGATCCTTCCTGCCCGCCCTCTCATGATCTTGTATATATGTTTTATATATCATCTTCTAATGGGTTAATATCATCCCAATGTTTAATAAAGAGCTCCCATTGCTGAATTAATGCCTGCTCTGGGTAGGGTTTTTAAAAAACTGAAAAACGTTGAGATGCTCTTTGTTCTGTATGCAGGCTGTAGTTTATATGGAAAGCATTGAAACATACTCTCCCAGATGTAGTGATACAGTCCATCCACAGATGCATCTCATCCCATGATTACGCTGATTATATACCTCAATGTTTTTCTTTGAGTTAAAAAAAAAGATTTCAAGTTTGTTGTTTCTGATTGCTTTCAGATCCTCTGTGTATCCTAGGGTTGCCAACACTGCTTCGACAAATGCTGCAGGACTTTGAGGATGGTGTTTGGGGAAGGTGGTTTTTGGGGAGGATGTGACATCACTTTCGGGTGGAGCTGTTAAGAGTTTCCTCTAATCTCTGTGGTAAAGCGTACGGAAATGTGGGGGAAAAAAACCTCCTAGAGCATCATGACGGAGGCCATTTTCCAGACATCCCTCCCCCCGATCCTAATTTTTGAGGGTGGGGAAGTGGGGCAGAAGTAGGGTTGCCAGGTCCCTCTTTGCCACCAGTGGGAGGTTTTGGGGGCCTGAGGAGGGCTGGGTTTGGGGAGGGGAGGGACTTCAGTGCCATAGAGTCCAATTGCCAAGGCGACCTTTTTCTAGGTGAACTGATCTCGGTTGGCTGGAGATCTGTTGTAATAGCAGGAGATCTCTAGCTAGTACCTGGAGGTTGGCAACCCTAGGCAGAAGGCAGGGTTTGTCTTGCCATGGGCAAGCAAACGACAAGTCTAATGTATTGCCTCAAAACAGCAACAGACAGCCGGGATAGTTAACTCATGATTCAGGATTTTAGTTTTCAGTGGTAGCCTCTGGGGAGGGGACTGGGACAAGCCGTAGCTTGCATTTATGAAATATGTAGCTGATCTTTCCCTGAAGAGTTCAGAGACCACCTTTCTCCGACCTAAGCGTTTCCAGAGATCACAAAGCAAATTAGAGAAGCGGAAAGCTATCGAAACACACGCTGGCAGCTCCCTGCTGCGGCCCTGGGTTGTATCTGCCATTTCTATTGCTGCCCACCGTTGCGTTTATGGCCAGAGTCTCCTTTTACAAGTTGCCTCATCTGCTGAAACCTGTCCAAGATAATCCTTATTTACAAAAAGCGGTTCCCTTGGAGAGAAGCGAGCAGCAATATCACCACCCTCTCCTTCAAAAATAAACCATTGGGCGAGCAGGTCGCTCTCCTTCAGAGGCATTAGGGGAGGAGGAAGCTGGAAGCTTGGAAAGCTGGTGTTTTTCGACACACAGCTGCTCAAGTGACACCTGAAGTTAACAGCAATCACCGCTGAATCCCCCCTTGCACTTAAGTGATAATATTGAAATGGCAAGTTGTGAAGTTTTCGGGAAATGAAATGTTGTCTATGCCAAAGCGAGGCAGCCATTCTTGAGGCGCCCGCGGAGACTGCCGTACTGTCAACATACACTGATTCAAATACTCTGTCAAAATTTCGTGCTCAAAAGCTGAATTAGAATGTAGAATTTTTCAAAAAATGTATTTTATCAATGGCAAATCTTATGAAATATTGACTCTCAGTATTGGTGTCGTATGCAGAATCTAAGTGGACATTCAATATCCCCACCCTCTGGCACAGGAAGAAGAAGAAAAAGAAGAGTTGGTTTTTATATGCTGACTTTCTCTACCTCTTAAGGGAGACTCAAACCTGCTTACAATCACCTTCCCTTCCCCTCCCCACAACAGACACCTTGTAAAGCAGCTGGACTCGATTCTAGCTATTCTTTAACTAAAGTCTGTGCTGCAAAACTGGCCACTCCTCGGAGAGACAGCATGGTCTAGCGGTTAGGAGAGGCGGGCTCTAATCTGGAGAACCAGGTTTGTTTCCCCACCCCTCCACATGAATGGCGGACTCTAATCTGGTGAGCCGGGCTGGATTCCCCACTCCTCCACATGAAGCCTGCTGGGTGACCTTGGGCTAGTCACAGTTCTCTCTGAACTCTCTCAATCCCACCTACCTCACAAGGTATCTATTGTGGGGAAGACTGGGGGAATCAAACCCGGTTCTCCAGATTAGAGTCAACCACTACACCATGCTTGTGTAGATAGAATGTATGAACCCCTTTAAAAATGTTGGGTAGCTTGATTCTGGAGCCATGCATATATGACAGTGTCTCCTTCGACTATCAAGTTAGCTGGTCAAAGGACAAAACTAAGGTCAGTTCCCATCAGGACTTGGAGCACTGCATCCTATAATCCAATTGATTTGGGATGTCAGGTGACATCCTTCTCTCATAATACTAGAATGCGGGGTCATCTGCTGAAGCTAGAGGGTGAGAGATTCAAAACTGATAAAAGGAAGTATTTCTTCACACAACACATAGTTAAATGGTGGAACTCCCTGCCCCAAGATGTGGTGATGTCTGCCAACTTGGAAGACTTTAAGAGGGGAGTGGACATGTTCATGGAGGAGAGGGGTATTAATGGCTACTAGTTAAAATGCATACCTATTCTCTCCAGGATCACAGGAGATTGCCTAATATATTAGGTGCTGTGGAACACAGGCAGGATGGTGCTGCTGCAGTCGTCTTGTTTGTGGGCTTCCTAGAGGCACCTGGTTGCCCAATGTGTGAACAGACTGCTGGACTTGATGGGCCTTGGTCTGATCCAGCGGGGCTTTTCTTATGTTCTTATTACTTAATCAGGTGACGCCGGCTGATGTAAAGTCTCTCAAGATCTGCTTCTAATTTGTGTGTGTGTGTGTGTGTGTGTGTGCATTCACCTTGTATTCATAGTGCATTGAACACTGATTGATTTTTGGATCCAGTAAAACAGCAGCTCCTCAGTCACCTGGCACATTTCTCCTGATCCTGTCAACAAACAGAAGCATCGGTGGACATTTCGATCGGTTGCATATATTTGATCTTGCCCCCTTTCATTTTGTTTTTTGGAAGCTGGGACGAGAATAATGGAAAATCGCTTTAATTTGTCCCATTAACCTGAATGAAAGCTCGACTGGAAAATTGAGAGTGATTGTCAAGTTCATAATGTCTAATACAATAGAAGCAAATTAGAGTTATCTCCAGCGGCAGATGCGGCGGCAGACTGCTTTATAAATCATCATATCACTGACAGTCAATTACATTCAAAACTTTTCAAGCATGAGGCTATGGTGGTATTTATCTACCAACAAATTTATCCAAACCAGAAAATACAGTAAGTTTGGTGCTCGGGGAATCTGCTTCTTTTGGGGATGTTTAGAATCCCTTTATATTTTATGGGTGTTTATTTTATGCCATTTGTAATCTTTTTTTCCTTCTTTTTTTTCTGGCTATTTCAGGGAACATATTATAATGCAAATTGCCCCGAGAACTGATTCCCCCCCCCCTGTAGAAAGGTAACAAACCCCTTATTGTTGTAATTAATAAATAATAAAATTGTCAGCTTCTTCACACCTTTTATAAACATGACTCCGCAATGGCGGGGGGGACGGGACACAAGAATAAAATAATACACACATGCATTTGTTCCCAGGGAGCAGTCTTTTAAAGAATTGTGCAATGTGAAATGTGGAAACTACCAGTAGAATGAACAAGGATACTTAATGATGGAAGTCCAGTACAACTGGAACATGGGTACATTTCTTGTTGAAAAAATCAAGGGACATTCAGGCCAAACCAAGTCTTTCACCAAAGGTTCCCTCAACAAACTTAACAGTCATGGGATATAACTGAAGAAAAACAGCCAAGAGCCACCATGGATCCCCAGGCAAAGATTCTGTCTGCCCTCATATGACCCTGATCCAAAGCAAATATCATAACTAAACAAATCACTCTGCTGGCTTTTACTACACATCTATAATAACAGAAGGATCCACATGTCCATCTGTTTTAGGGTTGCTACCCTCCAGGAGGGCTCTATGGCATTGTACCCCCACTGAGGTCCCTCCCTCCAAAACCCATCCTCCCCTGACCCAACCCCATACCCCAAGGGGTTGGATCCAACTTTTCCACAGGTGATAATATGTGGAATGGTCTCCTCTGCCTACACACACACTAAAAAAGATATGTTGGGTAGGATTGCCAGGTCCCTCTTTGCCATCGGCAGGAGGTTTTGGGGGTGGGGCCTGAGAAAGGTGGGGTTTGGGGAGGGGAGGGACTTCAATGCCAGAGTCCAATTGCCAAAGTGGCCATTTTCCTCAGGGGGAGTGATCTCTATCAGCTGGAGATCAGTTGTAATAGCAGGAGATCTCCAGTTAGTACCTGGAGGCTGGCAACCCTAATGCTGGGAGTCATGGGACCTGCCTGGGTTGCCAACCTCCAGGTAGTAGCAGGAGATCTCCTGCTATTACAACTGATCTCCAGCCGATAGAGATCAGTTCACCTGGAGAAAATGGCCACTTTGGCAATTGGACTCTATGGCATTGAAGTCCCTCCTCTCCCCAAACCCCTCCCTCCTCAGTCTCCGCCCCCAAAATCTCCCGCCAGTGGCAAAGAGGGACCTGGCAACCCTAGCCATGTGGGACCGGGGGCTGTAAAGAGGGCGATTTGCCAAGCTTGAGTTGAAAGAAAAAAAAACAACCCAAAAAAGCTGGTTGTATTCAACCCAACATGCAGGGAATTCATTTTCACAAAGAGGAACTAACAGCCAGCCATGAAACAACTGTGTCTAACCTAGTAATCTGATCGTGTTGCGTTGGTGCATAAAGCTTCATAATTAATGTTAGTTGGATTGTGAGTTTGGGAATTGCAGCTTGCTGTTTGCTCTGGTTCCTTTGGGTGGGGGTGGAGTTTTTTTGTCAGCTATAGAAATAATATATGTGTCGCACTATCCACCTAAAGACACCTATGATTCCAGTGGAGCTTATTTCAAATAAGTATGCTCAGGAGCCTCGTAACCAAAGTTGTTAATGGTATTTACAAGACTTTTAAATATACAGAGGGATCGCTCTGTGCCTGAAAGGGAAGTTCCCCTGTGTGACAAAGCAGTGGATAAAGGACACTTATTAAACTGTAACTCACTCCAATCACTCCATATTCATTTAGAAGCAGGAAAGCTACCGTTTACAGGTTAACTTCTGCAAAAAGAATGAACAATTCCATACAATTAACTCTGTGTGCCTAGAGGGGCGTTGAGCTAGGGTAGTGAGAAATGTTGCTAGTCTTGTCAGAACTTTTTTTTTTGCTTCCCTTGCAGTTCTTCCGATGCTTTGAGTTGCATCTTTGAGCTTTCTTCTGAGGAAGGGGGAGTCAAGAAATATTAAGGGTCCAGGTGTGTCTAACATTGCCCTCTGGATTGTAACCAAATGGGTTTTTCTTTCTTGTTTCCATTTTTTTTTATTTTATTTTTATACTTACACCGGTGGGAGGATTGGGGAGGGGTGGGAGGATTGGGGAGGGGAGGGAGGGACTTCAATGCCATAGAGTCCAATTGCAAAAGCGGCCATTATCTCCAGGGGAACTGATCTCTATTGGCTCTAGATCAGTTGTAATAGCATGAGATCTCCAGCTAGTACCTGGAGGTTGGCAGCCCTATTGACAACCCTAACTGCTGCATTCATTAATTCATTGCATTTTAGCCTATCTAACATTTTCCATTCAATGGGTTTTCTTTTTTTGTTTCATCTGGAACTTAAAGATCCCTCCCCTCAAATTCCATGTCGTTAGCATTCATCTTGCTTCCCCCTTCGTCGTTTCCTGCACTTTAGACACACAAGGTCATCTTCCTACCAATTGCTAGCAAACGTTACAAAGCCGCAGCTCCCCCAGGACTTGAACTCAACTTGCAAGGCTTCAAGATAACAATCATAGAATAGAATACCAACCATGTCTAGTTATTAGATGTTTTTCCTTCTGAGAGTGATGGCACTGCACATTTATGCTCAGCGTACACTTGGGGGGGGGTGTCTGTCTAAAAAAGATGCATTTAAAATAAATAAATAAATAAAAATAAACGATCCAAAATGGTACTTGCAAGAGCATAAAATGGGGAGGGGGAAAACAAGTAAGTGCTGAAGTTTTTTTTTTTTAAAAAAAATCTTGCACAGCCTCAGTAGCTGAAAAATAGCCAACGAAGGAAAATATGCTTTGGCTTGACAGTTACAAATCAATGGTACATGGAACTTGAGAGCAATAGTTATAGGAAGAAAGATCCACCAGTGGCATTTTTGCCCTCTTGTGTTCTAATTATGCTGCTACAGGGGCGGCCTAGGAAAATGATTTCTTTTTTCCCCCCATAGTGTTGCAAAGGGAAGCCGGCAATGTCGCTTCTTCGACTGCAGACCGTTTGGGAACATGACAGTTAATGTTTCTGAGGAGATTTGCATATTTCCAATCATCTGCCTCTGGCAGGTATGTGGAAAAGTTTTCAGGTGCCAGTTTTGACAGTTGCAAAGTCGGGCGGCTGCAAGTAATGGGAAAGCCAAGCAAAACAAGAGCGGGAAAACCCCTTGCACGCTCTTTGATATTTGGGTAGCGCTCTTATGACATCTGCTGCTCTTGATAAATTTATGCATCGATACAAAGAATGGTGTGGCAGTGGGAAACGATTACCGGAGATTCCAGCGGGTCAGAGGAATCGGTAATTTTTGAGCGAATTTTTTTGTGACTTCTCAACCTGTTGAACACCCTTTAAAATTGCATCTGGCTCTGTCGAGAATAAAAAGTGAGAAATTACAAACTTGGGTTTCTGATAGAAATAGGGGAGAACATCTATGGGTGTTGACATAACTGTAACCTCTTGGGAAATTGCTATTGTGCTGGAATTACCCCCCACACACACACAAAAAAAGAAACGAAGAAGAAGAAGAAGAAGAAGAAGAAGAAGAAGAAGAAGAAGAAGAAGAAGAAGAAGAAGAGGAGGAGGAGGAGGAGGAGGAGGAGGAGGAGGAGGAGGAGGAGGAGGAGGAGGAGGAGGAGGAGGAGGAGGAGGAGGAGTTGGTTTTTATATGCCAAATTTCTCTTCCACTTAAGGGAGAATCAAACTGGCTCACAATCACCTTCCCTTCCCCTCCCCACAACAGACACCCTGTGAGGTAGATGGGGCTGAGAGAGCTGTGACTAGTCCAAGGTCACCCAGCTGGCTTCATGTGTAGGAGGTGATGGGATGGGATTTTTTTTTTTTTTTTTTTTTTTTTGCCACATTCCTCTCTTGTCTCTTGGAAGAGCCAGAAATTAGAAGCTTGATTAGTATGGGTGTGTTGTGTTACTGAGGGGGAAAAAACTGAAAATTAAATATTCTCATGCACTCGGGGCAAAACTCTGCATTTTTAGCAATAATCCCCAGTCAGGTCATTAAGAAAAAAATTACATCAGAAGGGCAGGGTGGGAAAAATCCCTGTGGGCCATTTGAATACTCCTTTTTCTGTCGGAAAGTTGGAAGTTGTGTTTGGCAACGGTTGCCTTTTCTTGGTTGTTTTCTTCCTCCCAGCATCGGGAGACGTCGCCATCATCATAATAAATAGCCTGTCAACACATTTACTGGACCAGAGCCCTCTTGGAATAATCGCTGAATTTTCATCAAGACTGCAGTGATTAGATTTTCTGATTATCATAATCAAATAACTAATTAACTATCATGTTTCAGAGGGGGGGAAAGCACAAGATTATAAAGGGTTTGGGAATGGCTCGATTCTCTAGGAAATGATGGCTGCTTCTGATTTTTCTCTCTCCCCCATATCTGGTGTATTTGTGGAGGGAAGACAAGCCATACATTTTTGGGGGCTTATCGTTGGCTTTGTTACACAGTGGTGTGCAGCAACCTTTCTGCAGATTAAACCCTGGTCAAACAAGTTAACCCAGAGGATGAAATGGTGCTACTCTAGGCCATTTATGCAGGGTAGGGCTGTCAAAAAAAAAAATTCGGTACAGTTCGGATTCGGCCGAATTTGACCCTTGTGGGGTCAGTACGGTCCGAAGTCCGAACTCCCCCGCTTCGGATCCCCGGTAATTCGGGGGGATCCGGAGTTCGGGGGAAAATTCGGCCGAAGCGCGCCTTCAGGGATTCCCTGAAGGCGCGCGGGGGCCCTTTAAACTGATCTGAGCCTCCCAGCTGGGAGGCGCAGATGAGTTTAAAGGGCAGCCCGCCCCCCTTCAGCGGGCTCCGCTGGAGAGGCGCGGGCTGTCATTTAAACTCATCTGAGCCTCCCAGCTGGGAGGCTCAGATGAGTTTAAATGACAGCCGCGCCTCTGCAGCGGAGCCCGCTGGAGAGGCGCGGCTGCCCTTTAAACTCATCTGTGCCTCCCGGCCGGGAGGCACAGATGAGTTTAAAGGACAGCCCGCCTCCCTTCAGCGGGCTGCCGTGAAGGGGGGGGGGTTGTCCTTTAAACTCATCTGTGCCTCCTGGCCGGGAGGCACAGATGAGTTTAAAGGACAGCCCGCCTCCCTTCAGCGGGCTGCCGTGAAGGGGGGGGGGTTGTCCTTTAAACTCATCTGTGCCTCCCGGCCGGGAGGCACAGATGAGTTTAAAGGACAGCCCGCCTCCCTTCAGCGGGCTGCCGTGAAGGGGGGGGTTGTCCTTTAAACTCATCTGTGCCTCCCGGCCGGGAGGCACAGATGAGTTTAAAGGACAGCCCGCCTCCCTTCAGCGGGCTCCCGTGAAGGGGGGGGCTGTCCTTTAAACTCATCTGTGCCTCCCGGGCGGGAGGCACAGATGAGTTTAAAGGACAGCCCGCCTCCCTTCAGGGGAGCCCGCTGAAGGGAGGCGGGCTGCCCTTTAAACTGATCTGAGCCTCCCAGCTGGGAGGCGCAGATCAGTTTAAAGGGCAGCCCGCGCCTTTCAGCGCTCCCCTGAAGGGGGGGCCGAATTGGCCGAATTTATTCGCGAACTCCCGAACTCGCTGAATTCGGCCCCCCCGGTTGCCCGCCAGATTTGAGTTCGGATCCGTCCGAACTGAAAATCACAGAATCAGGGGAAATTCGGTTGATTTTCAGTTCGGACCGAACCGAATTGACAGCCCTAATGCAGGGTCAATTTTGATAGTCGCTCAAAGCTCTTTTTCTAAAATGCGACCTTTAAAATGTCTATTCACGGTCCCGATGCAGAAGGAGAAATCGCGCCTGCTCCTTCTCTCCTTCATTTGCTAGGCCATTGGCAATGGTCGTTTGCGTAGCTAAGCCGCATTTGTGATTTTTCATGGTTCCTTTAGTAAATGCTTCGGTGTGGGGGCGGAGCAGATTCAAAAGGCCATGTTAAAGGGGCTCTTAAGAAATGCGAAGCAGGTATGTGCCGGCTTCGCAGTCACTTTCTGAATGACGGTTCAGTGTGAAAAACTAAAAAAAAAATATGTGGGGCACTTCAGCCTGGAATGCGCTGCTAATTGCTGGTGTGAGTGGGGCAGCCCCAGGGCATTCCCATGGGCGGAGCTGACTTTAGACAACTTCCTAACCTCTTCCAGCCCGGGAACGCCCCTTGCTTATGCAGTGGGGCTACAACACCTTTTTTGGTGTTGCACCCCGCAGTTTTCAATGGGGGCATTTTCCCCATTTTTGCCTTTTTATTTTATAAAAGGGGGGGGTTATTCTCCGCGGCAGCCGCTGCGGATCCACCCCGCCCCTCAGGAATGGGCTGCCCATATGGTTTGTCTCTGCTACTGATCTGCAGAATAGTTACCAAATTTACCCGAAAGTAAGGTGATGCCCATTAAAAAGGTAATGCCCCCCTTTTTACTGTACATAACTGTGAATTGTATGCAAAGTTCAAATTACTCCCTCTTTTTCATGACGACATACGTGGGGGGAGGGAAATACTCTAGACTTCCTTTCAGGTAAATGAGGGAGGTTTTTTTGACATTTCACGACTCTAATGTTTTTGCTTGCCTTGACATTTTCCGGATGCTTCATTTGGGAAGGAATACATCTGCGCCAATTTGCTTAAATGTTCACTGCATGCCAAACCCTGCAACAATCTAGACATATGCTTCCATTAGCTTATAAGAAATGTTGGGCTCCCTCTGGGTGGAAGAGCTTCTTCCACAACTGGAAAGTTTCTTTCTCCACAGGAAACCCCTGCGGTTAGTACATCAGATCTGCATGAGTTCCATCCCATTTCATCTCAGGAATTTGTTGGCTTGGCTGGAGAAGGCTGATCCATAGGGTATATTGCCCATTTCCATGACAATGTCTTGCTTCCTTACTATGCATTTGAAGTTTCTGGTTTCCTTCACATCCCCCCCCCCAAGGCAAATAGTCACTCTTTGTTGGGCTATGTCTCCGTAAGAGTACTACTTACCATGAGTCCTCTACTTGCCCCCCTCTTCAGCTAGCATTTATGTTCAGTTCCAGCATTTCAGTCTGTTTCCTTCCTGTTATGTCCAGCTGCATATCCATCTTGAGAGCCAGCGTGGCGTAGTGATTAAGAGTGGTGGAGTCTAATCTGGAGTACCAGGTTTGATTCCCCACTTTTCCACGTGAGTGACGGACTCTAATCTGGTGAACCCGGTTGGTTTCCCCACCCCCAGACATGAAGCCAAGTTCATAGTCACTGTTTCCAAATCCTAGGTGACATCTCTGTAAAATTAACAACCCCTAGTTCTCAGACATGGATTGACTCTACAAAGGAACCCACGACCCTCAGTTTGCAAGACCTGAGCAAGGCAGTTAAAGATAGGATGTTTTGGAGGACATTGATTCATAGGGTCGCCATGAGTCAAAAGCGACTTGACGGCATTTAACACACACACACACACACATAGTTCTCAGAATTCTATCACATTTGTCTATGATCAAGAAACAGAATGGAGCCAAGGACTCTAAAGCTAGGAAGAGGCTTAATTCTCCATACTGAGGGTGCTAGGAGAACAATCCCCCCCCCCAAAGTAGTAACCACAAGTTCATCCCTTTGCATTCTCCAAGTAATCCATATAGTTCTATAAATTGCTGCCATCCATTCCTGTCAGAGCATTAGACAGCCAGTGTGGTGTAGTGGTTAAGAGCGGTGGACTCTAATCTGGAGAACTGGGTTTGATTCCCCACTCCTCCACATGAAGCCATCCGGGTGACCTTAGGCGAGTCACAGCTCTTTTAGAGCTCACTCAGCCCCACCTACCTCACAGGGTCTCTGTTGTGGGGAGGGGAAGAGAAAGAGATTGTAAGCCGGTTTGAATCTTCTTTAAGTGGTAGAGAAAATTGGCATATAAAAACCAATTCTTCTTCTTCTTCTTCTTCTTCTTCTCAAAGTGTCTGTTGTGGGGAGGGGAAGGGAAGGTGATTGTAAGTCAGTTTGAATCTCCTTAAAAGGAAGATGATATAAAAGGGGTATAAAAACCAACTACTACTCCTCTTCCTCCTTTTTGTGAATCTTGGTATCTTTGGGTTAAGAAGCCTCTTTTATTGACTGTTTATGAATTCTGGGTTTGTCATGTGTCCAGACATGAGCAGAGCGGTTGGCAATCCAGTTTGTCCCCTCCAAACCCTTTATATCTTTCACTGAATTACTGACGACTCTTAATTAGGCCAGATTGGCTCTGAGCCTTTTGTGCCATTGTCCAGGGATCAGATTAAAAGAGCTGCTTTGGGACATATTTATTTGCGATGGCTTGGATCCCACTGTCAATTTTCGATGACAGAAGGGCACTTACATTGGCAGAAGAGGGTGTTGACTTCCACTTATCCCCCCCTCACATCACCGAGTCTCACTTTGTGCCTGTGCTGAAGCTCTCCTGATGCCAAGCAACAGCATTCTGGAGGGCTCAGTGGGTTGAAGAAGAAGACTTGGTTTTTATATGCCGATTTTCTCTACCACTTAAGGCAGAATCAGCTTCCCTTCCCCTCCCCACAACAGACACCCTGTGAGATAGGTGGGGCTGAGAGAGCTCTAAGAGAGCTGTGACTGGCCCAAGGTCACCCAGCTGGCTTCGTGTGCAGGAGTGGGGAAACAAATCCAGTTCACCAAATTAGCCTCCGCCGCTCATGTGGAATTGAACCCGGTTCTCCAGATCAGAGCCCACTGCTCCAAACCACTGCTCTTAACCACTACACCACGCTGAAGAAGATGGGGGTACTCAAACCTTGATTTTTGCCCTACTTTCCAGCCAAAATTGGCTCTCAAAGCAGTCCAGAGGAATTAAAATGTAATAGAAATCACTAAATTACTCTCCCAGTGTGTTTCCGCATGTTTCCCCTGCATTTTCTGGATGTTGGCTAAATACGAATCCAGAAAATGTGGGTCAAACACGTGGAAATGCATGGGGAGAGTGAGGCGACCTCTGACGGTCAGAAAATGCAAGAATAATCAAAGCAAAGCCTCAAAGTAGTTGGCAGGGTGACCGCAAGAAAACAGCCATGCATAAATGGCTATTCTTCTTTTTTACAGGAACTCTAACATTCTTAGAAAAATCCACCATTTGCCATAGATGAGACCAAATATGGCATTTGTAGTTCAGAATATCTACAGCGTGGTGTAGTGGTTAAGAGCGGTGGTTTGGAGTGGCGGACTCTGGTTTGATTCCCCACTCCTCCACATGAGCGGCGGAGGCTAATCTGATGAACCGGATTTGTTTCCCCACTCCTACCCACGAAGCCAGCTGGGTGTCCTTGGGCAAGTTACAGCTGTCTCAGCCCCATCTACCTCACAGAGTGTCTCTTGTGGGGTGGGGAGGGAAGGTGAGTGTAAGCCAGTTTGAATCTCCCTTAGGTGGTAGAGAAAGTTGGCATATAAAAACCAACTCTTCTACTACTAACACTGGTGAAGACCACTTTCTAGGGGAAATCACGAAGCAATTCCTTTCCCTTTGAAAGTGAACTAAATTCCTTGCCTGCATAACCTGGGATTTCAAGGATAAGCTCTGAAATAGTTGCACAGGGGTTTTTGTTCTACCAACAAAGAAATAAGTTTGAAATATTTTTTCCTGAGTTACAACTGGATCCGTAGGTGTATTATCAAACATTCTCTTGAAAAGTTACCTCCGTTATCTTTATCAGATCAGATTCTTTCAGTGGTTTTGAAAAGACGAGTGCCCCCGCAAGTATTTAGGATCTGCCATATCTCAAGAGACGCAGAGCTTTTAAAAGGGGATTATATTCAAAGACTTTCTAAGCACCATAGTTTACTTACAGCCAAAGGTAGTCTCGATAGGATGGTAGATACTGATCTTGCATCAAAGACCATCCTTCCTAGTTTGTTCTCCTTGAGGTTTTTCCACTCGAGTTATTGAACTCCTGCCTACAAAAGCGTTCATGAAGAAGGCCTAAGCAAGTCTGGCTTCTGTGTTCCTGTAATAAAGAAGCAAATGTCAAAAATATCCAGGGATCGGTTGAACCTATTAGCAATCTTTTGAAAAATATTTGTTTATAAGGGAGGGTCTTGAACACATTAACACCAAACACATGAAGCTGCCTTCTATTGAATCAGACCTTTTGTCCATCAAAGTCAGTATTGTCTACTCAGACCGGCCTCAGATCTCCAGGGGTCTTTCTAGGGTTGCCAAACCCCTCTTTGCCACCTGCGGGAGATTTTTGGGGCGGAGCCTGAGGAGGGAGGGGTTTGGGGAGGGGAGGGACTTCAGTGCCATAGTGTCCAATTGCCAAAGCGGCCATTTTCTCCAGGAGAACTGATCTCTATCGGTTGGCGATCAGTTGTAATAGCAGGAGATCTCCAGCTACTACCTGGAGGTTCTAGACAATAATATCAGCACGTGGGCTCACAATATATATTCACTCAAAATAGTTTACTACAACGTCAAATATCAAATAAACAAGATACAACAAATACACTGAGTGTTTTACATCCAAGATTCTAAGGTGAGGAACAAAAATGAAAGTCCTATGTCTTAGGTTGAATTCACCTTACACTAACATATACAAAAGTCCTGAATAACACAAAGTTCTTCAGTAGCAGCAGACGACACCTCTAGTTTGGTGATCGTTTTGCAAAAGCTTCTTCAGTTATTCTTCTGTGTTTACATTTAGGGCACAAATGCCTCTGTAAAGATACATAGAAAGCACTCAACACTGGTATTTTTGGTACATTAATACAATAACTAAAAATTCTTAAAGTGGTATGCTTACCGCAGTCATGCCAGGGATTGAACCTGGGACCTTCTGCATGCCAAGCAGATGCTCTACCACTGAGCCACGGCCCCTCCTCATGGCCTTGAATCATGAGGGGAAACTTTCAGTCCACTTTCATATGTATAAATACCAAGACCACTGGGTTGCATAGGAATTTTGAATGAATAAATAACTCGAAGCTGAGGTTTTGCTCCAAATTATACCCCCTTCTATACATACAATTACATCTCAGCAACTTAACGAAAGACTCAATGATGCTCTTGAAACTATTCGCAGAACTGAGGCAAAATGGTCTTAAAAAAAAACAGTGGAACATGTATAAATAGCAATAACTAATACTTCTGAATTCTTTTATACTGTGGCCCTCCCTCCGATGAACTTGCTGGCCTGTTTATTTATTTAAAATCTTGCTGTACCGTCTCTCTGTACTCCCACTCAAGGCAGTTGTCAAGACACATTTTCCTTTTGTTTAAAAAATAAAGCAAGATATAACCTTTGGAAATCTGACAAAGCATCTCATAAAAGTAATAATTATTAAACTGTGAACTTCAAAACTTGCAACATTAGCATCTGTTCCTAAAAGCTAGCAACAATTCCAAATTCTGGTCTTGGTCTGGTGATAACAGAGAGAAAGTCGATTCTGGGCAAACAGAGAAAGAGGGATATTCCATAACCTGTCTCACATTTGAAGAGCTTGACAACAGCTAGGGTTGCCAGGTGCCTCTTCACCACCGGTGGGAGGTTTTTGGGGCGGAGCCTGAGGAGGGCGGGGTTTGGGGAGGGACTTCAATGCCATAGAGTCCAATTGCCAAAACGGCCATTTTCTCCAGGTGAGCGAATCTCTATTGGCTGGAGATCAGTTGTAACAGCAGGAGATCTCCAGCTAGTACCTGGAGGTTGGCAACATTAACAACAGCCCATTTGAAGGGCTACTGGGAACAGGGGAGCAAAGTAGGGTTGCCAGTTCCAACTTGGGAAAATCCAGGAGATTTGGGGTAGAGCTTCAGGAGGACATTGTATGAGGAGGGATGGGACCTTAGCAGGGTATAATGCCATAGAATCCACCCTCTAAAGCAGCTACTTTCTCCAGGAGAACGGATCTCTGTAGTCTAGGGTTGCCAGCTCCTGGTTGGAAAATACCTGGAGACTATGGGGGTGGAGCCTGTGGAGGGTGGGATTTGTGGAGAGGAGGACCTCAGTGGGGTATAATACCATAGAGTTCACCTTCCAAAGTGTCCATTTTCTCCAGGGGAACTGATCTCTGTTGCCTGGAGATCAGTTGCAATAGTGGGAGATCTCCAGCCTCTACCTGGAGGTTGGCCACGCTACTGTAGTCTGGGGATCAGTTGCAATTCCCGGAGATCTCCAGGCCCCAGGCAACCATACAGCAAACAACTACATTACGAATTAGTGTGTAAATATACCTTGGACCTCATTTTATCACGTACTGCAACATAACTCTTGACAACACTCAGAAGAACAAATAAGAGTATTCTCTTGCGAGATTGGGTCTGGATGGAGAGTTACTGCCTCATCTTTTCTTGACAGAAATTCTATACGAGTCTTTCGGGTTTTTTTTTAATGTATGCAGTATTCTAAATATTGTCTCTGCCAAATCTCGAGTCCAAATTTTCCTCCCTTTCCTTTGGCAATGGAATCGGACATCTTGTCTTTCTTCTAGTGATCTGTGCCACTATGAAGAAACATTTCAAAACCAATAATCGATAATTCTAAGACCTGGACGTAATGATTGATGGAGTGTTTTCTCTCCTCAGAGACACATCATTACCTGCCAGAGACCAAACCTCATATTTTGGGAAAGGATAAGATTATGAAATTTCTACCTGCAGGCTGATTAAGGCACAGATATCGGACAAAAATAACAGGAAAACAAGTGTGAAGACCTAATCAATAAAGCTTTAGCAGCCGGGAGTGTAATTAATGCCAGTCTTGGCATGATATTATGCTGGGGGGGGGGGCAGAATCATGTCAAAGCCGATTTCATTTTTATAATGAATGGAATTGGAAAATGATAATTTTGACAGGTTTGCTTCCTCTTAGAGAGGCAAGTCCCAGACAATGGTTTCAATTAAGGTTGCCAGCTTGGGTTGGGAAATACCTGGAGAGTTTGGGGTCGGGGCCTAAGGAGGGCGTAGGGTTGCCAAGTGCCCGGTGGAGGCGGGTAAAATCCCGCCAATGCACCGGGCTGCCCGCCGACTAGCTGAGGGCCGGCGGGCGGGGCGTGCACGCATGCGCATCACTTTCAGGTTCACCTGGAAGCGACACGGACGCTCTGGCAACCTCGGCTAAAACTCTATAGAAACCATGATCCTTGATTGGCCCTTAAAATAGTGCTAAAGCTGCAGCTGCAAGAGAACACAATGATTGGGAACAGCTGTGAAAATTGCTCAGATTGGTAAATGCAAACAAGGGTTTGAAGGGGCCTTTTGGCTTCCCTGAAAGCATACCTTCTTTTGTTTAACTTCTTATGGAAATCCTTGGCTTCAAAGAAACCTTGCTTTTCGAAATGGGTGGCTGCTGTATTCTGAAAGGCTCAAAATGTAAGGAATCGGGGCAACCGAGGCGAGCACAAAAATGAAGCTCCAAATAGTAAAATAAGGGCGGTTACGCATAAGTGCTACTTACAACTCTTGAATGCTTTAGCACAGGCGGTCTGCCTAGCACCGAGCGAATTCCTTTATCTATTAATGAAAATGTCTTATGCATTATTCCTTGGGCAGTCTCTGGCCCAAAATTGGCATTTGTATTCAGCCGGTTGCAGAGTTACGAATGCTTATATTTCCGGCATCGATTTATTTAAACATAATGTTAATGCGCAAGCTGGAAAATCACAGTGACCCGTGATGCAGATTCAGAGAGCCTCTCCAACCTGATTTCCTTTTCTTGCAATTTAAAGCCTTTCAGCATTTTATGCCTCCCTTTCTCGTTTTTTTGGGGGGACCTGTGAAATGGATTTTTAGCGAGGCAATAACAGCGGGGGACTGGGCAAAGGGACAAAGAGAGAACTCGCAAAGTGTTTCCCGTTGTTAAAAGGATCCTTTCGATGTGCACTTTTGTTTAAATGTGGTTAGTTTGGCAGAGGTGAATAAAATTCGAATTGAACGAGGGAGAGCTATTGAAGGCCAGGAGGACTAACATGGCCCAGGCGGGTAAAAATGGGTGGTCCCCCCTCCGGTCAAAAAGGGGTTTCCAGCAATCCTGCTGTGAGTAATGGCTTGAAATGGCATCTGGCGTGAATATATTACACTAGAATAAGGTCTGGGATTGAATGTGAATGGAACAAACAACTGGATGTGAGAAACAAACCGCCAGGCTTTCTAAGAAGAAGGGTTCTGCATTTCATTTGGCCCCATCTGACCCGCTTCTTTCTCAGCCTCCGTTGGCTCCCTCCAAGCGATGTCGCAACATAGCCGGCAGAGTAAGCTTGTCTATTACTGCACATTCGGAGGAAGCCCCGCTGAGCGAGTTTCACGCAGGGGGGATGTTGCCCGATTCTTAATTAAATTATCAAGAATTCTGTTCTGCAGCATTTCAGAACGTCAGGAGGGAAACCAGGCTAAATTACCGGAGGTTGAAAAGCTTTACCTCAGGGAGGGTTGCCAACCTCCAGGTACTAGCTGGAGATCTCCTGCTATTACAGTTGATCTCCTGCTGATAGAGATCAGTTCACCTGGAGAAAATGGCCACTTTGGCCATTGGACTCTATGGCATTGAAGTCCCTCCCCAATCCCTGCCTTCCTCAGACCCCATCCCTAAAACATCATTGGCGAAGAGGTACCTGGCAAACGTAACCTCAGGAATGGGGAAGTCAGGTAGGGGGTTGTGGCTCAGTGGTAGAGCCTCTGCTTTGTGTGCAGAAGGTCCCAGGTTCAATCCCCGGCATCTCCAGTTAAATGGACCCAGCAGTAGATGATGTGGAAGACCTCTGGAGGGCCTCTGCCAGTCTGAGTAGATAATACTCATAGGGTTGCCATCCTCCAGGTACTAGCTGGAAAACACCTGCTGTTACAGCTGATCTGCAGCCAATAGAGATCAGTTCCTCTGGAGAAAACGTCCACTTTGGCAATTGGACTCTATGACATTGAAGTCCCTCCCCTCCCTGAACTCCACCCTCCTCAGGCTCTACCCCCAAAACCTCCTGCTGATGATGAGTAGGGACCTGGCAATCCTAAATATTGGCCTCGATGGACACATAGGGGTGTGAATATGTGCTGGAGGGGTATGTGATCATCAGTGGAATGGGGGGGGGATGAACAACAAATGTGCTTTCTGAATTATCCACTAAGGGAGTAGATAGGCCACGGTTCTTTGTCTTTATTGTTTTAAGAGCCGACCCCCCAGTGGTGCTTTTGAATGACATGTAGTATGAGCTGTAACCCCACTAGGTCAAAAGTATGTTGACTTCAATGGATTTTATGCCACAACAACCAGTGGAACAGTGCCAGGTTAAAGGGGGGAAATCCATTTTTTCCCCTCATTTAATTGAGTTCTAGTTTTGTATTGTCAAATTCACTGGCAGGAAGAAATGTTTGAATGTGTTTCTACAAATACCCAGAGAGAAGTTTACTAAGAGACACACGTTATGGAATGAAGTCGTACTTCCCATACGTTTTAACTGAACTGTATTAGATGGATATTTCTCAACCTATAGACCAAGCATCCCCAATGGGGTTGGCAACTTCCAGGTACCTGGTGGAGATCTACTGCTATTACGACTGATCTCCAGCCGATAAGAGATCAGTTCACCTGGAGAAAGTGGCCGCTTTGGCAACTGGACTCTTGGACGTTGAAGTCCCTCCCCTTACTCCATGCCCAGAAGCACGGGCATGGAGTCTGCGACCCCTGCTCTAGGCTGAATAACATTTCTGCATTACTTTTTTTTAAAGGTGTTTCTGAAAGCCAGGAAACTATAACTTCCTATGCAGCGGCTGCCCTCCATTCAGATTTTTCAGAAAGATGGTTTTGGGGGAAGGAGGTTAGTTTCTAGTTTCCAATTCAATAAACCCTATTCCCTTGGCGTTCCATGTAGTTGATATATATAGCCGTTCTTGTCGGATGATTCTCTGGAATAATCCCAACTGTGGTAATATTTTCATCTGACAACAGAGTTGTTAAAAACAAACAAGAGACTGAAATCAGCCTATAAGGCGACCAAAAGAGATTAGAGGTGCGAGGGCGACACGCCAGGCTGATAGATTCAATATTAATAAATGTAAAGTCCCGGGGAAAGGAAATAAAAACAGCACACATACACTGCTGAAGGGAGTAACCAAGCAACCACCTCCGCAACGCGAGGGTAATATTATACTTTTATACAATCCAAATGTCCGCTTCTCATATCTTTGCAAATCCACCTCTGCGCCATGAATACTGTATCTCAGAACAGAGATGGAAGACATTTCCCAAGATAATCTCAAACCTAAGGAGTGAGTCATAGTTTGAAAACTTTTTTTTGCAGTGACGGTGGTTACTTATAGTCATGGTATTTCTGCCACGGTATCACGGTGGCAGAAATAGTATATCACTATCACTGCACTACTTGAGAGTTTCATAAGCAAATAATATTAGTCCTTGCTGCAAGGAGTGTACGATATTCAAGAGAGGGGAGATAACAATATGGGTAACCTAAAAAAAGTCAATTTGTTATGTTTATTATATTAGTATGTAAAGTATATTTTATATATTATCTACCACTCCACTGAACTGCCAACTTGGAAGGCCTTAAGAGGGGAGTGGACATGTTCCTGGAGGAGAGGGCTATCCTTGGCTACTAGTAAAAATGGGTACTAGTCATTATGCACACCTATTCTCTCCAGGATCAGAGGAGCATGCATATTATATTAGGTGCTGTGGAACATAGGCAGGATGGTGCTGCTGCAGTTGTCTTGTTTGTGGGCTTCTTAGAGGCACCTGGTTGGCCCCTGTGTGAACAGACTGCTGGACTTGATGGACCTTGGTCTGATCCAGCATGGCCTTTCTTATGTTCTTATGAACAATATTGCTCTAGTCTTCCTCCAGACTTAAGGAAACTTCCATGAACTTAAATGACTCCTCTGCTTTCAAGTTTCCGCCTTCAAGCTTCTGGCTTCAAAGTTTGTAGAGTGGAGCAGTAGGCTAGATGCCAATATTTCTGTTCTGGTTTTCAAGGCGAGCATATTCAGGGTGTACACCATCAGATAAAATCCTCAATATGAAATCATGAAAATTAAAATGAATAAGGAAGTAAGAATACCAAATCTTATCCTACAGTTGCTGAAAATCTAACCGAACACTACCACCAAATTCCAAACACCCTCTGGAATTAATTACTCTTTGCTTCCCTGGGGAGGAACTTCCATAACTTTGGTGCCTGTGCTAAGATGGCATTGTCCCATACAGCTATCTAGACATTGGCAGAACACACATCAGCACCTCCAAGAAAGATCTTTAAAAATTGGTAGATTCATTGGGGGGAAGGCAGCCCTCGGTCTATCTAATCTATAAGGGGACACTTCAGAAATCCCTCCTCACCTCTCAAAAGTGTCTTTCTTGGGGTTTTAAGCAGATTTTCCCTTCCCCCCTCCCCCCACCCTCACCCCTGGCATTCAGCTGCATTCCGTTTTCTGTACTTCTGGAGAATTTTCAGGCCTCTGGTTTACTTTTTGTTGTTGTTGTTTCTATTTGGCTTGCTTGTTTAGGTTATTTTGCAAAGGCATTTTTTCCCCTGCCCGCCGGGTAAGTCTTCCTCCACTTGGTCTGTGTGTGGCCCCGTTGTGCGGCTTTCATCATCTGCACAGAGGGAAGCCAGTTTACTATTTGATGTAGTGTTGCGACATAAAGATCTGTTTTTGATCGAGTTTAGCAAGGTGCATTCAATAACCTTTTGCCATTAGCATCTTAGCAATTTCTGGCTTTGTGAATGGATCTGGCGTCCCTGACAGCCTGATCCCATGCCATGTGTATTCATTAGCCGCACAGTGTTGGATATGCATCAAGATGATGGGGGAAAGGGACAGATGGCTAAGAAAAAATCATAGAATCACATGAGGTTGAGCACCAGTGACTCAGACCACTGGTCCTTCCAGCCCAGTATTGTTTACTGTGGCGAGCAGCTGCTCTCCAAGGTCTCAGGCGGAGTTTCCCTCCTGCTTTTCTTTTGCCCAAGTTTCTTTTTAAACTGGCGATCCCGAGGATTTAACTGAGATTACTGTTAAAGAGACACAATGATGAGAACTCTTGGCTACACCATAGTATCCTCTGAAATGTGCAAGAATTATGTGGTTGGCCACTCTGTGAACAGACTGCTAGACTTGACAGACCTTGGTCTGATCCAGCATAAACACACACATGAAGACATGAAGCTGCCTTCTACTGAATCAGACCCTCAGTCCATCAAAGTCAGTATTGTCTACTCTGACCAGCAGCAGCTCTCCAGGGTCTCAGGCAGAGGTCTTTCACATCACCTGCTTGCCTAGTCCCTTTAACTGGAGATGCCGGGGATTGAACCTGTGACCTTCTGCATGCCGAGCCGAAGCTCAACCACTGAGCCACAGCCCCTACCGTTCTTATGAGACTCTTCGGAGTTCCTGATCCAATTTTGGAAAATGGAACACAAAAGCCTGAAAAACAATATTGTTAGTTTAGGGAGAATACACACGAGAACTAAAAGGTAAAATGGAAATCCATCGCTGCATTCGTACTTCTATTTAATTTAATTTAAATGGCACTGCACAATATTTGACATACTCTTTCCCTTCCTTATGAGTCCTGTTCTACTCTAAAACATCGGCACAATACCTGATGTTAACATTTGTAAACCTTTCACTCTGCAAACCAACATTACCCTACAATATATTCAGCGAGTTTCAACAAATGTTTGATTTTTCTCCTCCGTTGTGGTGCTCGCTCAGCCTGCCCTGGTATCTTTTGTGGTGTTTTCTCTCAGTAATTGAATGCTTAGTTAAATTTGGCTTGGATGAGTTCCAGGCAAATTCAACATGCGGCGAACCTGAGAGAGCATACATAAATCATAATTAATGTCCGCCTCGCAAAGAAGCTTTATCTCAAATATCCTGAAAACTTATAATTATTTAGCATGGTATCATTTGGGACACTGAAATGCTAAATGAAAGCATAGTCCTTAACTTAAAAAAAAAATGGTTTGAAATTTAACAATAGGGTTTACAGCAGATTTTATTGACTTATTCACTTCATTAATACCCCAACTTTCTCCCATGGGAACCCCAAGTACTTACATCATTCTCTCCAGTGTGATGTAGTGGTTAAGAGCGGTGGTTTGGAGTGGTGGAGTCTAATCTGGAGAACCAGGTTTGATTCCCAACTCCTCCACATGAACGGTGGACGCTAATCTGGTGAACCGGGTTGGTTTCCCCACTCCAACACATAAGGCCAGCTGGGTGACCTTGGGCTGGTCAAAGCTCTTTAAAGCTCTCTCAGCCCCACTTACCTCACAGGGTGTCTGTTGTGGGGAGGGGAAGCCACTTTGATTCTTCCTGAAGTGGTAGAGAAAGTCGGCATATAAAAACCAACTCTTCTTCTTCTTCTCCATAATATCCTCACAACAACCATGAAAGGTAGGTTGGTTTGAGAATGTGTGATTCCTTGGGATCCACACCCAAATCTCTAGACATTTCCCAACCTGCAGTTAGCAATCCTTGCAGAATGGTTTCCTCACAGCTCTTTTTGTTCCTCTCATTGTTCTCTCCATCCCACCCTGTGACTTTGGAGTTCATACCTCCTGCTTGATGCGGATTAGAAATTGTAAAAGAATGGTGGGGGGTGAATTCCTAAAATAAAACTTCAAAGTTGAATGTTTCTGTTTCTGTATAGAATCGAGCGGTTGCAGAGGAGAGCAACAAGGATGATCAGGGGCCTGGAGACCAAGCCCTACGAGGAAAGGCTGAGGGAGTTGGGATGGGAATGTTCAGCCTGGAGAAGAGGAGGTTGAGGGGGGATATGATTGCTCTCTTTCAGTATTTGAAGGGCAGTCACTTAAGGGAGGGCAGGGAGCTGTTCCTGTTGGCAGAAGAGGATAGAACTTGCAAGAATGGGTTTAAATTGTTGGCAGAAAGGTACCGGTTGGATATTAAGATTTTCAGTGGGGTATAATCCCATAGAGTCCATCTTCCAAAGTGGCCATTTTTACCAGGTGAACTGATCTGTATCACCTGGAGATCAGTTGTAACAGCAGGAGATCTCCAGCCACTACCTGGAGGTTGGCAACCCTAGGGAGATCACAGGAGCAACATGGACAAAAGCCTTGTGGGACCAGGGCTGAAATGTGTGTGTGTGTGGGGGGGGGGATGTGTGAGATCAAGTAGAGTAGCTGGTAAGATCCAACCCAGTTATTGTGCACCAGAATATTGCACAATAAATATTGCCACCTCCTGATGGCCTCCAGTAAAGGCACCAAATTCCCACCCCTCTAAACCCCACTCCCCATCAGTGGTGCTTCCCCTACAACCCCTCTATATGCTGCCCTGAGCTTCAGTACTCAGAGGAATCATGAAATGTTAAAAATGAACACATGAAGCTGCCTTATACTGAATCAAATCAAGTCAGTATGGTCTACTCAGACTGGTAGCGGCTCTCCAGGGTCTCAGGCTGAGATCTTTTGCTTCACCTACTGCCTGGTTCTTAACTGGAGATGCCGGGAATTTAACCCCAGGGCCTTCTGCATGCCAAGCAGATCCTCTACCACTGAGCCACAGCCCCTCCTCGAATGTTGAATGCAGATCAGTCCTGAGGGCAGGTTCATATTTTAACTCTGCCAGCTGCAGGAAAAGACAGCTATGATTATAGCAGGCACACTTTATCATGGCCCTATCGATTCTCTGAAAACAATGTTAATTATATGGAGGGAATGGATTAAAACAGTAGGAAAACCGCACAAACTCCATGTGTATTTCAACAAGGAAGCCGACCACCGAAAACTGTTTGTACCAAAAGATGGTGCAGGATGTTTGTTACTGACTGACGCGACATATATTCTCAATATTGGCTCCCATGGCTCAGCTGTCTTATCAGCATCTATAATTCACAGGAAATTTTGTTCCCCCCCCAAAAAAAAAAATCTCTGCAGATAACACAGCTGATTTTGGAAGCTAGTGAGATGAAGTAATGCCGTGTATGCAGGACAGATTGTCCCTGGAATACTGATGAGAACATTTGGAGGAACTTCAGCCAAACATTAAAAATAGTGGCTCCATGATACAAGGACAGAAACTATTTACTGCATTGAGGAAGAGCTTTACAAAAAAGAGGACGCATCATAGCAGACTAGATGTTTTTCAGCAGGCCTGCATCTGGGAACTTGGGTCACCTCTGACAAGTTGCAGTGTGAAAAGTGTGTGTGTGTGATTTGCTGTAGTGAAGTGCCTAACAGGAGTGGGTGCTTAATCCTCTCCCCCCCAGGGTTGCTAGCCTCCAGGTATTAACTGGAGATCTCCCGCTATTACAACTGATCTCCAGCCGATAAAGATCAGTTCACCTGGAGAAAATGGCTGCTTTGGCAATTGGACACTATGGCATTGAAGTCCCTCCCCTCCTCAAACCCCACCCTCCTCAGGCTCTGCCCCAAAAACCTCTTGCCAGTGGTGAAGAGGGACCTGGCAACCCTATCCCCCCACCATACACACAAACACAGTTTTCACCCAGACAAAAGAAGATGCCCATCAAGAGCATGGAGGGAATATGGCTTAGGGCAAAAGAGAGTTGCAGGCAACATAAGGGTTAATCATAGGGTTGCAAGCTCCAGGTTGGGAAATACCTGGAGAATTTGGGGGTGGAGCCTGAGGAGGGCGGGGTTTGGGGAGGGACTGCAATAGGGTATAATGATCTAGAGACTATTTTATAAAGTGGCCACTTTGTCCAGGTGAACTGATCTCTGTCGTCTGGAGATAACATGTAATAGCAGGAGATCTCCAGCCACAACCTGGAGTTTGGCAAGCCTAATCAACCATGGTCCTATAGGCAGCAATCAACCTAGTGCAACAGTACTCTAGGTTGGAAAATTTCTGGAGATTTGAGGGTGAAGCCTGGGGAGCGCAGGGTATAGGGAGGGGAAGGGAGATCAACAGGGTTTAAGTCCATGGCGCCTGCCCTCCAAAGTAGCCATTTTCTGCAGGGGACCTGATCTCCATCATCTGGAGATCACTTGAAATTCCAGGAGATCTCTAGGCCCCACCTGGAGGTCTGGTGCCAAGTTTTGACTAGGGTTGCCAGCTCTTAGGGTTGCCAGGTCCCTCTTTGCCATCGGCGAGAGGTTTTTAGGGTTGAACCTAAAATGGGCAGGGTTTGGGGAGGGGAGGGACTTCAATGCCATAGAGTCGAATTGCCAAAGCGACCATTTTTTCCAGGTGATCTCCATCGGCTGGAGATCAGTTGTAATAGCAGGAGATCTCCAGCTAGTACCTGGAGGTTGACAACCCTACAGCTCTAGGTTGGGAACTACTTGGAGATTTTGGGAGTGGAGCCTGAGGAGGGTGGTTTTTGGGGATGGGAGAGACTTCAATGCCATAGAGTCCAATGGCCAAAGCGGCCATTTTCTCCAGGTGAACTGATCTCTATTGGCTGGAGATCAGTTGTAATAGCAGGAGATCTCCAGCGAGAACCTGGAGGTTGGCAACCCTATATTGAAACAACAAATAGTAGATTTATTTAGTCCTCTTGGTGGTCCATACGTTCTGGAGGCCTTCTTGAAAGAGAAAGCGGGTACACGCCTGACTTTTTTTACTTTCGACGGAGCTTCTTGATTTACATGTGGAACATATAACTAGGTTTGACTGAGTTTAATATGTCATAAAAATTGCCTTTTTTGTAGACTCCACAATGTGCAGTGAAATATGTACTAGGGTAATACCAATCATAAAGGAGCGAAAAGCATGTAGAAACTGACAAATTAAAGAAAATTTGGCATTTTTACTGCATATTTTATTGTGATTTTTAAGCTGCACCATTTGTTAGCATTTAATAGTGCCTTCAGATGAAAATGTATACTTCTCAACAAAATAATCCACTGCATCAAACAGATCTTCACATGTACTGTTCTCAAGTCTGTCAAGTCTTTTTTTTTTTTTTAATAGCAGAATATTATAAAACGACTGCATTAGAGGGGGAAAAAAGATGGGTAAGATCTTTTTATAACATATGTATAGAAAGAAATTTGAGAGGAATGAACTGAGAGGGACACTTCCTGCCCCCTTCAAATAGAAACATGTGCAGAAGGAAAACAGAATCATGTCCTGTTGTGTTCCTAATTTAAATTTTGCTAGCTTCTTTTGTTGGGCCTGGCAAAAAAAAAATGCCTGTAAATCATAGGGGCGAGGGGTAGGGATGCCAGCTCCGGGGTGGAAAATACCTGGAGATTTTTGGGGTGGAGCCTGAGGAGGGTGGGGTTTGGGGAGGAAGTAGAAGAAGAGTTGGTTTTTATATGCTGACTTTCTCTGCCACTTAAGGGAGAATCAAACTGGCTTACAATCACCTTCCCTTCCCCTCCCCACAACAGACACCCTGTGAGGTAGGTGGGGCTGAGAGAGTGTGACTAGCCCAAGGTCACCCAGCTGGCTTCGTGTGTAGGAGCGGGGAAACAAATCCAGTTCACCAGATTAGCCTCTGCCGCTCATGTGGAGGAGTGGGGAATCAAACCCGGTTCTCCAGATCAGACTCCACTGCTCCAAACCACCGTTCTTAACCACTACGCCATGCTGGGAGGGGCTTCAGCGCTATAGAATCCAATGGCCAAGGTGGCCATTTTCTCCAGGGGAACTGATCTCTATTGGCTGGAGATCAGTTGCAATAGCAGGAGATCTCCAGCTAGTACCTGGAAGTTGGCAACCCTATAAGCAGGGTTGGAGCTGGTTAGTATTTGGAAGGAGGACCAGCAAGGAATACCAGGATTGTGATGTGGAGGCAGGCAATGGCAAACCATCTCTGAACGTCTATTCCCTGGAAAACCTTATGGGATTACCTGAAGGAAATTGAGTTTTTCTTAAGAATGATCCTGAGTCTGATTAAGGACTAAACAAAGTGAGTTTATTCAGAAATCACAAACTTGGTCAACGACTGAGAGACAGGCTTATTTCTAACTAGCATCCATAGCTAACAGGGTAACGTGTGGCCTGTTACTCATCTCTTTCACTGTAACTAGAAGGAAGAGGAGGGGTGCATTATGGAAACAAACGGGAACACAGGGAGAGAAGGGAGAAGGATCACAACCTTTCTATCTATCCAACTCTCACACTTGCTGACCCCTGCTGATCTTCCTTTCTTTAATCAATCATTGTGCACTAGACATTGTATTTCCAGCATTACCATACGTCAGCTGCCAGCCGCCAGCCACCAGTTAGCAACACTGAAAAGAAGACATATGGCTGCTGCTTTTACTGAAAACTCTCCATCTTGTGGCAGGCTTATTAGTCCAGGAGGGTGCTGAGGATATATTGCTCCCATGGCTCATGCATCTGGAGTAGCCCATTGGCTGTCCAGAGAGTTCTTAAGCCTTACCTCCAGATCAACGATCTTGTGCCCAGTCAACTGAAAGTTGGTGTCAGCATTTTGAGGAATGTTCTCAAGTGTAGAAATACTCATGTCACCATAGCTCTACAGCAGAATATAATTCACCTTCCCATTTTGCTAGTTTGAGAGTTTATAGAGGTATTCAAGATACCCGCAGGGTTGCCAACCTCCAGGTACTAGCTGGAGATCTCCTGCTATTACAACTGATCTCCAGCCAACAGAGATCAGTTCCCTTGGAGAAAATGGCCACTTTGGTAATTGGACTCTATGGCATTGAAGTCCTTCCCCTCCCCAAACCCCACCCTCCTCACTCTGCCCCGAAAACCTCCTGCCGGTGGCAAAGATGGACCTGGCAACCCTAGGTACCAGTATTTAGAGTATAATGTTCTTCATCTACATTTTTGTTTTAATCGTGGCACCTTGATACTCTTGTATGAGAAGTGTAAGTCATTCCAAACCTGGCTGCGGTCTGCAGTCTACACGTAAAACGTCTTGAAATAATTTCTAGTCATAAGTATTAGTGGGGAAATCCATGGAGTGTGTTTTGGTTTATGAGGGCGCAGACAAGCTGTTCTCGTAAGTGATGGTAGCTGTCATGGGTCTGTTGGCTCGGTGACTCCATTTGTCCCTGAGAACTTAGAAAAGGTTCATGGAGCCAAGAAATAATGGAAGTATTTGTCATTTGAATAGACAAAAGACTGTTTTATTAAACATCGGAAATCATATTCGGTGGAGCTCTGTCACCCAGAAACACAGTTCGGGCTGTGCATGGTGCTGAATATAAAAATCAAGATTAAATAAAACACATTCATGATGTTGGATCTTATGAATTGTCTGAGTGGGAAATTTAGGTTGTCTGGATCATTGTGATACTTCATTATATATCTCTATCTGTATCATCTGTCTATATCATCTATCTATATCTGTATCGATTTTCATTGCTGGTCTCCTTATCCTTCCCCAAGTGCCATGCTGCTTAGCCCAAATTCATGGGGAGTTTCATGGGGGAAAGCCTCCCTGTGGAAATCTAAATGCTTAAATTGTGTGGGGTTGGCAAGTATGTTGCAGAATGAGCATAAACTTCAGATCTTACTTTTAGAAAATTTGAAGATCGAAGGGTTCAGCGATGTAGTTGGCAGTTAAGAAAGTTGTTGAACTAAAAAAAAGGGGGCCCAAATCAAAACAAAACAATACCAAAGATCGAGAAAACATTTTCTTCCCCCATACTTATACCTTCGCCTGGGTTTTTAGAAAAACCTTTCCAGCAAAGGAAAGAGTAGGAAATTAAGTTCTTGCCTGCACCTTTGTGAAACTGGGTGATAACCACATTCCAATTACTTCTCAGTAAAAGGGACATCCAACTTAATTGCTTCTATTCAAGTAGTTATGTCTTTAAACTTGAACTCCCCCCACCAAAAGTGCATCTAGGAACACTGGATGGACAAAAGCCTTTTACACATTGTATAAGTCCCTGGACCAATTTTTCCAGCTTTGGTCTGCAATCAGTGCTGTGGAATTTAGAGATTCCAAATCCTATGGACTTGTCGATGCAAAGAGCCGCCAACTGCATGTCTACTAGGAAAGAAATTATAGGTAAGGAACGTGAGCTCAAGCTATGACTTTCATCAGATTTAGAACCAGTGTATCTTTCCTGACCTGGATGGCCCAGGCTAGCCTGATCTCGTCAGATCTCAGAAGCTAAGCAGGGTCAGCCCTGGTTAGTATTTGGATGGGAGACCACCAAGGAATACCAGGGTTGCTGTGTGGAGGAAGGCACTGGCAAACCACCCCTCTTAGACTCTTGTCATGAAAACCCCCAAAGGGGTTGCCATAAGTCGGCTGCGACTTGACAGCACTTTGCACACATCTCTCTTTAGGATTGCACTACCAGTCTGAAATTGTTGAAGACTTTCTATTCCTTGGTTCCATCATCAACCAAAAGGGAGACTGCAGCCAAGACATCAGAAGGAGATTGAGACTGGGAAGGGCAGCCATGAAGGAGCTAGAAAATATTCTTAAGTGGAAGAATGTGTCACTGGCCACCACGATTAGGTTAATTCATGCCATCGTATTCCCTATTACTATGTATGGGTGTGAGAGCTGGACAATGAAGAAAGCTGATAGGAAGAAAGTAGATTCATTTGGAATGTGGTGTTGGAGGAGAGTGTTACGGATACCGTGGACTGCCCCCCCCCCCAAAAAAAGTGGGTTTTAGATCAAAGCAAGCCTGAACCGACCCTAGAAGCTAAAATGACTAAACTGAGGCTGTCGTACTTTGTACACATTATGAGAAGACAAGAGTCACTGGAAAAGACATTATGCTAGGAAAAGTTGAAGGCAGCAGGAAAAGAGGAAGACCCAACAAGAGATGGATGGACTCTATAAAGGAAGCCACGGCCCTCAATTTGAAAGATCTGAGCAAGGCTGTTAAGGATAGGACACTTTGGAGGACATTGATTCATAGGGTCGCCATGAGTCAGAAGCGACTTGATGGCACTTAACACACACACACCAGTCTGATGGAGCTGTGACCCTTTGAGCATTTCTTCTGGCTTCGTCATCTACTTTCTTTAGCATTTTCTGTCTCCGTAGAGATGTTTATCACTGACAGCAATGGAAGGAAAAGTACCAGAGTTGGAAACCCTAACAGGGAGCCACTGAAGACTGTAACTAGGCCTTAGAACTTCCAAATCAATATAAATTCCAATAAACGTGCAATTTGCTGTAGTTCTTTCTTACCTGTATTAGTAAAATACAACCGAAACAATATGAACCCACATTTCTCAACAGCTTCAGGTTTTGATTTATGATGTTGGCAGCTAAACAACAGCAATGCATTTGCACAAAGTGGGGGAAAGAGAACAAAATAAAATATAGGAATAGATTACGATGGGTAGCCGTGTTAGTCTGTCACTAGCAGTAGAAACGAGCAAGAGTCCAGTAGCACCTTCAAGACTAACAAAATTTCTGGCAGGGTAGGAGTTTTCATGAGAAGACGAGGATGATCAGGTCAGACTTCAACTAAAGTACTGTGTTCAGTTTTGGGCACCACAATTTAAGAAAGATGTAGACAAGCTGGAACATGTCCAGAGAAGGGCAACAAAGATGGTGAGGGGTCTGGAGACCAAGTCCTATGAGGAAAGGTTGAAGGAGCTGGGTATGTTTAGCCTGAAGAGGAGATGACTGAGAGGGAATATGATAACATTGTTCAAGTACTTGAAGGGCTGTCATATAGAGGAGGGTGCCAAGTTGTTTTCTGTTGCTCAAGAAGGTCGGACCAGAACCAACGGGTTGAAATTAAATCAAAAGAGTTTCCGTCTAGACATTAGGAAGAATTTTCTAACTGTTAGAGCGGTTCCTCAGTGGAACAAGCTTCCTCGGGAGGTGGTAAGCTCTCCTTCCCTGGAGGTTTTTAAGAAGAGGTTAGATGGCCATCTGTCAGCAATGCTGATTCTGTGACCTTCAACAGATGATGAGAGGGAGGGCATCTTGGCCATCTTCTGGTCACTAGGGGTGTGGAAGGGGGAGGTAGTTGTGAATTTCCTGCATTGTGCAGGGGGTTGGACTTGATGGCCCTGGTGGTCCCTTCCAATTCTACGATTCTATGATTCTAGGGGCCTGGAGACCAAGCCCTATGAGGCTGAGGGAGTTGGGAATGCTTCATCTGGAGAACAGGAGGCTGAAGGGGGACATGATTGCTCTCTTGAAGTATTTGAAGGGCTGTCACTTATAGGAGGGCAGGGAGCTGTTCCTATTGGCAGCAGAGGATAGGACTTGCAAGAATGGGTATAAATTGCAGGCAGAAAGGTACTGGTTGGATGGATATTAGGATTTTTTATTTTATCTTTTACAGTAAGAATTGTTTGACAGTGGAATCAGCTACCTAGGGAGGTGGTGAGCTCCCCCTCACTGGCGGTCTTTAAGCAGGAGCTGGAGAACCACTTGTCAGGGATGCTCTGGGCTGATCCTTCATTGAGCAGGGGGTTGGACTACATGGCCTGTATGGCCCCTTCCAAGTCTATGATTCTATGATCAGTAGGAAACATTGCGCTGAGCACCGAGATAGATAAGAATTTAGAAAGATATTTGCAGGCAACCTCAGTTATGTGAACGCCAAGGCAGGGTCTGAAGGATAGCCCTAAGGAGCTGGAGAACAGTACTCGGAAGGAGGTGGATAGTTGAGACAAGGAGTCTGACAGAAGTGCCAGTTATGAAGGCTAAGATAAAGCTGAAGCTGACAGAGATAAGTCCCACTCTGATAAGAGCAGGTGAAGGGAAGGAGGGGTAGGAAAACACTGATAAATCAATCTTGGAGAAGATAAGTGAGATGGTTCTGATTACAAGAACCCCTTTGCTGCACATACGTGATCTTAGAGATGATGAAACTATTCAGTCAGTTTGGGATGGAGCAACTGTAGAGTGTGGTTCGGAACATATGAACACATTAAGCTGCCTTATACTGAATCAGACCCTTGGTCCAGTAAAGTCAGTATTGCCTACTCAGACTGGCAGCGGCTCTCCAGAGTCTCAGGCTGAGGTCTTTCACATCACCTGCTTGCCTGGTCCCTTTAACTGGAGATGCCGGGGATTGAACCTGGGACCTTCTGCATGCCAAGCAGATGCTTTACCACTGAGCCATGGCCCCTTTCCTCCTAATGCAAGATGTTATTTTTAAAAGGTCCAATAATTACAATAGGAGTAGGAAGGTTTTGAGAGGCAATGGAAGTTGTGATTGATTCAGACAAATGCTCCGTCAGAATTGGAGAACACGTTTTGGATACGTATCCCCTCATTGCTCAAAATATATTTAGGCATGGAACCTGTTATCTCTGGGGGGAAAACAGAGGATTGAATAGAAAGATCAATTATGAACATTTGGTGAAAGACAGGAGAAAGTTAAGGATCTGAAGAATAAGGGGAATAGTTATAGCATTTTTATCCCAACCTTCCCCCATGGAGCTCAGGGTGATATACATAACTGTTTTATTTATCCTCATTTTATTGTCACAACAACCCTTTGAGGTAGGTCAGAACAGCTAATTAGCTGTTCGGAGGAACTCTCTCTGTGCCACAGGCAGAGTTTTATCAGTTAAGGGCATCTCTCCCATCCACGTTGACAGCTGAGTTTTTAAATTTGAGACAAAACAAGTCTCTGAAAACATGGGCAAAATGCAGGGGGAGAGAGAGGTGACCTCTGATGGTCGAAAACGACATACATAATCAAAACAAAGACCCGAAGTTGTCGGAGGGGTGACTGCAAGGGAAACAGACAAGCATAAAAGGCCTATGTTTCTTTAAGAGACTGATGCATATGTATCTTCCAGCGAAGCGTCCTGAGTTTCAGTAGAGTTTGTCTTCAGTGCTGGCCAAGTCAAGTACCCTCTAAGCCTTCAGAAAAATGCACGCTTCAGTTTCTTATAATAAAGGTTGCATTTTTTGGTTGCCTCCACTTCTGCACAAAGAAGTAATGAACAGAGGGCACCGTGGCATGACTCACCTTTTCAGAAATTTCACTGGGATATGACCGTGTGACATCCTGGTTTGGCACTTCCAGCTAAAGTTGTTTCTCCATTTTACGTCATCCAATATATTATTTTATCAGGGTTTCTTCCCCCCACACACACCTGATGCTGTAAGTGACAAGGAAATTACACCATGTTCATAGATGTTCGATGAGCTTCATTGTTGTATATTCAAAGAAAGCAAGGTTTTAGCTTTATTGGTTAGGGGGGCAGACAAAAGCATCGCAGGGCATTCATCCAATCCATTTCACTTTGAGTTTTTTTTAAAAAAAATTAGGAAATGTAAGCCAAAAAGCATAGTGGGTCATTTAAAGGTGGCATTAAAACAAGGCATTGTTTTCAGCTTTTCTGCGGAAGAGATCTGTAGAGCTGTACTGTGTCGTTGCTGCCTATGTTCATCAAGCAGTGTGCAGTGGACATAAGGTTGCCAGGTCCCTCGTCGCCACCGGCGGGAGGTTTTTGGGGCGGAGCCTGAGTAGGGCTGGGTTTAGGGAGCAGAGGGACCTCGGTGCCATAGAGTCCAATTGCCGAAGCGAAAGGGCTGTGTGTGGGAGGGGCTGGTGGTAGGTAGAGGCGGGCGCTGGACACTTTCTCCCCAGGGACCCCTAATATCTGGAACCAGCCCTGCTTGTACTTCTACTAGGGTTACCAGCATTGTTCTTGGGCAAACAAAAGTTTTAGAACTAGCAGGATGCTGCTGCAGTCGTCTTGCTTGTGGGCTTCCTAGAGGCACCTGGTTGGCCACTGTGTGAACAGACTGCTGGACCTGATGGGCCTTGGTCTGATCCAGCATGGCTTTCCTTATGTTCTCATGTTCTTAAGAGGAAGCAGTCCTCCATGACAGAGATTATCAAGCTAGCAGGAAAGTTGTTCACATGGACAAAGTCTGTATTTCAGTATTACATCTATAATAATAGTAGAATTGAAGCATATATTCAGTACCCCCCAACCCCCAATCTGGGACCCACCGGAAGAAACAGGAGAAGATAATAACTTGGCAGTTTCGTTCTGCAAGGTGGACAATTTGGCTTGGAACAGTTGGTTCTGGGGGAGAAATTTGGAACTTTTAAGGGAGGTTAGACACAGAACTCTTCTAACGGAATGAAGATTTTTCACACCGATTGTTTTTAAATACTGTGTCTCAAAGATATCTATCCCATGTCCATATTTAGGTGGTAAATAATTGTTCATGGAATGAACAATCTTCTTCTGCTCTTCTGTAGTGTTTTCCCTCCCAACTTGGGTGCCAACTTGGGTGCCGCCATCTTCCCAATCTGGGACCCACTGGAAGAAACAAGAGAAGATAATAACTTGGCAGTTTCATTCTGCAAGATGGACAATATGGCTTGGAACGGTTGGTTCTGGGGGAGAAATCTGGAACTTTTAAGGGAGGTTAGACATAAAACTCTTCTATTGGAATGAATTTTTTGCACCAGATTGTTTTTTAAATACTGCGTCTCAAAGATATCTATCCCATGCCCATATTTAGGTGGTGTATAATTGTTCATGGAATGGACAATCTTCTCCTGCTCTTCTGTAGTGTTTTCCCTCCCAACTTGGGTGCCACCATCTTCCCAGAGTTTTCCCCTCATCAGGAAAAAAATAGTTCACCTCTCTTCTTGAGTGAGGAGCAAAATATGACAGTTTGGTTGATGGTGTCGGTGTCGGCAGCCAACTTGAAGGACAGCATTGAACCTTGGAGTGGCCTACCTACTGCTAATTAGCTGTTCGGAGGAACTCTCTCTGTGCCACAGGCAGAGTCTTATCAGTTAAGGGCATCTCTCCCATTCACGCTGACAGCTGAGTTTCAGCCGATCATGAAGAGAATGGCATATTGAGAAGGAGGATGGGGGAGGCGGAGGAGGATTTAGAACAAGTGACCGTTCCAGCGTCTCGGATTGAAGCAGCTCTGTGCGATCATAAACAACCAGAGTGGGAAATAGAGGAAAAGGTAAGAAGGAGAATTTATGGAATCAGAATGTAGACATAAAACGGGGCTGAAGGAGAGAGCCCGAGAAAGAGGAGTGAGCCTCGCCGCGTGAGTGTTTTGTATGAAAGCTTGAGCGATGTGCTCTCGTGATTAATGCAGGCCCAGGGATTTCCTTATGGATGCAAGGCAGCAATAGTCTTTTTTTCCAGTTGGTTATGTGCATGCCTACATATTTTTTAAAAAAGAAAAATGGCCAAGAACTAGACTCAAACTTAAACAAGATGTGACACAGGTACACTTGAATAATGTAAAATACTGTAGATCAGATGTCTTTGGAGGCAGGTCCGATATCTTTGACGAACATCTAAAATGATGGAGAAAATGGAAAGTACCTACTTAGGGCACATGAGCAATGATGATAGAT
The DNA here is from genome assembly GCF_029931775.1 of Euleptes europaea. Taxonomy (NCBI): domain Eukaryota; kingdom Metazoa; phylum Chordata; class Lepidosauria; order Squamata; family Sphaerodactylidae; genus Euleptes; species Euleptes europaea. Next base: position 7,099,069 of record NC_079327.1, on the reverse strand, counting down.
TTTGGAGGGGTTTGTGCCAAGGAATGGTGACTGCCGATACCTGTCAGAGATAGAGAGCTCCAAAGTATGCTATATTTCTTTTTGTTGTTGTTGTTGTTTAGTAAATTACTGGCAGTATGGACTCAGTTGTATCTTGTGTGTGTATAAAATGTCGTCAAGTCACAGCTGACGTATGGTGACCTCGTAGGGTCTTCATGGCAAGAGACGTTAGGAGGTGGTTTGACAGTTAGAGCAGTTCCTCAGTGGAACAGGCTTCCTCGGGAGGTGGTAAGATCTCCTTCCCTGGAGGTTTTTAAGAAGAGGCTAGATGGCCATCTGTCAGCAATGCTGATTCTATAACCTTAGGCAGATCATGAGAGGGAGGGCACCTTGGCCATCCTCTGGGCATGAAGTATGGGTCACTGGGGTGTGTGGGGGGGAGGTAGTTCGCAATTTCCTGTATCGTGTAGGGGGCTGTACTAGATGACCGTGGTAGTCCCTTCCAACTCTATGATTTTATGCCTGCCTCCGCGTGGGCTGGGGGAGTTCTGAGAGAAGTGTGACTGGCCCAAGGTTACCCAGTGGGCTTCATGTGGAGGAGTGAGGAATTGAACCCGGTTCTCCAGATTAGAGTCCGTGGCTCTTAACCACCACACCATGCTGGCTCCCAGTTGTATATTAGGAGCATACTTCACCCAGATTGTTCTTTAAAAGACATATGAAGTTAAGAAGTCAATAAGTGAGAGTGCATGCTTTAATTGGTTTATGTGGTAGACAAAACAATCAACTAGGTCTTCATGGATTAAGAGGTAAGAATGTAAGAGGATCACAGTGGGATCAATCACTGGTCCATCTAGTCCAGCATCCCCTTTCTCACCAGAATGCTAGACCAGATTTCCCAGAAGGTCCACAACAAGGCAATGCAGCTACTGTGCCTATCTTCACAGCTGGACTCTGGAGACATCCTATAAGAACCACCTAGGATATGAGATAAATCAGTCCTTATCCAATTTCAAGTAGAGAAATCACCAAATCAACTTCATCTACAAAGATATTTTTAATGAGACAAACAAATATACATAAACAACATCTGGTGCTGGTAGTATGAGCTTAGTAGGTCTCACCTCAGTGGGGTCTACTTCTGGATAAATATACTTAGGGTTGTATCCAGTGACCATACGATCAGTGTCATCATGTGGTGATGGCTCCCAACTTGGAAAGCTTTAGGAGGTGAGTGGATATGTTCATGGAGGAGAGGGCTATTCATGGCTATTAGTAAAAATGGATGCTAGTCATGATGCATACCTATACTCTCCAGGATCAGAGGAGCATGCCTATTGCATTAGGTGCATTGGAACACAGGTAGGATAATGCTGCTGCAGTGTTTGTGGGCTTCCTAGAAGCACCTGGTTGGCCACTGTGTGAACAAACTGCTAGAGTTGATGGACCTTGGTCTGATCCAGCATGGCTTTCCTTATGTTCTTATCATCTCTACAATTTTCATAGTCCTTAGGCCAGATAACTTCAGAGGGCTCCCAGATTTGAAAAGGGCAGGGCTTGCAATCTGAGATTTCTCCCATGATGCCTGTGGGATTTTTGCATTTGGGTCTTTTGCTCGAGGGCATCTAACTGTGTTCAATTGTGTTTTTACTGAGAAACGGTTAATTCCTGCGGGATGAGGGGCTGTACTGCATACTTTCCATAGGACACCGAGAAAGAGTCTACTTCTACACTGATTTTCCCGAGGCTTTGTTTTCTTTTAATCTGTGATCTTTTATTGAAGATAATATGATAATCCTCAGCTCGCTGGCACCGGCGGGCAGCCAGCAGCTATCGGGTCTATCCTTTCTGCAAAATTAAAAGACTGCCTCTGGATGTGGGAGATGCAATCTGTTTGTTTGGCATACCTATCTGTTTATTGAGTCCGTTTAATGGAGGCATAAAAAGTTGTTTGGAACAGCATAATTTTTAATCAAATGCAATCTGATAGGTGCTGGCTGCAATCAAACTGCTTACTCAAGAGCAGGCCAACACAAACCAAACATCCCACATTGCAGCCTCTTGAGGAGTTTGACACATTCCTGTATTTCCAGGCCCAGTCAGGCAGCCAAAACGTTGTTGTAGTTTTTTAAATTGAACTCCTTCTGGGCCACGATTCCAAGGCTGGTGAACTGCTTTGGTTCAGCCAACTTGTCCAGTCCTCCTGTAAAGTAGCCTAGGGTTGCCAAACTCCAGGTACAGGTACGCTTACCGGGTCCCCCCTCTCCTCCAGCAGCGGGTTTTTGGGGTGGAGGTAGGGTTGCCAGGTCCCTCTTTGCCACTGGCAGGAGATTTTTGGGTCAGAGCCTGAGGAGGGCAGGGTTTGGGGAGGGACTTCAATGTCATAGAGTCCAATTGCCAAAGCAGCCATTTTCTCCAGGTGATCGTATCTCTATCGGCTGGAGATCAGTTGAATTAGCAGGAGATCTCCTGCTACTACCTGGCAGTTGGTCACCCTAGGTGGAGGTGAGTTTGAGTGGTAAATGGCCCCTTGCGATGCGGCGCTTCCGGGTGACCCTCAGCTGCTCATCGGTCAGCCAGGTGGCCTGGCGGAGGTTTGCCCGCCACCACCTGGCACTCGGCAACCCTAGGTACAGGTGAGTTGCGGATCAAATGGTCAGCTGACAAGAGTAATTAAAATAGACAGAGCAGTGCATCAGGGTTGCCTTTTTGCCCCTTACTTTTTTAACCTATATCTGAATGATATTGAAAGTATTCTTTCCAACAAATCTTTCCACTCCCCACATCTATCAGGTAAACCCATTTCAAATCTGTTTTATGTTGATGATGCAGTGTAATTATCTCGAACTTGTATCGGGCTAAGAAGATTACTAAATGCCTTTGCACAGCATTTCACCCTCCAGGTACTAGCTGAAGATCTCCTGCTATTATCTCCAGCCGATAGAGATCAGTTCCCCTGGAGAAAATGGCCGCTTTGGCAATTGGACTCTATGGCATTGAAGTCCTTCCCCTCTCCAAACCCCGCCCTCCTCAGGCTCCGCCCCAAAAACCTCCTGCTGGTGGCGAAGAGGGACCTGGCAGCCCTAAAGTAGCCCCAGTTAACTTTCATAGGAGTGAATGAAAATAACAACAGCAGCAGCAGACTGAGAGCACCTGACAAACAGCAGGAGACGGGGGGTGGGTAGGGATACCAGCCTCCAAGAGGGATCTTGGGATCCCCTGGAATTTCAGTTCATCTCCAGACTACAGGGATCAGTCCCCCTGGAGAAAACGGCCACTTTGGAGGGTGGTGGAATCCATGGCATTGTGCCCCACTGAGGCCCCTGTCCTCCCCAGGCTCCTCCCCCCCCCCATCTCCAGGAGATTCCTGACCTGGAGCTGTCAACCCAACGGGGAGGCAGGGACATGAACGTTTTACCATAGAGTTTCCAACAATTCCTAGAGAGGTGTGCTGTAGTTCTGGGTTTTCCCTGGAAGCGACATCATGTCGTAGGGCAGACAGCCTTTTTTAAATTTTATTTTTCTCCGAGTGTCAGCAGGAAACCAGGGGCAACCCTAGTTAGTTCTAATGAGGAAAGCCATCTCCAAATTCGCAAAACACCAGCTAACAGGGAAATTGTACATACTTGAGCAACCCTAGGGTATTCCAGCTTAAAGGCCAGTACAGAATTTCTGTGAGTCCCGTTCTTCACTGAATTCACACCACTAGTTCCCACTCACCTCTGTCTTCTGTCACCATCCCATAATTACTTTAAAAAGTGGGGCCTGTTCAGCTGCCGTGGCAGCAACCATAAGCTGAGGAGGACCCATAAGTCAATACTAATATGTCTATGTTCTGGCTCCCCTGTGACCTTGAAGAGCTTGACAAGGGACTGAGACAGAACCCTCCCACCCCACACACACACACACACACACACAAATTATAGGCTGCCCAGTGATGAAGAAAAATAAAAATGGAAAAGTAAGGGGAGATATATGTGTGGTTCAAAGAAGACTCAATAAATCCTGTAACTAAGTCGAGCGATGTTAGCCCTGGCTTGGAGCCTCTCAGCTTCATGGTAATCAAGCATTTCTCAATAAAGCTCAGCAGACTATTTACTATACTTGCTTGCCCAACACTTCTGTGCTTTATGGCTATCAACATTCGATTATGGCTGGAGGCTGCAGCAGTTATTGATAACTATTCCGGAGGCAGCCTAGCTCATCAAATGCGAAGGAAAGCCATCAGCCACGTGAATTGCTTAGCCTTTTTTTTTACACGGTGTAGAATCCTTCTCCCGATTGTATACTTTCAGGATGCTGGTGGGTCAGGAGAAGTTTACAGAATGGAATGGGGTGGGGGAGATCTCATAAACTGAATAAGGTGAAATAGGCTCTCCTATGGCATGACCCCAGTGTATGGTAATCAAAGCTATACTTTCTCTGAATGTATATTTAAGTTGGTAATAAAGGTAAAGGTCCCCTGTGCAAGCACCGGGTCATTCCTGACCCATGGGGAGACGTCACATCCCAACGTTTCCTAGGCAGACTTTGTTTACGGGGTGGTTTGCCAGTGCCTTCCTCAGTCATCTTCCCTTAACCCCCAGGAAGCTGGGTACTCATTTTACCGACCTCGGAAGGATGGAAGGCTGAGTCAACCTTGAGCCGGCTACCTGAAGCCAACTTCCATCGGGATCGAACTCAGGTCGTGAGCAGAGCTTGGACTGCAGTACTGCAGCTTACCACTCTGCGCCACAGGGCTCCTAAGTTAGTAATAGACATTGAAATATCTATTTGTAAAAATCCTTTAAATCTGTGTTATTCTCAGAGAACATTAAGAACATAAGAACATAAGAAAGGCCCTGCTGGATCAGACCAAGGCCCATCAAGTCCAGCAGTCTGTTCACACAGTGGCCAACCAGGTGCCTCTAGGAAGCCACAAACAAGATGACTGCAGCAGCACCATCCTGCCTGTGTTCCACCACACTCAAAATAATAGGCATGCTCCTCTGATACTAGAGAGAATAGGTATGCAGCATGACTAGTATCCATTGTAACTAATAGCCACAAATACCCCTCTCCTCCATGAATATGTCCACTCCCCTCTTAAAGCCCTCCAAGCTGGCAGCCATCACCACATCCTGGGGCAGGAAGTTCCACAATTTAACTATGCGTTGAGTGAAAAAATACTTCCTTTTATCTGTTTTGAATCTCTCGCCCTCCAGCTTTAGCAGATGACCCCGTGTTCTAGTATTATGGGAGAGGGAGAAAAACTTCTCCCTGTCCACTCTCTCCAAACCATGCATAATTTTATAGACCTCTATCATGTCTCCCTTATAGACCTCCCTTATAGACCTCTATCGTTAGAACACAAAGCACATATCATTTGTGTAGGGTAAGATTGCCTGCCGACTGCTAGCAACTGTCAGAAGGCTTGAGGGGGTAGGGACATTTAAAACACCATTGCTGCAATGGCATGATGTCACTTCCTGTGCAATCCCAGTGAAGTGACAACATTGTGCCATGCCACTACACTGGGATTCCACTTAAACATTATGATTTATCATGGAGTTTCAGTGGAATCCTAGAAGGACACCATGATGCAGTGACAACACTTCTAGGTTTATGCCGGAAGTGATGTTATACTGTTGGAATGATGGCAATTTTTGCCACACACACCCACTACCACCACTGGGAGATCTGGCTCAGTGGTAGTACATGTTTGCATGCAGAGGGTCCAAGATTCAATTCCTGACATCTCGAAGAAGTACCTCCGGAGGAGGAGGACGAAGAGGAAGAAGAAGAAGAGCTGGTTTCTATATGCCAATTGTATGAAAATATGCTTTATAACTAATATAAATAATATAATATTATATTATTAATAATAATAAGCGTGGTGTAGTGGTTACCAGTGGTGGTTTGGAGCAGTGGACTCTGATCTGGAGAACTGGGTTTGATTCCCCACTCCTCCACATGAGCGGTGGAGGCTAATCTGGTGAACTGGTTTGGTTTCCCCACTCCTACACACAAAGCCAGCTGGGTGACCTTGGGGGAGTCACACTCTCTCAACCCCACCTACCTCACAGTGGGGAGGGGCAGGGAAGGTGATTGTAAGCCGGTTTGATTCTCCCTTAAGCGGTAGAGAAAGTTGGCCTATAAAAACCAATTCTTCTTCTTCTTCTTCTTCTTCTTCTTCTTCTTCTTCTTCTTCTTCTTCTTCTTCTACCATTTTTTTAAGTGCAGCTTTTCATTTTAAAATTCTTGCAAGCAGGGTCCCAATCCTTTCTTGGCTACTGCTTCCAGATATTTTGACCAAAATAAAAATAAAAATCCTTGCCATTGTACACCCCCTTCACAGCGAGCGGCCTATGTGTGGGCTTTGTATTTCAACACTGATATATTATTTATTAGCGCATTTATGTTTGTGAGAGGCAGCGCACGCTCCGGTGTGGGGATTGAAAATGAGGACAGCATCACAAAGCACTGTGTTCTACGGTTGCTCTAAATAACACTGGGGCCCACGTCCGCCTCAGAAGACTGTTGGGATTCTAGGCCACAATTCCCGAAAAAGAAGAAGGAAAAGTGTGTTAGATTTACCAACAAGCCAGCGCTATCACAGAGCAGCAGGTGCGCACTGGAGAAGAAGGAGGGGGGAATCAGAGAGCTCTTTGCCACTGGGGGGGATTTAATGAGGTCGCTCACCCTGTCCTGTCGAACAATTAATTTCCACAACACCTTTTGCTGAATGCGCTTTCTATTTTTGAAAGCGTTATGGCTCCTTCCTCCCGCCCTTCCTCCCGACTGAGTCAGCCGTGTGCCTCGCATTCGTGCAAAACCAGATTGGCAGCACATAACTTTTCCCTCACTCCTGCATTTCATCTAATGGAAGCTCTTGGAGGATAGAAAATGACGGGCGGGAGGAATATGTCGGGGACGAGCTTAATGGAAATGATGTATTGAACTTCCCGAGTCTGCTTCGGGGTAGACTCTTCTACTTCGGGTGCATCCCAGTGCCGACATTGCTTTATTATTGATGGGGATGGTGATGAAGAAGAAGACTTGGTTTTTATAAGCCGACTTTCTCTACCACTTAAGGGAGACTCAAACCGGCTTACAATCACCTTCCCTTCCCCTCCCCACAACAGACACCCTGTGAGGTAGGTGAGGCCGAGAGAGCTTTAACAGAGCTGTGACTAGCCCAAGGTCACCCAGCTGACTTCACAGGTAAGAGTGGGGGAAACAAATCCAGTTCACCAGATTAGAGTCTGCTGCTCATGTGGAGGAGTGGGGAATCAAACCCGGTTCTCCAGATCCGAGTCCACCGCTCCAAACCACCGCTCTTAACCCCTACACAACGCTGGCTGATGATGATAATACAAGTCATGAAAATACAAGTGATGATGATAATACAAGTCAAATAGGAAATGTATTGTTATTACTATTAACAGTCAAGTTGAAAAGTGTATGAAGACCCGTGGGTTTTTTTTAATTATTATTTATTTATTTTTGTGCCCAATGGGTTTCTGATCGGCCGTGCAGATTTTTTAAAAGTTGTTTCAGGGGCAGCTGCCATCCCTGCTTTAGTTTTATTCTTGCTTACTCCCCTTTCACAGTGTATTTTTTTAAAATATTACTCTTCTCCCTTGTACTTGGGTTCAAGCTGTTCACGAACTGCCAATTTGCTGATAAAAAATAAATGACTCCCTCACTGTGACTGGCAAGCAGAACATGAGCTGTATCAGTAGGTGTTCGTCCCTATTTCTGAATAGTACCGAGTGACTTGGTTGTTAGTATTAATATTATTTGCAAAGTCCCTAAATGCATAATGACAATAATAAATAGCAGTACAACTCTCAGAGTGTGATTAGGAGAGAAAAAAATGAGTATACCATATTTGAAGTCAACAGTCTCATCTTAAACAGAAAAAAACATGTCTTTCAAACTGATAAGCAGTAGTAACAGCTTATTACACACATGTCAGTACTTCTTGACATTTCTCTGGTTTGGCCTTGTTCCAAGACAAAATAAAAGGTTGAATATAAGTCCTTCCCACACATATTTATATGCTATACGTTTGTCCATAAGCATCCCACGCCACCCTTTCTGCAGTTAACCATTAATTTTTGGCAATTTATTTTCGGTTTGTTTTCAATGTTGAGCCAATAATAATCTATAAGGTTGCCAACCTCCAGGCAAGGGCTGGAGATCTCCCAGGATTACAACTGATCTCCAGTTGTAGAGAAAATGGGTGCTTCAGAGGGTGCCCCTCTGAGGTCCCTGCACTCCCCAAACCCCACTTTTTCTAGGCTTCACCCCCAAAATCTTTAGATATTTCCCAAGTATCCCCACTTATACCATTGTGGGGGTGGTTAGATCTAATTATACTGTCTGCCCAGCTGCACACAACTTTTTTTTTTTGTTTAAGTTAAAGGGAACAGCTCTTATGTTAGTATATGGCCAGTATATGTTAGTATATGGCTGCTATGTTAGTATATGGGTAAACTTTGCAGGGCTCGGAGGGGGTGCTATTTTTAAGACATACAAGAACCCCAGGTTTGGTGAAGATTGGGTCAAGGGATCCAAATTTATGCCCCCCCCCAATTTTCCTACATTATTTCCAACCCTGTAATAGATACTGATAACCCTTATAAATAAAAATGTAATATGATGAAATGCTGATTATCTCCCGGTCCCTACACTGCCCGGAGTACTTGCTGATCCCAGCCTGCTCAATGCGTCCTCGTAATGAAATGAAATAGTATGGGTGCTATGACTGCAGAATGAAATTCATTTCATTACCGCTCAAGGTTTTTATTTCCCCTTTTCATTCTCCAAGACAAGGCCTGGAGACAGAGCAATCATCAGCCTGTACAGAAGTCCTCATTTTTTATTCAAGCCCTAATTTTCTGTGTCACACAGTGAGATAGCCTGGTTTTGAAGGAAAAGGGTTTCGGCTCGGCAGTTAGCAGCCCAGGGACTCAATCCAGTGCCTGAGGCCTTTCCATTTGCACCCCCCCCAATCTTACCCCCTCCTTGTGTGTCTGGACCGCTTTGGTCCCTGGAGCTAAGAGGAGGTGCCATTTCAAGTCAGACAGTGTCAAGAGAGAAAGAGAGAGATTTCAGCAAATTCGAAAGGCTTGCTCGTAAACATGTACAAGAGTAAACTGCAAAACAAACTATTTTGCCGAATATGTCGTTGTGCTTTTTAATGCTTCACGATACCTATGGCAGAGCAAAGGTTGCCAGATCCCTCTTCGCCACCGGCGGGAGGTTTTTGGGGCAGAGCCTGAGGAGGGTGGGATTTAGGGAGGGGAGGGACTTCAGTGCCATAGACTCCAATTGCCAAAGTGGCCATTTTCTCATGGTGAACTGATCTCTATCACCTGGACATCAGTTGTAATAGCAGGAGATCTCCAGCTAGAGTCTGGAGGTTGGCAACCCTAGGCAAGACGTTCATTCAACGGGGTTGGCTTTAAAGGAGTGCACCTTGCAAGCTGCTTTTGATTTTCACCTGCATTTGTTTTGAAATGATTTAATGGTTATTTATACAGCAGTTGATGCATTTGCATACCAGGAGACATTACAATTAATTGCAGAAGCATTAATAACTAAGAATGACAGGCACAAAACAAATACAAACTAGTCAGCTCAAATTGAGCTGAGGTCAGATATTAGGGGAAAAAGAGAGAGATGAATTAGGAGCACTCCCCCAATATAAAAGATCCCAAAATAACTGCCAATCGACAGATTTATGCATACCTAATAGTCATCCTGCCACACGTAGAAGTTTACTGGTAAGAAGGAACTTGTGTCTTTTTGTGGCTTTCTTTAATTTTAAAATGTGCTGCCAGCCACAAAATCTGCAAGGGAAAAAAGCACTGTTCCAAAATAACATTATTGTTTTTTGTTTGTTTTTTAATGTAGGCCATTCAAAATGGTATTATGATGATCTGAATTAGAGCTTCTGCATTAGCATTGTTAAATTCCCAGGCCTGAGAATCCTTTTCCACTCAAGTCGAAGCTGAAAAAAAACAAATAATTATTTGACTTTTTCAGGAATTGCCTGTTCGGCTACGGGAAGATTCCTAGGTTTTGGCATTAGGTAAAACTGAAACCTGAATATTGCCAAAATTGCTAATTTCGGGTTTATTTTCGGTTTGGGTATATCAATATGCACAACCCTACTGGTTTGTACGAAAGCACCAATAAGCATTCACCTTACAAACAAAAGTGGGGACAAGTGCCTGAATAATAAATGTGGGGTTTCAGTCACACATTCAGCTGTACACGTGTTGGTCATAATGTGAGAATCACCCAACACATGTATGAAAAACAATCAAGACCAATCACATGCTGAGTTAGACCCATCCATCTACCTCAGTTCTTAGGGTTGCCTGGTCCCCAACGGGGGATGGGGGGTGGGGTTGCCAGATCCAGGTTGGAAAACTCTTGGATGGAGTTCAGGGTCCATGCAAAGAGAGTCCCTTGAAGCTATCCTGAAAATTTGGGAACTCTACGTCCAAAAATGCCCCAACAGGAGCTTTGAAAAAAAATTCCATAGACTAAAGGTTCCGATTTTTTTCTGGAAACCTGGGAATAAAGCCAAATACCATATTTACCGGTATGGGTAATTGGCTTATTTCGGGTATACTGAAAAAAATCGGGACTAATAAACCCGAACCTGTAATGTACCTTTTCTTTTCTGCACAACCCTACAAACCATTGTAAAGATGTACTTGCAGGTTGTAAAGGTGTTCACTGTAACATGTGAACAGGGCTCTAGTTAGATATTGATTCTCCCATTTGTAAGACAATGGAAGTCTAATGACTCTCTGTCTCTCAAATAGATATTGTGCAATATTTTGGAGTCAAGCATTAGTAATTTCCTCATGAACGAGGGAAAAAAAACTACAAGCAAAAATATAAGTTCTGGGGGGGGGGAGTTATTAGGTCCTCGTTCTCTCTCTGTAACCGCTCTACAGATGGCTTTCCCTCCAAAATTGCTGGTCAGCCATTGTCGTCCAGTTTAGACCGTAACAAACTGAAATGTCCAAGAATTTGCTATGTATGCATTACTGAAGCTTATCTCCCACACAGCGGTTTGTCCTAAAAGTTCATTTTTCACATACACAGAGGAAAACCAATAAAAGTAGACCTCTGTCAAGACATTTAAACAGCTTGGGGGATAAACTTTCAAGGGCTTTTCTTCTGAAAGTTAGGATTAGGGTTGTGAATTCGCCTGCTATTCTTGAGCTGGAAAGCTTTGCACAGAGCCCTCTAAAAGTCCTACTTCTCTTTCTCAGAAAGATGTATGTTTGAAAGGATGAGTTTCTGGCATTGTTTATATACTCCCTTATATTTTATTTCTTGGTTCTCTGGTGGTAGCTTGAACTTCGAGATATGTCTAAGGCCAATTTCTGTGGGTTTCGATTTTCACATTGAAAATTGCTCTTTTGATGAGAGACAAGTGTTCATTGAAGTAGACAGCCAGGATGAAAAAAAAATCCATGTTTTCAAGGCTATTTTGTGGAAAGTAATTCCCAGACTTGAAACTCGGAGGTCCACCTCTAAAAGAAACCCAGAAGGAAGTTTCAAAGTCTCAGTTAAAAACAAAAGTGTGTGTGTGTAAGAGAGAGAGAGAGAGAGAGAGAGAGAGAGAGAGAGAGAGAGAGAGAGAGATATTTGTCCCATATGGAAATAGAACTGAGCCATATGAAAATGGAACTGCCAACATTTCCATGCGGAATCATTATGATAACTTTTGTGAATCATGTCAATAAAATCCTTGAATAGAGAACATAAACTATTGTTGTTGTTGTTTTACTGAAACCTAGGGGCCTCCTTTAAAAATATACTTTATTTTATTTAAACATAAACCTTCAAACACAAAAAATATATAACAAAAATGCACACATACAATACATTCTCAATACATTGCATACACAAAGAACACAATGCACTTCTAAATTCTAATAAAATACACTTTTAGTGGACATTACAAAATTTCTTAGTTTCCCTCTTGCTGTCTTCCCTGTACGCACTATCATAACTTAATAATACTAAACCTATTGCTTTATGACATTAAATCTACTGATTTCTAGTCAATCTTTTTCTCCTATGATTAAAAAACAAAACTTTGAAGAAGAAGAGTTGGTTTTTATATGCTGACTTTTTCTACCACTTAAGGAAGAATCAACTTCTCCTTCTTCTAGAATCAAGATAATCCCTGGTCACACTCCCTAATATTCTTTAATTGCAGCAAAGAACATTGCCAAGATTTATAGCATCGTGAAAAGTGCCCGTATAAATAAAAAAATGTTCTCTAACTTTTAACAATTGGAAAAGAACTTTAGATTTCCAAGTATTTTCTTCTATACAGACACTCAGGTACCTATAACTTCTTTTAAGAGATGGCATCTAGTACTCTTTAAAAAAAATCTGTTTCCATAATAACTGCTGTTCTGGTACAAGGACAGCTTCCTCAGTCAGCCCCACGACTCCTTAAGTAAGTGCTGTAGTTATAACAGCCTGCATTTTTCTGACTCTTCAGTGAATTTTCCAGCAACAGCGATTAGAATCTTATTGACTATACTTTTAAAGTACCCTGAATTGCTTGAATATATAAAAGTATTCAAATTGAAAAGATTGTGTTGGGGTATCTGAAGGTTAGAATCATTGCTAAAGGGGTGTTTGTGATGGGAATAATAGAAATATGTTATTGATGGTTATAATTTTTGAAATTGTTGTGTGTTTTTTTTCCTGTGCTTTCTTTTCTTTTACTCAAGGATTCAGGATAGGATGAAATAGATTTTAAAAAAAAATCATACCCAATTTAGTGAGCCACACAATTAACTCAGTGGTAGGTTTGCCTCACTTAAGGGGTGTGAATTTGGAGGTTCCTGCTTCAGGAAAATAACTCAGGAATATTGAGGGATGTAAAGAGAGATTTGAGGTGGAGGTGGAGGTGGTGGAAGAGGAGGAGGAGGAGGAGGAGGAGGAGGAGGAGGAGGAGGAGAAGAAGAAGAAGAAGAAGAAGAAGAAGAAGAAGAAGAAGAAGAAGAAGAAGAAGAAGAAGAAGAAGAAGAAGAAGAAGATCCAACTAGGGATGGAAAATTATTGGACGTCTGGGGGTAGAACCTATGTAGGTTGGGGGTTGGAGAGGGGAGGGTCCTCAGTGGGGATTAATGCCGTAGAATCGACCCTTTAAAGCAGCCATTTTCTCCAGGGGAAGCAATTCATGTAGTGTGGAGATAAGTTGTAATTCTGGAAGATCTCCAGACCCCTCTTGGAGGTTGGTGGCCCTATGTCCAACCGATGGAGTTTTGAATGTCCTCCCAAAAAATTACATTCACATTTGTGCACACATAAACACTGCACATTAAAACACTTACAAATCTACGGGCGGTCACCAAGGCAGTATGTGATGATAAGGGCATGTATTGTTCAAAGCATAAGGTTAGATACCCCACGGGTTTTACCTGGAGATATCTGAGGATCCTCGTGTGGACCTTCTCTGCTTAATCAAGAAAGACACTTACTTATAGGAAGGGTTAGTACAATCATCTCACAATGCGATCCTAAGCAGAGTTACACCAGTCTAAACCCATTGAAATGCATGGGCTTAGACTGGAGTAACTTTCTTTAGGATTGCACTGTCAAGAGTCTGTCTAGCCATTGAAGGCTGGGATCCATCAGCTGTGAGGACAGTCGGTAGAACTGAACTGCCAACTGAGCTCCTAGATGTCTCTTCCGCCACCCTATAGGTTTGCCAACCTCCAAGTACTAGCTAGAGATCTCATGCTATTACAACTGATCTCCAGCTGATAGAGATCAGTTTTCCCTGGAGAAAATGGCTGTTTTGGCAATTGGGCTCTATGGCATTGAAGTCCCACCCCAAACCCCGCCCTCCTCACACTCCGCCCCCAAAACCTCCCACCATTGGCAAAGAGGGACCTGGCAACCCTGCATCCCTCCCATCCAATAGAACACAATAGTTGATTCACAGAGAATAACCACATCATGTATAGAAACATAAACCATTTGTGTTCATACCTCTGAGGTGAACCTGTAGGAATTTGTGGTTCACACCATACATTATCCTCGCTCCCTAACGTTACCCTGGGTTTGGGGAATCCCTGCCAGACAGTAGAGTTTGCAGAACAGATATTCTGGACATCGTTATAGTGTCATGAGCCCCTTTGCTGCCTGTATAAAAGGGAAGGACTCGAACTACCAGTATAAATAATAACCCTATCCCCCAAAAAACAAACAAACAAACAAAAAACCCAGCCTTTCTAACTTGATATGTTGGGAAATCCCCATTTCTGTCCTTGAAGACCAGAGGTGAGTTGATGACTGAAGGACAGGGTTGCCAACCTCCAGATGATGGCTGGAGATCTTTTGGGATTACAGCTCATCTCCAGGTGACGGAGATCAGTTCACCTGGAGAAAATGGCCACTTTGGAAAGTGGACTGTATGACATTATACCCCATTGAAGTCCCTCCTCTCCTCAAATCCAGCCTCCTCAGGCTCCACCCTCGGGTTGCCGGTTCCCTGTTCACCGCCTGCGGGAGGTTTTTGGGGAGGAGCCAGAGGAGGGCAGGATTTGGGGAGGTGAGGGACTTCAATGTTATAGAGTCCAATTGACAAAGCGGCCATCTTCTCCAGGTAAACTGATCTCTATCGGCTGGAGACCAGTTGTAATAGCAGGAGATCTCCAGATAGTACCTGAAGGTTGGCAACCCTACTCCTCCCTGAAAATCTCCAGGTATTTCCCAACCTGGAGCTGGCAAGCCTAGTGAAGGAGTATCAGGCGACATGCGGAAGTGTTCCCAAGGCAGATTTGTTGATTCATACTTTCAAAACAAGCAACCGTTTATGAGCAGAGAAATGGTGAAACTTTATTTTTTTTAGTCCAAACTGGCCCTCCTGACCATTCAGAGCACGCATTAGTAAACTTTGATCTGAACCACTCAGTGAGAATAACAGCACTGACCTTCAAAACTTGGGACTGCAAAAACTCAATGTTGGAATAGGTCACCTAAAGGGGAAAAAGTTAACATGAAAGGACATATATTTTTCTCCAGTACTCATCTGCGGCTGCATCCATACATCATCGGGTATTGTGTTATTTTTGCCATGTAATAATCCTCCTCCCTGGAAAATCCAGTAACTTCTATAGTGCTACAACGGTGCAATACCCAAAGATGTATGCATGCAACTGTGTTGCAAAACATCTCCCAGAATTGCAACTGATGTTCAGAGACTAGGGTCGCCAACCTCCAGGTACTAGCTGGAGATCTCCTGCTATTAAAACTGATCTCCAGCCAATAGAAATAAGTTCCCTTAGATAAAATGGCCGCTTTGGCAATTGGACTCTATGGCATTGAAGTCCCTCCCCTCCCCAAACCCTGTGCTTCTCAGACTACGCCACTAAAACCTCCCACCAGTGGCAAAGAAGGACCTGGCAACCCTATCAGACACAGATCAATTCCCCAAGAGAAAATGGCTGATTTCGAGGGTGGTTGTATATATGGAGGCTGCATATATGGAGGGTGGTTGCCTGGAGATTTTCAGGGAGGAGTTCTAATAGCAGGAGATCTCCAGCTAGTACCTGGAGGTTGGCAACCCTAACCAAGGGTCTGATTCAGTGTAAGGCAGCTTCATGTGTTCATGTGAAAGATTGGTGGGCCCCAGTCTATGGTGTTATTTTGGTGTGGTATGTGAGAAAATAAGTATATATGCCAGAGAACATGCAGGTGAATGGGTGCTGAAAGGAAAGATATTGGCCTACTGTAAGTCTAATCTTACAGATATTACTTTTGTCAGTAGATATTTATGAGGAAGTCCAGCCAGGGAGGTATCAACTGTCCTCTCAGTCTGCCTTTCAGGATCAGAAATTATAGCTAAATCTTCTTTAATTGAGTCCACAATTGTGACCAAAAACCCTTTAGCATCCACTAGAGCACCATTTGACTATTAAGTGGGCCAACTTTATTGATTACATTCTTAAATATGAATCCTCTAAAACTTAACCACAATCCTCTTCTATCTTCCCCCCTTCAAGTGTTGCCATCATTAGTAGGGTTGCCAACCTCCAGGTACTAGCAGGAGATCTCCTGCTAATACAACTGGTCTCCAGGTGATAGAGATCGGTTCACCTGGAGAAAACAGCCACTTTGACCATTGGACTCTATGGCATTGAAGTCTTTCCAGAGGTGGTTTGCCATTGCCTGCCTCTGTGTAGTGACCCTGGACTTTGTTGGTGGTCTCCCATCCTGATTAGCATTTGAGATTAGACAAGATCAGGCTAGCCTGGGCCATCCAGATCAGGGCACCTCCATCCGTGCTCTGTTTTACATTTGAAAACATCTTAGGTCCTCCAATGGGAAGAAAGCTTATCCCTGGAGCACCCTGAGTCCTCCATGGGGTTGCCAACCTCCAGGTAGCTGGGGATCTCCTACTATTACAACTGATCTCCAGACGATAGAGATCAGTTCACCTGGAGAAAATGGCCGCTTTGGCAATTGGACTCTGTGGCATTGAAGTCCCTCCCCAAACCCAGCCCTCCTCAGACTTCGCCCCCAAAACCTCCCGCCAGTGACGAAGAGGGACCTGTGATTCTTTTCACAAAGAATCTGAAAAACAAAAATCCAATAAAACTTACTGGGAAGAGAATATGTAGAAATTAATCACTACAACAATTTGTAACAAATCCTTTGACTAAAACTTGATAGACAGGAGAATTCCCCATTTTGTTATACAGCAAAATGACCGAGGGAAAAGATTCAAAATTCTTCAAAACATTCCTGATACTTTTTTGAGGCTGTTTCCCTCCTTTTTTCTTTAGGGAGGTTAAGGGGGGGGGGGACTCCTCAGAAATGTTGCTAGTTTTATTTAACTTCTTTTGACAACCTTCAGTATTCTCAGATGTTCCACCTGTGAAGAAAACTGCAAATCTCATTAAGGTGTATGGGTTTGGTCTGAGGGAAACAGAGCCAAATCCTAGGAGGGGGAAAAATGTTGATATTTCTCAACAAAGGTGGATGTGAGAAAAAGGCTGTGTTGGAACACTCTTCAGAACTTGGAGAAGGTGATTTCTCCCAGCTGAAGGAGGGGGCAGGTGTTTGTCTTTATGTGTAAACCAATGGCCATTTTGAGAAGAAAGCAAACTGGTCAGCCCATAAAGCTACTCTTACCATCTCACATGCCATAGAGAGAAAAGCGTACAGACAGCTGTGGGTTGGCTGAAACACCAAGTGGGTGGGTGGGTTCGCAGGCACTTTCTGTGAATCTGAGGCGGGGTAGTGGGGCTGGAGTTCTATAGGAATACTTTTTTTCCTCCGTCTATGTTTGTGTGTGCGTGCCGTCAAGTCGCAGCTGACGTATGGCGACCCCTCATGGGGTTTTCAACCAAGAGACTTTCCAGAGGTGGTTTGGCATTGCCTGCCTCTCTGTAGTGACCCTGGACTTTGTTGGTGGTCTCTCATCCTGATTTGCTTTTGAGATCAGACAAGATCACATGAACACATGAAGCTGCCTTATACTGAATCAGACCCTTGGCCCATCAAAGTCAGTATTGTCTACTCAGACCGGCAGTGGCTTTCCAGGATCTCGGGCAGAGGTCTTTCATGTCATCTACTTGCCTAGTCCCTTTAACTGGAAATGCCGGGGATTGAACCTGGTACCCTCCTCAGGCTCCACCCCAAAAACCTCCCACCGGTTGTGAAGAAGAACCTGGCAACCCTATCTACCACTGAGCCACAGTCCCTCCCCAAATCAGGCTAGCCTGGGCCATCCAGGTCAGGGTGCCTCCATCTGTGCTCTGTTGTACATTTGTAAACTCCTTAGGTCCTTTGTAAACTCCTTAGGTCCTCCAACTAGGAAGGTTATCCCTGGAACTTCTTAGAGAAAAGGGAAGCATACATAGGGTTGCCAGCTCTGGGTTGGGAAATACCTGGAGATTTTGGGGGTGGATTCTGGGAAAGTCAGGGTTTGGGGAGGGGAGGGAGTTCAATGGCATATAATGCTATAGATTCCACCTTCCAACCGGCCATTTTCTCCAGGTGAACCGATCCCTGTTGCTTGAAGCTTAGTTGTAATTGCGGGAGATCTCTAGCCACTACCTGGAGGTTGGCAACCCTAAGCATATAACTGTAGGCAAACGTGTGATATGTATGCAAGGAACTCACCTTAGAAATACTCTGAGCCAAACTAATAAATTACAGTCAGTGCTTAGAAAACACAAGCTATGTCTACGTTTCCGGGTCAGTCTTCATCTTCATTTTGTTACACCACAGCTGAAAAGAAAGGAGCAAACGGGTTTGCCAATAGCGCTACTGTTACCATCTGTCATGTCATATAAACAGCACACACATGCCATATTATGACTCAAAATATGATGCAAAATAAAGTCCCAGAATACATTATCCAGATTCATCATGCACCTAAGCAGCTGGAAACCATAAGATACGGCCATGATGGATCAGGCAAAATGTTCAGCTAGCTCAAAATTCTGTTTCCACCAGCAGCCATCTGGGAAGAGCAGGAAACAGGTCTCACTTATTCATGGTACGTGGCTTATGAACATGGAAGGTCCCTTTACTTCGTGATGGAGCTTGTCTTCCATGAAAGACCATCTCTCCAACCAAGTTGTCCTTTACGTTAATGATTCAGCTGAAATGACCACTAAAGCAAACCAAGCTATCCAAACAATACTTTGTGTTGGGCATAATGAGAGGGGCACTATTGTCCAGTAGGAGGCACCTCCCCAAAGTCAAACAATCCTAACTTTAGAACAAAGGCTGAAAGGTTTTTGATAGATTGTTTGTCTGTGTTTTTTTTTGTGTGTGTGTGTGGGTGTCTGTGTTTTGTTCCTTCATGCACTAGGCTTACCTTCTGACATTTAAATTGGGAGCCCAAAACAGCCATTACAGAGAATTTCTCCCTCATTTATTAATTTGTATACACACATTTCAAATTTATGGTGACTAGGGTCGGCAGCTCTGGGTTGGGAAATACCTGGAGATTTTTGGGGTGGAGCCTGAGGAGGGTGGGGTTTGGAGAGGGGAGGGACTTCAATGGGGTATAATGCCATAGAGTCCACCTTCCAAGGTAGCCATTTTCTCCAGGGGAACTGATCTCTGTCGCCTGGAGATCAATTGTAATCCCAGGAGATCTCCAGCCACCACCTGAAGGTTGGCAATCCTAATCATGACACCTTTTTTTAAAAAAATTATGAATTTCTATCCCCTCACTGTATAAGTTCTAACCGAGAAAGCTAAACTGCAGTAACATCTAATGTAGGGTTGCATTTCCTGATTTTGCCTCTTGGAATTCTCTTTCCCAAAGTCCAAATGTAAATTAGATGGCTTTGCTATTGGCTGGTTTCCTTCTCTTAACCTACTGAGGCCTCCAGGTTGGATCTGGGGAACCCCTGGAATTACAGTACATCTCAACTCCAGATTACAGAGATCCCTTCCCCTGGAGAAAATGAATACTTTGGAGGGTGGACTCTATGGGATTGTGCCCACTGAGGTCCCTGTCCTCTCCAGGCTCCATCACAATGTTTTTGGGAGTTTCCCAACCTGGATCTGGCAACCCTACCATCCCCATCCCTTGCCAGTGGCTGGGGGGACCTGACAACCCTAATCCTGTTCAAGAACTAACTGGGTTGGGGGATTATGTTACATCAGGAGACAAAATACCTCTAAATGGGCCTTATGGTTGCCAGCTCCAGGTTGAGAAGTACCAGGAGATTTGGGGGGTGGAGCCTGAGGAGGGTGGGGTTTGGAGAGGGGAGGGGCTTCAATGCCATTGAGTCTAATTGCCAAAGCGGCCATTTTCTGTCTCCTGAAGATCAGTTGTAATAGCGGGAGATCTCCAGCAGCCACCTGGAGGTAGACTAGCAAAACAATGAAAAAAACATGCTGACAAAGAGGTTAGCAAAAAGAACAGCAACAGAAACCACCTATTATTTGTAATAATACTGACTCAAAACTGAATCACATGCAACACAATGAACTATTTAATAAAGACCACCTGGAGGTAGGCAACCCTAGTGGGCCTGCCTGCCTGAATTTGTCCTATCCTTTTTAAAAAGGGGTCCAATGTAGTGGTCATTGCCAGATTGTGTGGCATTCATTTGGATATTCCACTAATTAACTGAGGGCACACTTCTTTTTATCTGTCTTTAACCTATTACCAGTCGGTTTCTTTGGAACTGACCCTGAATCAACCTTCATTTCATATTAAACTACACCATACAAGATGTAATTATATATACTGTGACAATTTCATGGTGCAAAATAAATAAATCATCAGCTGGTGACAGATGGAAGGGCTGTGCAGCATGTAAACAATAATAATGTGATTAAAATATCAGGTTTCCACCTTAACAGTGAAAAGCTAGAATGAGAAGGTGGCACAACACTGAAGTTGAACGGATGCAATAGTTCTGCTCAGGACTCAGGTGCTTTATGCCTGGGTACTTGGACTCATGTTCGCCTCCGGACTGTCTCGGTTGTTCCTTGAAGTTATGCATGAGTTTTCTGTCCCTCAGAGATGACCTTGCAGCCAGTCCTTGTAAATCCCGGGTCTTTCCGATGCTGTTAAATCCCGACTCTCCTGGGATCAGCCCAGCTCAGACCACCATCCTCTCCAGGCATAAGCCAAAGCATAGGAGAGGGGAGCTGTGTGGGAGACTTTTTTTTCTTTTTACAGAAAGCACTATAGCCAATTACAAAGCGGCATTTCAAGGGGCAGGGACTCAAATGCTTCTTGATTTTTTCATCTCCCAGCCGGGGTTCTTTCTGAGTAGATTTGTCACATAAAAATGGGTTTTAAAATGATGCTTGGGTTCCCCCCTCCCCATTCTGTCCCTTTAAAAGAGCTCCTTTTTATGAAATGCTTTTTAACACAGCACTTGGATTTCTGTGGGGGTTGGGAGGAGAAAAACTGGACGTTTTTCTCACAGTAAGCACTGCAGTTAGGGTTGCCAGGTCCCTCTTTGCCACCGGCGGGAGGTTTTTGGAGCAGAGCCTGAGGAGGGCAGGGTTTGGGGAGGGGGAAGGACTTAAAAGCCATAGAGTTCAATTTCCAATTGTTCATGTTGTTTTTTATATTCACAGATTGTATAAAACCTTGTGGTTTGCTTTTCATTTAAGTGTGAATTTCATGGATTTGTTTAGCAATCAAGTGTGTACTGTGTTTTCTACAAGTACCTGGAGGTTGGCAACCCTAACTACAGTCAATCACTAAGCAGCGTTTTCAAGGGGTGGGGACTTGGCAGGAGCTGGTGATTGGGCTGTTGCATAGCTTTTTTTAGCATTCGCTACAGAAAAGTGTGGGATGAGCAAGCATTGAGCCCCAGGTAAAACTCCCATGCAGAAATGGCCAGAGAGTGATGTTGGCAATTGCATCATTTGGTTTTATGACAGAATTGGGGGGGGGGGATTGTTGTGATTCATGAGATGGATATATGGTGTAACTCTGCTCAGATCTGAACTCTTCTAAGCCCATTGACTTCACTGTATTTTATAAGGGTGTAACTCTGGTTTGGGATCACTTGTTCTCCCATAACGCTGTATCTAAGGGCACCCTGTGAAGTCGATTGGCAATAGATTCAGGAAGTACTGATGGAAGTAAGTTCTTCTTCACTCAATCAGTCATTAAATAGCGGGATTCACTGACAGTGGGCTTAGCAATGCAGCATAGATGGTTTTAAAGGGGGGAGTCAGACAGATTCATGATGACTCAAGGGAACCTCCACATTCAGTAGCAGTCAACCTTGGATCACCAATGCCAGGGGGCAACATTAGAGGAAAGTCCTGACCCTATGCTAAGGTTGCCAACCTCCAGGTTGTGGCTGGAGATCTCCCGTTATTACATCTGATCTGCAGGTGACAGAGATCAGTTCGCCGGGAGAAAATGGTTGCCTTGGCAATTGGACTCTATGGTATTGAAGTCCCTCCCCTCCCCAAACCCCACCCTCCTCAGGCTCCACCCCAGAAAAAACCCACCGGTGGCAAAGAGGGGCCTGGCAATCCTAACTCAACTATAGGTTCGTTTAAAATGAACCCCACAGAAAATAACCCTGAACAATATTGGGGACCTAGGATTGCCAGGTCCCTCTTCGCCACTGGTGGGATTTTTTTTTTTGGCGGGGGAGCCTGAGGAGGGCAGGGTTTGGGGAGGGGAGGGTCTTCTATGCCACAGCGTCCAATTGACAAAGCAGCCATTTTCTCCAGGTTAACTGATCTCTATCAGTTGGAGATCAGTTGTAATAGCAGGAGATCTCCAGCTAGTACCTGAAGGTTGGCAACCCTACTGGATACATTGCCCCAGAACAACAGAATGTAGGGTTCTAGTAGGGTTGCCAGCTCCGGGTTGGGAAATACCTGGAGATTTTGGGGCAGAGCCTGAGGAGGGCAGGGCTGGGGAGGGGAGGGGCTTCAATGCTATACAGTCCAATTGCCAGCATGGCCATTTTCTCCTGGGGAACTGGTCTCTATAGGCTGGAGATCAGTTGTAATAGCAGGAGATCTCCAGCCACAACCTGGAGGTTACTGTATAGAGAAACAGCACGTGGCTCAATATATTCACAACTAAAATAAGAGCATGTTACATCACACACAAGAAAACCAATAAGGGTAAATTCAATGCAGCCAGTCAGCGTAACAAAATATAAAGCCTTATTGGCATTGCCTTAAGCCCTGCAAGGCTATATTTCAGTTTGGTGGTTTTCTTGCATGTGATGTAACATGTTTTATTTTAGTTTTGAATGTTGTGAATATATTGATTTTGAAATATTCTTGTGTGTGATGTAACATGCTCTTATTTTAGTTGTGAATATATTGAGCCACTTGCTGTTTCTCTATACAGTTGCTACTATTTCAGCATAGGTTCTTTTCCTTCTTAGTTAAACAACCTGGAGGTTGGCAACACTATGGGGACCCCTGGATTAAGTGGTGAAACACAGAGCGATCTTCTCAACTGAATCGCAGCCTCCTTCGGAGATGTGGCAAAATGTGCTTTTTATATCCCACAAACTCCATTTAATGCCACAGACCCATTCAGTAATATAAAGGCCTGACCTTTTCCCGCATTATGGCACACTCCCTCTGTGTGTGTGCGGACGCATGTGTGCGTGTGTGCAAGCAGCTCTTTTTGAACAGTTTCCTACTTTAAAGCATGAGTTCTTTCTCTGTTTCATGTGCCAAATCCTTGTGGGGGTGAGAGACTTCGTCTCAGCTCTAAGGTAGGTCCCCCATTTCCTTTCAGGCCCTTAGGGTTTTGTTTGAAGCTGATTGCTCTTTTTAGACTTTTGATCCCTCGGAGACTTCCATTACTTGGCTTTAAAAGGGATTTGATTTAGTTAAAGGTGACAAGAATGGTGGCTGAACTGTTCTGATTACAGATGTAAGGCAAGGCCCGGCTTCTTATCTGAAGGCCTAACTGGGAAGTAATCACTGAGGGCTCAAAAAGAAGTGAAGTTATTTGCAGGAACAGTACATTGTGTTGCTCATTCTTTCTGCCGGTACATGAAGAGGGCATTTTGCTCTGGAACACAGTTGAGATACTGGCTTGATTTAACTGGGCATAGGGTTACCAGCCTCCAGGTGGGGCCTGGAAATCTCCCAGAATTACAGCCGAGCCTTCAAATTTACAAACGGTGTTTTCCGTGCATATCAGTATCCCAAACGCCTCTCTCACCTCCTGCGTTTCCCCGCATTCCCTCCCCCATTTTATCTCAAATTTGAAAACGCAGGGAAAGGCAGGGGGAGAGCGAGGCAACCTCTGACGGTCGGAAACAGCATGCCTAGTCAACACAAAGACCCGAAGTCATTGGAAGTAGGGTTGCCAGGTCCTTCTTTGCCACTGGTGAAAGGTTTTTGGGGTGGAGCCTGAGGAGGGAGGGGTTTGGGGAGGGGAGGGACTTCAATGTCATAGAATCCAATTGCCAGAGTGGCCATTTTCTCCAAGTGAACTGATCTCTATTGGCTGGAGATCAGTTGTAATAGCAGGAGATCTCCAGCTAGTACCTGGAAATTGGCAAGCCTAGTTGGAGGGGTGACAGCAAGTGAAACAGGCATGCACAAAAGACCTATTTCATACAAACAGATGCACACATGTACAGACAGGATGTATGTGCATTCACTGTGATATGTGAACAAGGCTAGCATTGGCTAGAAGTGACCAATTCCATGAGCTTCCTTGTTTTGAAACTGGTTGCTTACGCCCCTGTATGTCCTTAGTTGTTTAGAGCACACTAGTCTTTTGTTGTGTGAACCTAAGATAGGGTTGCCAGTTCCAGGTTGGGAAATACCTAGAGATTTTGGGGTAGGGTTGCCAACCTGCTATTACAACTGATCTGCTATTGCAACTGATCTCCAGCCGATAGAGATCAGTTCACCTGGAGAAAATGGCTTCTTTGGCAATTGGACTGTATGGGATTGAAGTCCCTCCCCCTCCCCAAACCCCGCCCTCCTCAGGCTGCACCCCAAAAACCTCCTGCTGGTGGCAAAGAGGGACCTGGCAACACTATTTTGGGGGTGGAGCCCGAGGAAGGCAGGCTTTGGCGTGGAGAGGGACTCCAATTGCCAAAGCAGCCATTTTCTCCAGGTGAACTGATCTCTACCGGCTGGAGATCAGTTGTAGTAGCGGGAGATCTCCAGCTAGCTAGGTTTAGCCAGCTATTATATGCAACAGCACCTGGAGGTTGGCAATCCTAACCTAAGACCTACAAATAAAAAGGGACACTATTGGAAGAGACGCCACAGTGAAGTGCCTAATTGTCTATAGAGTCCAATAAACAGACAATGAGGAGGAGGTTAGAATTAAAGCAGCCAGTTCATTATTTAGCTAAATAATAGAGCTGGGTGAGCTAACCCCAATACAAGAGTGGAGAGTCACCAGGAGAGATCAAAGGAGTGGAAGGATCCTTTATATAACAAAAAGACAAAAGAGCCAATACACAATTAGATACCTGAATGCATTAATTAGCATAGCCTATAATATAGCACGAAGGCGTTCTTAGAAAGCGCTTGCATTCATAAGCCTGAAACAGAAACTACATTCCTAACTACAGGTAAGAGAATCCGTTTGCTAACCCAAGGACGGCTCGTTTTATAGGTGAGGGGTTCTACCAGACAGGATATGTGTTATGGCTTATAATCTTTTGATGCCAACTTCCCCAAAACATTCATGGCAAATGTGTGTATGTGTGTGTGCGCGCTTTGCATCAGCCCTTATGTTGGGCACAACAGCAGAAACCCAGGGATCCATCAGAATTAGTCACATTGTAGCAAACCACGGTTTGCTATTGGAGCTGAACCAAAACTTTATCTTTCTTCAAAGGAACAAGCAACACCTTCTTTAATTAAGAAGCTATTGAAGTTGGTTGGTGAAACCTTATCTTTATGTTTGCATAACTGTCGGCCTCCGTTTGGTTGGGTGTCTCGTAGGCTGTGCCAGCCTGCGCTAGGAGATGGCCTAAATAATTTTCTTCAACAAGAGACACATTAACCACCTTTTGAATGTCAAACTTGTGTAACATTTTTTAATGACTTTTGGAACTTTTGCGCATGAAAAAGAAACTTAATCTTTAGTAGGCAGGTTCCATTTAGCTCTCTGGTTCTGCTCCTGCTCTTAACCATGCCAGAAACAGACAAGCTGGAGGCAGGAGCGTTATGAAGACAAACTAGGCCATGCCAGGTGGCAGAGATAGCAGCGGAAGAAATTGGCAACGCCTTATCTGGTTCTCTTTTCCCGAATTAAGAGTTTATTGTGCAAGTATATATTTTGCATGTATACATATATCAAAATGTCAGTGTGCAAGTAAATTCGACGTTCTTAGTTTACGATTTATTCATGCTGTTATCACTCATAGCCTTTGGTCCTTAAAGGCAATAACACTCCCCCCCCCCCCACGGGTGTCTAACTATTCAGTATTTCCACAAAAAAAGGATACTACATTTCAGAAAGAAGAAGAGTTGGTTTTTATACCCCACTTTTCTCTTCTGAAAGGACTGCCAAAGCGGCTTACAATCCCCCTCCCCCCCACCTCAAATGCTTTTTAGGCTGAGTCTAAACAGAACAGAGTTTTAGCCAATCCTGGCTCTCTGAGTAGTTGTGCCTACATAATTCTTTTTCCCCCTCCAAAATACATATTTGTCTTACTTCATGCATTACATTTCATGCATATGCTTAAAATGTGGATGTTGTTTAGCTTTAAAATTCCAAGCCGTGGATCAGCCCAATGGCTAATCCATTCCCCATGAAATGACTCTCTTGGCAAATTGCTAGAGAGGGAGAAAGAATAGGGTAGCCCGGTCCTTCTTCGCCATCGGCAGAAGGTTTTTGGGGCAGAGCCTGAGGAGGACAGGGTTTGGGGAGGGGAGGGACTTCAATGCCATAGAGTCCAATGGCAAAGTGGCCATTTTCTCCAGAAGAATTGATGTCTATTGGCTGGAGATCAGTTGTAATACCAGGAGATCTCCAGTCACCACCTGGAGGTTGGCAACCCTAAGAAATAAGGCAATTCTTATTGTTCACTATATGTTACAAGATTAAGGATGAAGCTTTTTTCTCTCTCTCTAAAAGATGCAGATTAATTAAATGCAGCAAAAAAAAATCTTTCCTAGATATTGCATTAGTCAGCTGAAAAACCCTCCAATTCCAGAGAGGCTGCTAGCTGACCTTCCTTGTTCTTTTGTCCAGGACCCGACAACAGAGTAGACCATTTTCATTACCATGTGCAGGTTAGGAGTTCAAGCTGCTTTTATTTTATTGGGGAAGAGACCAATTGTCTGCGGCTCCCGGTTCTTATCTCCCTTGCTGCTGGATTGCAATATATCATGCAAGCTGCTGATTTTCTGTTGCTTTCCCTCTCTCCCGCCTGGCCTCTCCTCTCCCTGGCGTTATTCCGTTAAGGGATTTTCACACAGCCCCTTCTGTCTCTAGATGAGCAACACTAGATGAAATGAATTGCCCAGCTGTATTTTGGTTGCAACATTTTTTTTCTGGTGTCAATGCATAAGACAGAAACACAAGCAGAGGTGGGGAGAGAAAGAGAGAGAGATTAGCAACCAGAACTCCAGTTTACAGGCACCAGGCTTTACAGTATCTTGAATTACATTGACTTTTAGTCCCCAGCAGGGAATGAAATTGGAAATATTTGGGTCTTCCCCCTCCCAGCCTCTAGTCCTGAAACTGGAATGCATCTCCTCTTCAGGGGCTTAGTTTTATTTCAACCCAGTGTTAGTATTTTAGGACACTTGGTGGTAAATTGTTTCCGAGGGTTAATCATGCCGTACAGCAAAGTCTGGCAATGAATTGAGAGTTTCTTGCTTAGGTGAACATAGAACAGCTTCAATATTTTTTTACCCCAGGTAATTTTGTGCATTATATTTTCTGAGTAAGGTTGCCAGCTCCGGGTTTGGAAATACCTTAAGTTTTGGGGGGTGGAGCCTGAGGAGAGCGGGGTTTGGGGAGGGGAGGGACTTCAATGCCATGGAGTCCAATTGCCAAAGTGGCCATTTTATTTAGGTTAACTGATCTCTATCGCCTGAAGACCAGTTGTAATAGCAGGAGAGCTCCGGCCGCCATCTGGATGTTGGCAACCTTATTTCCGAGCTTCCATGCAACCATCTTATAGGGTTACCAACACCCTGGAGAATAATAGAGGTTTAACAGGATATTATTTCACTAGTGATGCTATTGACCTCCATGTCATGGAAAGCTTCAGTTGTCCATTTCTACAAATCCATTAAAATGACAGGACACTTTGTTCACCAGGCTAGTTGGCAACTCTGTTTATTTTTCAAGCATCCTATTCATTATTTCTGTATATTTCTTTTAATATTTCCCAAAACTAGAAGACAAGAGAAAAGACAAGAGAAAAACACACAGAGAGAAACAGACAAACCCTGTATGAATCATCTGTTGCGGGTATATATCATTTCAGTGAGAGAGAGTAGGTGAGAGAGTGAATATTTTGAATACTCCTTGCACAATAAGCATAGGGTTGCCAGTAGGGTTGTGCATATTAATAAACCCAAACCAAAAATAAACCCGAAATTAGCTGTTTTGGCAGTATTCGGTTTTTGGTTTTACTGAATACCAAAACCTGGGAATAAAGACGAAGCTGGATAGCCGATTGCCGAATCATCCAAATAGATATTCGGCTTTTTTCGGCTTCCGCTTTCCCCAGCCATTTTCCTGTGGAAGTTTTTTAATGAGCTCTGAGGGAGGCATTTTTGGAGGTAGAGTTCCCAAATTTTCTGGGTTGCTTCAAGGGACACTCCTTGCATGAACCCCAACGTTTGGTGAAGAGTGGGACAGGGGGTACAATTTTATGGGGTCTGGAAAAGGTGGCCCCCTCCTCCATAGAGAAGGATGGTAAAATTTACAATGCTTCTCTATGGAGGACCCCATAAAATGGACCCCCTGTCCAACTCTTCACCAAACCTTGAGGCTCATGCAAGCAGAGTCCCTTGAAGCCACCCGGAAAATTTGGGAACTCTACCTCCAAAAATGCCCTTACAGGAGCTTCAGAAAAAATCTCCATAGATTATAATGGACCCGATTTTTTTTCAGTAAACCCGGAAATAAAGCTAAAATACAAATTTACTTGTATAGGTATTCAGCTTATTCTGGTTTTAATGGAAAAAAATCGGGCCAAATAAACCCAAACCTGAAATTTACTGATTTTTTTTTTGTGCATAATCCTAGTTCCAAGGTACCTCCTACAATTGGTGAGGGTGGGAGGTAGGGGGGACTTACTGGCAGCAAGAGGAGACCTAGGCTGGTGAAGTCACTTCCAGTGCACAACAGAAATGAGGTCATCAGGTCTCCATCTATGTGGGGGTACTCTGGTATTGGGGCAAAAACTCTATGGTAAGTGTCATTTTTACCATAGAGTTTTGCCCAAATACCATGGCTTCACATGTAGACAGGGAGCTGGTAATTTGTAGAACATGTGATGCTTCTCAAGACATATACAAGTATAAAGCTAATCTAGGGTAGGGTTGCCAACCTCCAGGTACTAGCTGGAAATCTCCCGCTATTACAACTGATCTCCAGCCGAAAGAGATCAGTTCACCTGGAGAAAATGGCCACTTTGGCACTTGGACTTTATGGCATTGGAGTCCCTCCCCTCCCTAAACCCCACCCTCCTCAGAATCTGCCCCCAAAATTTCCCACTGGTGGCAAAGAGGGAGCTGGCAACCCTAATCTAGGGACAAGTTAAAAGTAGAACACTATCAAATAGTAGCTGCTTTTAAGTGGTGTGTTATTTTAAGAAGGGTACCAGAAATATAAAAAAAGAAATTGAGGCAAATGTAGAGGTTTTATCAGCTGTTGTCCACAGACTTTTCAGCAGCTGAAGCAATCAAACAGGGCCCTAGTCACATTGAAGATTGGACTTGTGGTGGCAAGGTTGACTTTTTCTAGGCCCCTGAGACTGTCAAAGGTCCACTGTAGGAGCAGTTGTCTTTGTTCTCACATTTTGTATATCACCGAAGAAGGTCAGAAGCGGTCTTGATTTGCACACTTCTGGTTTAAAAGGAGCTTAATGTGTCTTGCTGGATGGGCATTCAAACTCTTGAAGCTAGGACCGCAAGTAGAGTTGCCAGGTCCCTCTTTGCCACCGGCGGGAGGTTTTTGGGGCAGAGCCTGAGGAGGGCAGGATTTCGGGAGGGGAGTCAAATTGCCAAAGCAACCATTTTCCCTATTGGCTGGAGATCAGTTGTAATAGCAGGAGATCTCCATCTAGTGCCTGGAGGCTGTCAACGCTAGGTGCACCTTGGGGAAGGCCTATATGTTTAAGGATCTCTCCTACATGTTGCTGTGGATATGCAAGTCTTCAGGTGGGACATGGAGATCCCCTGGAATTACAGCTCATCTTTAGACTACAGAGATGAGTCCCGCTGGAGAAAATTGATGCTGAGGTCCCTGTCTTCCCCAGGCTCCACCCTCAAATCTCCAGGAGTTCCCAACCTGGAGCTGGCAACCCTATCCCCCACACAGGTTGCTGGGGGGGGGGGCGTTGAATGTGGCAACCCTATATTGCTTACACCAACCTCTATCCTCTATCTTCAGTGGTACTCAGGCTGGTGACAAGCTTCAAACATTGCTTTTTTATTTGTTTTTATGGTCCAGCTAGTATGATTTGATGAGTCTTCATTTCTTAGTCTTTACCTCATTATAATATGCTTATGATAACTACTGGGTTGACCTGCTGAATATTGACCTCTGCTTGACTATTGTAGGATTCAAATTGTGCATACAAAAGCAACTTGAAGAGGTAACATTGGTCTTAACCTGCTCTTAGGTAAACTTACTATGTTCTTGTTGAATTATATTTGTTAATACCCTTGGTGATTTGATTCAGAAAAAAATACTGAAGAATCAAATATCAGGTGTCTGTTGTTTTGAGGTATGCTTCTCTTTGAAATGAGATGCCTTTTGGCAAACAAAGGAATTCTTCCAAGTTAGTAACAAACTTCAGAATCTATATCAAAGGAGAATGTTTTCAGAGAATATACATAGTAAGAAGTCTCTTTTGAAGCCCGGTCAAGAACTGTGATGTAAATCTGTGAGAATACAGGATGAGTGTACAATACATGGGGGTATCTAATAGAAGAACTTCGAAACAGATGTGTTCCCATAGGATTTGACAACATGGTTTGATGTTCCAGTTTTGGATGTTTTCATCTTTACTCACCCAATAATGAAAAGAATTGGGCAAATCATTCTGAACTGAATACTAATTTCATACTAGGCAAAATAAATGGATGAATAAACACAAATGTCATTTCTTTAAAAGAGTAATCAACTTCTGATTTCCAACACCAGTTGATGGGTCCATCATAGAGTTGAAAGGGCAAAGGGGGGAGTGAAAGATGAGGACAGCTGGAGACAGCTAAAAGTGACAACTGGTCTAATATGGAATTCTAGCTGTTCATACCTAGTGTTGCCCTGTGGCTGTGGATCCTGGGAAATTTGGGAGGTGAGAGTATCACAGGGGATGATGTCACTTCCAGGTGATCACCTGGAAGTGACATCACAACCCGCCATGACTCTCCAGGCATTCCACCAATCTTTAGGTGAAACACCATAGAAATTAGGAGAAATTCCTAGAGTGTCATGGATACCATGACATCATTTCCCCCATTCTTTTATCTTGTTCATCCATTGATTAAGCTAAACTATTAAAGGTAGGGGAGGCAGTTCACCCCACTATGGACAAGTGATTTATTTTAAACCTATATTGCGGACCTTGTGAGAAGGAGGAGGGTTACATATTGGACCACAGAACAATTTCTGAAACAGCAGAGTGTGTGTGTGTGTGTGTTGTTGTTGTTGTTTTAATACAAATACTGAAGAAATTAGAGCAAAATTAAAAGTAATGGAAATTAAATTGTATACATCAAGGAAAGTGGAGAACTGAGACACTGACAGTTAGAAAACCAGAAACAACCAGTTCACGTTTGGGTGTAAACAATTCTTTAATGATAGAAAAAAACCCTGCATAAATGCAAGTAAAGAGAAATTAAAGATATTAGTGTGGATAAAAATAGAAAACATGTTAAAAAAACCAGCTGACAGCACTGTGGTTGACGAAAAGGAACATCTGGTAATTTAGAAAGTTAGTAATATGGAAAGGCGGGGGAGATTTTGTATATAGGAAAAACATTAAAGGACATTTTCCTGCTCATGCACACATACCCTTAGCAATATATAAAACAAATGCTGTAGGGAGTGGGAAAAAATGTTCAGTTTTAGTTACCAGGAATAGTCCAATAAATTCTGATGTAGCAATGTGTGAAAGTAGAAATCTGCAAAATTGTATATACAAGAGATATTTCAATGTATATTTTCAGACAGAGAAAAAAATAATGCCAATTACTGGGGAGGAAGTGCGCAGTATTAGCAAAGGGAAGCAGAAGGAAAGATAGCATTCATAGGCTAAAACACTGATAGAGGGTAAATCTCCAGTCCAAGCAAGGAATAAAGCAAGGAAGTGAAATGGTAGTGTGACAGCAAGTGCATTGCTGGAGGACATTATATTTAAGAAGTAATTCAGGCCCCCACAGAGTATAGGGTTGCGGCCTCCAGGTGGGGACAGGAGATCTCCCGGAATTACACCTGACCTCCAAATTACAGAGATCAGCCCCCCTGGAGGAAATGGCTGCTTTGGAGGCTGGACACAATGACATTATACTCCGCTGAGGTCCCACCCCTTCCCAAACCCCACACTTCCCAGACTGCTCCTCCAATTCTCTAGGAATTTCCTAGGATTGCCAACCTCCAGGTACTAGATGGAGATCTCCTGCTATTACAACTGATCTCCAGCCGATAGAGATCAGTTCACCTGTAGAAAATGGCCGCTTTGGCAATAGGACTCTATGACATTGAAGTCCCTCCCCTCCCCAAACCCTGCCTTCCTCAGGCTCCACCCCCAAAACCTCCCACGATGATGAAGAGGGACCTGGCAACGTAGAATTTCCCAACTCAGAGTTGGCAGTACAGTTGCCAGCTCTAGGTTGGGAAATACATGGAGAGTTTGGGGGCGGAGCCTGAGGGGGTAGGGTTTGAAGAGGGGAGGGACTTCAATGCCATAGAGTCCAATTGCCAAAGAAGCCATTTTCTCCAGGGGAACTGATCTCTATAGGCTGGAGACCAGTTGTAATAGCGGGAGATTTCCAGCCGGTACCTGGAGGCTGGCAACCCTAGTTGGCAGCCCTATCAAACATCAGTTTCATGCCAACAGTTTGGCACAGATGTGTCAATATTGCTTAGGCGAGCATTTCAGGTGTGAGAAAGTAGTAACAGGGGGATGGAAAAACCCTTTCTACTTGCTTTAAGACATTAATAACACTCGGAACAGATTGAAATAAATTGTGTGGAAAACTAAAGAAAAGCTAGAAATGTTTCTGAAAAGGACTGAGGAAAATAATTAGCAATGTAGTGTTATACAGATAGTGAAAATGTGTGTTAAGTGCTGTCAAGTCGCTTCTTTGGCAATCCTAAGAATCAATAACCTTCAAAACATCTGATTATGAGGGGTTGTAATAGTTGAAATAGTGGGGGATCTCCAGCTATTACCTGGTGGTTGGCAACCCTACCCCGTAGTAGTATGGCAGGCCTTTGTTCTGGGTTGTGCCAGAAGTTTAGGGGAATGTCTTAAGGTACGATCAAAGTGACAAGTCTTTTTTATTCAAATATCACTTGCTTTTTAGGCACTGAATTTTGGAGATATGCCGAACTACTTGTGGGAGATTTGGGTACCTGACAAACCATGGGTGGTAAGATATCAGAACTGTTTAAACAAAGAACCAGTTCGTTTGTTTTTTCTTTGAAGTCAAACATTGTCTCCTTCCCCTTCCTGCATCGAAGTCAATACTTCAGCTTCCGTAGGGAGTTCCATTTCCTCGCTGTGTTTCACCAACATAATATTTCATGACCGTGCAGGGTAGAGAAACAGGAGTTACAGACATTCAGCCAAATGTCCTTACAATTTAAAAAAAACTGGCATTAGTTTACAGGGTTTTTTTAAAAAAAACATATCTTCAGAAACACTATTGGATTTCTGGAAACAAGTCTTGGTTTCCCTGCACATTGATTTTCATGAATTCCCCCTTGCCCCAAAATAGAATCATTCAGTGGTGAAATGGTAAATCAGGAGCACATAGAGTATCATACTGAAATAGCCTTTTCAGGTATTCTGAGACAGGAAACATGATTTTGAACAGTCTTTCTGTAGTTACCTAAGAGACAATCCAGGCATTCAAGGGAAGAATGGGGCCTGTTCGGGAACATAACTTATTTGCTTTTGACATTCAGGCGGATTCTACAGAGCGCAATTTCAGACAGGCAATTCACACGTGTGTTGAAGTGGGAGCTGTCTTCCGAGAACTGTAATGCATGCCCTTGTTGAACATTTTTCTTGAAGCAATTGAGCCAGGGAAAGTTTATATATGTATTTATAGTACTAGGGTTGTCAACCTCCAGGGGGTGGCTGGAGATCCCCCACTATTACAACTGATCTCCAGGTGATAGAAATCAGTTCCCCTGGAGAAAATGGCCACTTTAGCAAGTTGGCTCTATGGCATTGGAGTCCCTCCCCTCTCCAAACCCTGCCCTCCTTAGGCTCCGTCCCAAAAATCTCCCACCGGTGGTGAAGAGGGACCTGGCAACCCTACCCCTGCTGGCTAATAGCTGGCAACCCTATGGCTGGACCTTCATCTAGTCAGCAATAGTTGTACTTCTGTTTTCTTCCATTCTGATATGGTTGTCCATAAGGTAGCCGGCTCAAGGTTGACTCAGCCTTCCATCCTTCCAAGGTCGGTAAAATGAGTACCCAGCTTGCTGGGGGTAAAGTGTAGACGACTGGGGAAGGTACTGGCAACCACCCCGTAAACAAAGTCTGCCTAGGAAACGTCGGGATGTGACATCGCCCCATGAGTCAGGAATGACCTGGTACTTGCACAGGGGACCTTTACCTTTTTTTTTAATGTACCTGGCATTTCTCAGAGCAATGTAAACAGAACAGCCCTCCCCGCCCTCGAAGAGCTGACAATATACATTCCATCCACAAGGAAACAACAACAGATGAAGAGACAACTGGTGCTTGTACAAGGGGCTACCTTTACCTTTAAGTATACACATGCTTGCAGGTCTTAGTTCAAGGGGTTGTGCTTCTTATGGCCCTCACAGACTGTAATAATTTAAACATTTTAACTATATGAATGTGTATGGGTTTTCTTTCTTTTTAAATGAGGGCACATATCAATGTCAGGAGCTTTGCAACTTAAACCGTGGTAGAAGTTGTTCGTAATTGTTCGTAATTGTCTAATATGTTATGCCAGATGGAACAGTACATGATTATGCATGAAGCTGATGCTAAACATTCATGGGAAAATGTCCTATTTAACCAAACAAGACCTTGTTTATACAGAGCACAGAGTGAAGCCCCTCTAAATCCTGTTGGTAGGATTGCCAGCCTCCAGCTGGGACCTGGAAATCTCTTGGAATTACACCTGATCTCCAGACTACAGATTTCTGTTTCCCTGGATAAAATGGCAGCTTTGGAGGTTGGATCTTATGGCTTTATATCCTGCTGAGGTCTCTCCCAAAACTCTGTGTACTCCAGGCTCCACCCCTAAATCTCCAGGAATTACCCAGCCCAGATTTGGCAACCCTACCTGTTGGGTTTAATGAGAGAGATGTATGCATGCGCTCAGCTCCTTGAACTGCTTAACCTCCGCTGTAGAGTCACACACATACACCCATTGTTACGAGTCACAATAATAGAAATTTGAGTTGTCCAACTCCTGGTGGGATCTGGAGATCCCCTGGAATTACAGCTGATCTCCAGACTACATAGATAATTTCCACTGGAGCAACTCTCCCCTCCCCAGGCTCCACCCCCAAATTGCCATTAATTTTCTAACCTGGAGTTGGCAACCCTACTCTGCTCTGATTTTGTTTTTAAATCAGAAACTAGGTAAAAGGTAAAGGGGTGTTGTCACATCCTGACGTTTACTAGGCAGACTATGTTTACAAGGTGGTTTGCCATTGCCTTCCCCAGTCATCTACACTTTACCCCTAGCAAGCTGCGCACTCATTTTACCAACCTCGGAAGGATGGAAGGCACAGACAACCTTGAGCCGGCTTCCTGAAACCAACTTCTGTCGGGATCGAACTCATGTCGTGAGCAGAGTTTGGATTGCAGTACTGCAGCTTACCACTCTGTGCCTCGGGGCTCAAAATCAGAAACGAAACATGAATAAAAATAAGGGAACGTTGAGAGCTAACAATACACAGTCTCATGTCTTTAAAAGGTGGGATAATTGTGTGTGTGTGTGTGTGTGTGTGTGTGTGTATTCATTAGAAGCTTGCCTTAGAAATCCTACAATACCTTTAAAAATTCTGCCAGTATATAATATATAATATAATATATATACTTCAATTTGCCTTCAATTTGCAAGATCTGAGCAAGGCTGTCAAAGATAGGACATTTTGGAGGACTTTCATTCATAGGGTCGCCATGAGTCGGAAGAGACTTGATGGCACTTAACACACACACACTCATATAATATATTGCTTAACTTTCAAATTTAATATTTTGTTGCACCGCTCTGTGGATTACATTTTAAATAGAGACTATTTCCTCTCAAGGGTTTTGGTTACAAATAAATCTTCACATTTCTAGACAACTTATTAAAAGCTTTTCAGAATGCACTGTTAACGGCTTCAGAGGACAGGAAATACAAGAGTTTATTAAAATACTCTATCCCGGAATAAACAAAAGTTCTCAGATGTAGCAAGAGAATTCATTGTCACTTAGTAGGGTTGCCAAACTCCAGGTACTAGCTAGAGACCTCCTGCTATTACAACTGATCTCCAGCCAATAGAGATCAGTTCACCTGGAGAAAATGGCCGCTTTGGTAATTGGACTCTATGGCACTGAAGACCCTCCCCTCCCCAAAACCTGCCCTCCTCAGGCTCTGCCCCTAAAATCTCCAGGTGTTTCCCAACCAAGGGGCGGGAACTTAGGGTCAAACTAGGCTAGACCCTATATTGATCTCCCAATTTTTGTTCTTGGAAAATCATGGGGACTCCCCATCCCCATTTAGGATGAAACCTATCCTGTCACTCTGCACCTTTACCCTTACCCAGACTTCAGATGCTCCCTAATCTGTTTGTCCTATCGAGGGCTGAAGAAAAGGGTTTAGTCCATCTCTCCTCATGCCCGAGCTGGTGTAAATATCCTCCTCCCTTCCCAGTAGTTGCTATATACACATTGTGCCCTTGGTGTAAGTAATTTCTAACCTTGTCCACAGCCCCAGGTTGGGAAATAACTGGAGATATGGGGGGGTGGAGCCTGAGGAGGGTGGGGTTTGGTGAGGGGAGGGACTTCAATAGGGTACAATGCCATAGTGCTCACCTTCCAAAACAGCCATTTTCTCCAGGGGAACTGATCTCTGTCACCTGAAGATCAGTTGTAATAGAGGGAGATTTCCAGCCACCACTTGGAGGTTGCCAACCCTACTCGTCTCCATGTTTGCCAGAACATTCTGCCTACACGCATACCTCCAGAATTACATTTACAGACTCCATTCCCATGATTGGCAGCACTGGCTTGTATCCAGCAAAACATTCATGTACAACATACCGTTTGCCCATGTTCTTCTCTGTTACTGCAGTCAGTTGGAGTCCCTGGAAAGATAATCCCTGAGGTTGGGGAACTCGGAGGTAGAAATCGCCTCATGGCTCATGGAAGGGCCTGCAGGAAGGAAGAGGAAGGGAGAGAAATTGCCCCCCTACGTCAGTCATCATGAAAGGGGGTGTTGGACTAGGTGGATCACTGGTCTGATCCAGTGCAGTTCTTCTTATGAGCTGTGCAGATCCAAGCTGGAGGAAGGGTTGACCACCCTTTTCTCTCTTCTCGCTAGGAGCTCCCCAATCTGCATGGCTCATCTTCCACATGGTTCTAGGGTTGCCAAGTCTGCCCTGGCCACCCTCAGGGAATGGAAGCTAGGGTTGTCAGATCCTGGTTGGGAAACTCCTAGTGATTTGGAGACGGATCCTACGGAGGTAGGGTTGCCAGCTACCTCTTCACCACCGGCGGGAGGTTTTTGGGGAAGAGGATGAGGAGGTTTGGGTTTGGGGAGGGGAGGGACTTCAATGACATAGAGTCCAATTGCCAAAGTGGCCATTTTCTCCAGGGGAACTGATCTCTGTCGCCTGGAGATCAGTCGTAATAGCAGGAGATCTCCTGCTGGTACCTGGAGATTGGCAACCCTATAGGGAGGAGAGGTTGCCAGCCCTATCACACCTATCAGTTTCATGGCAACAAAGAAGAGGAGGTTGAGGGGGGACATGATTGCTCTCTTGAAGTATTTGAAGGGCTGCCACTTAGAGGAGGGCAGGGAGCTGTTCCTGTTGGCAGCAGAGGATAGGACTCACAATAATGGGTTGAAACTGCAGGTGGAGAGTTTCCGACTCGATATTAGGAAAAAGTAGTTTACACTAAGAGTTGTTCGGCAGTGGAATCAGCTACCTAAGGAGGTGGTGCGCTCCCCCTCACTGGCAGTCTTTAAGCAGTGGCTGGACGAACAATTGTCAGGGATTCTCTAAGCTGATCCTGCATTAAGCAGGGGGCTGGACTAGATGGCCCGTATGGCCCCTTCCAACTCGATGATTCTGTGGTAGTTTTCTGCATCTGTTTGACTTGAATGTAAGTAGAGCAGCTACAAATGTGTTGATTTTCTTTCTTTCTTTCTTTGGTTACTTTTGAAGAAGTTAGACCTGTTGTTAAAACTACGATTCAGGTAGCGATTATCAGAAAATTAAAATAGATTTCAGTCCGACAGCGGTGCTTACTGTTTCGGTCCTGAAAGGCAAACCGTCTTGGGGAATCGAAGCAACCAGAAGCGTTTTATATCTCGAGTTCATCTCTCTCTAATTAGTACTGTTTAATGAACCGTTCACCCCCTTGGTTCCCGCGCCTCCCCTTGGGGATTTCCCAGCTGTTTTGCTCTCCTGTTGTAATTGAAATCAAACTTGTTCCAACCTGTAATTGATAGTGAATTCAACCATTTTATGTTTGCCATGAAACAGACGTATGGCGTGTGCATGCAAAGCGGCATATGGGGAAAAAGCTTGTCCTACTACCACGAAAAAAGACGTGTGTTTTGTGTGTGTGTGTGTGTGTGACCATTTGGTTTTTTATCCAAGCCACTGATGCAAAGATAAAATGAAGATATGTAAACGGGTGTGTATATGTGTGTGTATATCTGTCTGTCTATCTGTCTGTCCGTCTCTCTCTCTCTCTCTCTCTCTCTCTCTCTCTCTCTCTCTCTCTCTCTCTATCTATCTATCTATCTATCTATCTATCTATCTATCTATCTATCTATCTATCTATCTGTGTATCTCTCTCTGTGTATCTCTCTCTCTGTGTCTGTGTCTGTGTCTGTGTCTGTCTGTCTGTCTCTCTTTCTCTCTCTCTCTCTCTCTCTCTCTATCTCTCTATCTCTCTCTCTATCTATCTATCTATCTATCTATCTATCTATCTATCTATCTATCTATCTATCTATCTATCTATCTATCTATCTATCTATCTCCATAGTCACGAGGGGTAATTTATATAACTAGAGGCATAAGGCAGTAGCTGCCATATAGAGATTGTGATCTTTGTGTAAATACTTGCAAACCTTGTCCAACCTTGTCCATATGTATGTGCCTTTGTGGGGGTGTGAGTTAACTGTGGTTTTCCTTACACAGAATAGAAGTCTCCATAATAAGGGATAGTGGTGCAGGAAAAATTGCATGTGGACAATTTTTTTTAATGCAATTAATCTAATCATACATCCCTGCCCTCATCAGGCTCAGCCCCAAAAACATCCTGCCAGTGACAAAGAGGGACCTGGCAACCCTAGTCATGATGCATACCTATTATCTCCAAGATCAGAGGAGCATGCCTATAATATTAGGTGCTGTGGAACACAGGCAGGACAATGCTGCTGCAGTCGTCTTGTTTGGGGGCTTCCTAGAGGCACCTGCTAGGTCACTGTGTGAACAGACGGCTGGACCTTAATAGGGTTGCTAGGTCCCTCTTTGCCACCAGTGGGAGGTTTTGGGGGCGGAGCCTGAGGAAGGCAGTGTTTGAGGGGAGGGAGGGACTTCAATGCCACAGAGTCCAATTGCAAAAGCTGCCATTTTCTCCAGGAGAACTGATCTCTGTCATCTGGAGATCAGTAGTAACTAGGGTTGCCAGGTCCCTCTTCACAACAGGTGGGAGGTTTTTGGGGTGGGGCCTGAGGAGGGCGGAGTTTGGGGAGGGACTTCAATGCCATAGAGTCCGATAGACAAAGCGGCCCTTTTCTCCAGGTGAACTGATCTCTGTCGGCTGGAGATCAGTTGTAACAGCAGCAGATCTCCAGCTAGTACCTGGAGGTTGGCAACCCTAGACCTTGGTTTGATCCAGCATAGCCTTTCTTATGTTCTTATGAGTGTGAGGTGCCTAATTTGGGGCGGCCTTCTGCCAGTTAACCTCTTTTATCACCATAAATCCCTGTGCCGGCTTTCACTTACAGCAGAGGGCTCGCCTTTCATTTCCCCACTCCCTTGTAAAACCATAGGAGTGTGCAAAACAAAAATTGTGTTTTGTAGAATTACATCTATTTTGCCCAGGATGCATATGGAGTCTAACTTTCTTATCATCTTCTTGAAACCGTCGGGTGATTTATGGGCGCGCAGAACAGTCCACCGCCGAGACGAGCAGCCAGTAAACTTTGCGGGAGGAGAGCTGGGAGAAAGAGTTTTCCGCCCTGGAATGTTTCATCCATGCCCAATTAAAACAATCAATCTCTTGTCAGGCAGCTGCACTGGCCGCCCTATGTGTGGAGAACTGCAGCGCTTGTTACAAAGAGTTCCCTTGTTCAAGAATGCCACTTTCTTGTCCCCTCTTTAACTCCTTGAGAACCTGCAAACTACCATTCTAGGGCATCCTTACTTCCATCGTAGGGTTATAGAATAGAATCATAGAGTTGGAAGGGACCACCAGGGTCATCTAGTCGAACCCCCTGAACAATGCAGGGAATTCACAACTGCCTCCCCCCCCACTACCCCAGTGACCCCTACTCCATGTCCAGAAGACGGCCAAGATGCCCTCTCTCTCATGAACTGCCCAAGGTCATAGAATCAGCATTGCTGACAGATGGACATCTACCCTCTGCTTAAAAACCTCCAGGGAAGGAACACTTACCACCTCCCGAGGAAGCCTGTTCCAATGAGGAACCGCTCTAACTGTTAGAAAATTCTTCCTAATGTCTAGACAAAAACTCTTTGGATTTAATTTCAATCTGTTGGTTCTGGTCCAACCTTCTGTGGCAACAGAAAACAACTCAGCACCCTCCTCTATATGACAGCCTTTCAAGTACTTGAAGATGGTTATCATATCCCCTCTCAGTTGCCAACCTCCAGGTAGTAACTGGAGATTCTCCCGCTATTACAACTGATCTCCAGCTAGTAGAGTTTCAGTTCACCTGGAAAAAATGGCCGCTTTGGCAATTGGACTCTATGGCATTGAAGTCCCTCCCCAAACACTGCCCTCCTCAAAACCCGCCCTCCTCAGGGTCCACCCCCAAAATCTCCAGTATTTCCCAATCCGGAGCTGGCAACCCTACATACAGAGTAGGCACAGGCATGGAATGGTAGTCCCAGTGCATGTTTTCTAGGGGTGGGGTGGGAAGTAGGGATGCCAGGTCCCTCTTTGCTACCGGTGGGAGATTTTTGGGGCAGAGCCTGAAGAGAGTGTGGTTTGGGGAGGGGACTTCAATACCATAGAGTCCAATTGCCAAAGCTGCCATTTTCTCCAGGTGAATTGATCTCTATCGGCTGGAGATCAGTTGTAAAAGCAGGAGATCTCCAGCCACCACCTGGAGGCTGGCAACCCTAGCAGGAAGGGAAGCACATTTCCAGTCTATGTGGTAACAAAGCCTTCTGATCTGGAAGCTCTCCCCCACCCCTCAATTTTTTGACGTGCCATGACTCTGTAGTAGTAAGCAGAATAAAAATATAACCACTCAACAGCTACTCTGGGGAAGATTCATCTGCTCTGTAAATTCCAAGGCTGAGCCCTGGAAGTGAAAACAGATGCTCCGGCCCAAATTAAGCCCTGGATGATAACGAATGAATTAGGAAGCAAGTGTCAAGGAAGATGCCCGATATTACACTGAGCAATAGGGTTGCCATCCTTGTTAGGGTTGCCAACTGCCAGGTAGTAGCAGGAGATCTCCTGCTATTACAACAGATCTCCAGTCGATAGAGATCAGTTCCCCTGGAGAAAATGGCCGCTTTGGCAATTGGACTGTATGGCATTGAAGTACCTTCCCTTCCAAACCTTGCCATCCCCAGGCTCTGCCCCCAAAACCTCCCGCCGGCAACCCTACTGAGCAAGCATGCTTATCATGGTAGCACAGCCGGGAGGAACCCCTGTCTGGTTGGGGCTCTGCTCTACAGTGTGTGGTTATGGTCTGGCATTTAGAAGAAGAGTTAGTTTTTATACCCTGCGTTCCTCTACCTTTAAGGGGTCTCAAACTAGTTTACAATCTCCTTCCTCCCACCACAACAGACACCTTGTGATGTAGGTGAGACTGAGAGAGTTTGGAGAGAACTGTGACTAGCCCAAGTTCACCCAGCTAGCTTCATGTTAGAGTTGCCAACCTCCAGCTGGTGGCAGGAGATCTCCCGCTATTACAAGCGATCTCCAGCCGATAGAGTTCAGTTCACCTGGAGAAAATGGCTGCTGTGGCAATTGGACTCTATGGCATTGAAGTCCCCCCCTCTCCAAACCCCACCCTCCTTAGGCTCCACCCCAAAAACCTCCCGCCGGTGGCAAAGATTGATCTGGCAACCCTACTTCTTGTGGAGGAGTGGGGAGACCAACCCGGTTCAGCAGATTAGAGTATGCTGCTCATGTGGAGGAGCGGGGAATCAAACCTGGTTCTCCAGATTAGAGTCCACTGCTCTTAACCACTACACCATAATGGCTCTATTTAATCTAGACCAGCCCTCTTAAGATCTCTGCTTGGCATTATTCATTTCATCTCCTTGTTTCCAAGAACAATCTGCCCCATAACCACATGCTGGTCTGGAACTGGTCTCAAAGGATATATTTTTACCCTCTTATGACACTGCTCCCCTCCTCAGCTGCAAACTAGGATAAATCTTATTTGGGAAGATCAACCAAACCCAAGACAGACAGCCTCATTGGTAAAAAGTCAACAGCTTTGACTGGGTGCTAAATTCACCTTCTTTTCTTTCCCCCTTTTGTTTCCTGGCTGTGTTTTTTTTTTTTTTCCTCCCTCCCCGATTGCCATTGTTTCCTAGCCTGTAGTCAGATCACATCACCGGCAAGTTACCCGAGACTAGCTGCAGAGATTATTAGTATGCTTATCGCTCCATCACAAATTACCATACATTATCATTTTACAATCCCAGGAATATCAGACAAGGCGAGGAAGGTCTCTGCAAAGGATATGAAGAACAGTTGAATTTCGGCAAGCGCCCTGACTTTCTCAATAAGGTACCCGTTACTCTGGCGCCCTTTCCTGCCCCCAATTTAAATTGGATGAGTGATTAAACTGTTGCCATTGTCGGAACGCGAAAGGCCACAGATGTATTTATACAATCTGCAGCGATACAGACAAACAACACAAAAAATTAATCAGAGCACTTGATGCATGTGAAAGTAATCCACGCCGGGTACGGCTGCCTGCCCAACCGTTGTACATGACGGAGGCACGCGTTTTCAATAATTAATAAACCCCCAAAATTGAAAGATGACAACTCAGAAAATAAGAAGCTTAATATGGCGACTGGTTGTCCTTCGCCATGTTTCCAGCGTGCTTTCTTACAGAAAGGCAAGCATACTTTCCATATTAAACATGTGGAAACCACAACTACATATCCTATTAGCCTTCAACCAAAATTGTTCTACAGAGGGTCTGTTCTTAACATAGGGTTGCCAACTGCCAGGTACTAGCTGGAGATCTCCTGCTATTACAACTGATCTCCAGCCGATAGAGATCAGTTCCCCTGGAGAATATGGCCGCTTTGCCAATTGGACTCATCGGTCCCTCCCTTCCCCAAACCCCACCCTCCTCAGGCTCCACCCCAAAAACCCCCCACCGGTGGCAAAGAGGGACCTGGCAACCCTATCTTGACACCCCGTCACATGTATTACAATATACACAAAAACAGAGAGAGTACAAATGTGTGCATCTTTTGGTTCCTTGTTCCCCCTGGCCCTTTTTAGATGTTACGATTTTTCCTACCCGGGAATTAAGATCACAGGGAGAAGCCCTCTAGACTATCCCATCAATCAAAGAAGCTTATTTGATGGATAACAAGAGAGGACCTTTTCAGAAGCAGCCCCACGTTTGTGGAACAACCTCCCCAGAGAGGTGTGGCTGACTCTCTCACTTTGACTCCATAGATGGCAGTTGAAGATGGTTTTATTTAGGAGTGCATAGCAGTCGTGAACGGTGATTTTTTAAAATGGTTTTATATATATTTGTTTTACCAGCCTTTATCTATGTTTAGGTTTGCCAGGTTCCTCTTTGCCACTGGTGGGAGATTTGGGGGGCAGAGCCTGAGGAGGGTAGGGTTTGTAAAGGAGTGTCTTCAATGCCATAGAGTCCAATTGCCAAAGCAGCCATTTTCTCCAGGTGAACTGATCTCCATTGGCTTGAGATCAGTTGTAATAGCAGGAGATCTCCAGCTAGTACCTGGAGGTTGGCAGCCCGAACACACACACACACACACCCCAATATACTCTTAATGTATAATCTGGAGGTGGTAGGAGAGAGAGGTGCCATTCTTTTGTTGCTGTGAAGGGAGATATTG
The DNA here is from genome assembly GCF_029931775.1 of Euleptes europaea. NCBI lineage: Eukaryota > Metazoa > Chordata > Lepidosauria > Squamata > Sphaerodactylidae > Euleptes > Euleptes europaea. The sequence continues at coordinate 7,054,692 of NC_079327.1, read as the reverse complement.
AAACTCAGGATACTGGCATAAATTGTATTGAGGTTTTACAAGGATTTTTTTTTAATGTCAAATAGTGCCTGGAGAAAGATAGACAGCTGTAACTTACAAACACTGTAGGCACAGCTGAATTGCAAGGTCAGGTTTCAATCTGGAAGACAGCAACTGACTGTAAGATTGATTTTGTTTATATCTCGACCTGTAGGTGAAAAAAAATGCAATTAGTTCCAAATGTGTGTGCATCTGTGTGGGGGAAGGCAGGCTCTTTTAGAATATATATTCTATGTGTAATGACATGGGCTGAGCACCCTGTTTGCTCAAGAGCAAGGGAAAGCAGCGGTAAGACACAATTCCCCCCACTTATTTTTGATGTGCCAAGCAGAGGCTAGGCAACAGCTGTCTGAAACCCCATGTAATCATCAAATAATCAAGTCAAATAACAAGATCAGGCAGACTGGGAATCTCAGGGCCAGTTCATACACTCATGCAGAGTCTCCCCTCTACAAGCGCGGAGAGAAATAAGGACTTCCCCATGTTCCCACCGTGCTTTCTATGTAGTGTGTGATCTGGCTGTGTGCCATCATTTGCCACAGAAAGAAAGAAAGAAAGAAAGAAAGAAAGAAAGAAAGAAAGAAAGAAAGAAAGAAAGAAAGAAAGAAAGAAAGAAAGAAAGAAAGAAAGCTAGGTGTGGAGAGAGGTTATCTGCAGCATCCACATATTCAGGAGCATATAGTGCCAAAAGAAAATCCTATGCGACCTTATATTTATTTATTTTTTTTATATCCTACCTTTCTTTTCAAGGGGAACCCAAAGCCGCTTCCGCCGTTCCCCATTTTATCTTCACAACAGCCCTGTGAGGTAGGACAGGCTGAGAGTGTGTGACTGGCCCAAGGTCACCTGCAGGCTTCCATGGCCAAGTGGGGATTCAAACCTGGGACTCCGACAGGATTGCCAGCTCCAGGTTAGGAAATACCTGGAGATTTTGGGGGTGCAGCCTGAGGAGGGCTGAATTTGGGGAGGGGAGGGACTTCAATGCCATAGAGTCCAATGGCCAAAGTAGCCATTTTCTCCAGGTGAGCTGATCTCTATCGGCTGGAGATCAGTTGAAACAACAGGAGATCTCTAGCTAGTTCCTGGAGGTTGGCAACCCACAATACCTGTCTTCCTTCTGTGTGTCACAGGGAAACCTGTGAGAGGTAGGGTTGCCAGGTCCTTCTTCGCAACCGGCGGGAGGTTTTTGGGGTGTAGCCTGAGAAGGGGAGGGTTGGGGAGGGGAGGGACTCCAGTGCCATCGAGTCCAATTGCCAAAGCGGCCTTTTTCTCCAGGCGAACTGATCTCTATCGGCTGGAGATCAGTTGCAACAGCAGGAGATCTCCAGCGAGTACCTGGCGGTTGACAACCCTAGTGAGAGGGTTGTCCATCTTCAGTCTGCAGGTGGGGTTTCCAAGACAGAGGGGTCTTCCATGGTTAAAACTCTCTCTAAACACAGAAAACTACCATGTCATGGAGGGTGTCGGCCAGAAGTCTTCCCCCAGCTTCTATGTGGCAGAGAATTATTTGTGCGGAGGAGCATTAAGGCCTGTCAGGCCTCGCCGGCAGTAATCAAAACTGAACACCTGCTTAGCACCTCAAGAACCAAAACTGTGTGTGGACGGTGTCCATAGTTACCAGCCAGCCGCCCATTGTCTTGTGTTAACTAGGGCAGTTCATAATTGATACCACACTTCAGCGATTCTGAACCCTGCTGTTGTTTTCTGATCTGCCATTCATATGGCAATCGATGCAAAAACAGTGTCAATTTGAGATGGCATTGTTTGCGACTGAATTTCATTTGTCCGGTCGCTTTCTTGTTTTCATGCTATTTTGCTTCCACAAATATTTTACTTTCTGTAATGAGCACATTTACAGTGGTTCCCAACCTTTTTTTGACCAGGGACCACTAGGACTTTTTTGTTTGGTGCGGGGACCCCAAGGTTTAAAATAAAAATTCCGAGAATTTGAAAAGAAACTTTAATCATAACTGTTAGTCAAAAATTAAACTTAGAATAATATTTGAATATATAATAATAGAGAACTTTTAATTGAAAATATTAATTTATTATGGGTTTATAACTTTGTTTCGCGGACCTTAATTTAGTTCTCATGGACCCCTGGGGGTCCGCGGACCCCCAGTTGGGAACCAGTGCTTTAGAATAAATCTTTGCCTTTACTTTGGAGTCTATGAAACCTTTTTGAGTCTCAGGGCTAAATCTAAGTGCCTAAGAGTGAGTGTGTGAAAAAAACCACCTACCTTTTGTAAGGTTTACTGACAGCTAACCAGCCCTGACAGAATCTCTACTCTGCAAGGCTGGCGCGGTCTTTTGGGCTTTTGGGAACTAGCTGGGGAAGAGATGCTCTCATCTCCTCCCTGTTAAGGCTAAACCTTTTGGAACTGAGAGCTGGTGGCAGAACTACCTACATGCGTGGGTGATTTTGGGTTTTCTTAGGAAAACGTTTGGTGACTTTTGACCCAAAGAGGAACCGGCTTGCTGGAGAGTAGGCCGGACCTCCTCTGCAGGGAGGGCGGACACAGTGTCATCCCAAGGGTGGAGAATCCACAAAACAACTCAGTGTTGAATTGAACCAGAGTTGTTGTAGAATTCTGTTGTCGGAGAAACCTGATTTTTAGATCCTCTTGGGGCCAAAGTAGATATTCAGCAGAAACCTTATAATGCTGGACCTCTCTCCCTCCAAAACAAGAGCAAGAAGGAGGTGTCGTTTGAGTGGCACAGGTAACCAACCCCTTTTCCATTAGGGATGCCAAGCCTCACTTTGCCACCGGCAGGAAGTTTTGGGGGCGGAGCCTGAGGAGGGTATGGTTTGGGGAGGGGAGGGACTTCAATGCCATAGAGTCCAATTGGTAAATCAACCATTTTCTTCAGGTGAACTGATCTCTATCAGCTGGAGATCAGTTGTAATAGCAGGAGATCTCCAGCTAGTACCTGGAGGTTGGCAACCCTATTTTCCATCCATGACATTGCCCATCTCACAAACCCCCCTCTACACTACAATGGATATGCCCAGGGTTGCTTCCTAGGGTTGTCAACCTCCAGGTGGTGGCTGGAGATCTCCCGCTATTATTTCTGATCTCCAGGAGACAGAGAACAGTTCCCCAGGAGAAAATGGCCGCTTTGCAAATTGGACTCGATGACATCAAAGTCCCTCCCCTCTCCAAACCCAGCCCTCCTCAGGCTCCACCCCCAAAATCTCCATGTATTTCCCAACCCGGAGCTTGCAACCCTAGTGGGCACACATCGCTCTAGGATATTTGCTCCTCTGTTTACACAAAGTAGCTCACTTGGAGTGATTTTGTGACATTTACAGCCCCTTCCTAAGCAGACGGACACTGCTGTAAACGTACTGACTACAATGGACTGAGGAGGTTGTTACTCTATGGGCATACAAACACACAGAGAGAGAGATTACAGCTGGAGTAAAATATAATACCAGAGGGGCCAATATAATCTTGTTAGCGGTTATTAGCACAATCATGTGACACAATATTTATACATTGTGAAATCACAACAGATTTCCTCATTAAGGCTAAAGAAGTCTAATACCCCAATCATGCAAGCAAATTTGTAAATATTTTCCCAGATGACAAGATATGGAGAGACAAAGAAATTGACAAGCATAGCGTACAGTGGCCCTTCGTGGAGCACTTCTATGAGGGGCTCATTAGGAGGTATTTTAGTACAATTATGGATACCCTGGTGGCAGTCACTTCTTCCAACACAGAAAAGATGCTGCTAGGAGCTGATCATTGGGTAGCCTTTCTTAATGTTCCCCCTATAAGGAAAAAAAATAGTCCAATTGAAATCAGAATTATCGTTGCCATAAATTCAGACTGCGCCTATAGGCTACAGTTTTACTAAATAGGGGCAGTACTCCTTTATCCCATAGGGAGAGACCTATCCATAGGGTTGCCAGCTCTGGGTTGGGAAACACCTGGAGATTTTTGGGGTGGAGCCTGAGGAGGGCAGGGTTTAGGGAGGGGAGGGACTTCAATGTCATAGAGTCCAATTTGCTCCGCCCCAAAAACTCCCCACCGGTGTCAAAGAGGGACCTGACAACCCTACTCACCAGGTTGTTGTCAGGTAGGGTTGTCAGGTTCCTCTTCACAACCAGTGGGAGGTTTTTGTGGCGGAGCTTGAGGAGGCAGGGTTGGGGAGGGGAGGGACTTCAATGCCATAGAGTGCAATTGCCAAAGCGGCCATTTTCTCCAGGTGAACAGATCTCTATCAGCTGGACATCAGTTATAATAGCAGAAGATCTCCAGCCACCACCTGAAGGTTGGCAGCCCTGTTGTCAAGATAAAACAGAGGAGAGGAGAACAATGTCAGGTCTTCATTAGGAGAGAAAGGTGGGATACAAAGTAATTTCTTTTTTTTAAGTAAATAAATAAGTGATGTCCCAGCATCAATCAATGCTGTTCTCTCCTGATCCCCTGTCCCCGCTGCTGTGTTGGAGATCGTCGCCTAAAAGTCCCCACCAGACTCGCAGTGAGCACAGACAACTTGCCTGATAAGGAATACCAGCTCATTTCCCCCAGCTTTGAGCATGAAGATAATTTAAAGTCCTCCATGTACCTGGCAAGGAGCCCCATGGTGCAGAGTGGTAAGAGCTGCAGTACTGCAGTCCAAGCTCTGCTCATGACCTGATTTCAAGTAGCCGGCTCAAGGTTGACTCAGCCTTCCATCCTTCCAAGGTCAGTGAAATGCGTACCCAGCTTGCTGGGGGTAAAAAGTAGACGACTGGGGAAGGCACTGGCAAACCACCCCGTAAAAAAAGTCTGCCTAGGAAACGTCGGGGTGTGACATCGCCCCATGAGTCAGGAATGACCTGGTACTTGCACAGGGGACCTTTACCTTTTTTTTTTAATGTACCTGGCATTTCTCAGAGCAATGTAAACAGAACAGCCCTCCCCGCCCTCGAAGAGCTGACAATATACATTCCATCCACAAGGAAACAACAACAGATGAAGAGACAACTTCTTTTTTTCCTTATGCCGCTCACGGAAAACCATGTTCAGAGATGGCATTTTATCAATGAATCATTTGTAGTAGTCTAAGAGAAGATTTTAGGGAACTTTGTGCTGGGCTGTCTTGTATACACTTGACTTTCCATTGTGGTTCTTTGTTCTTCCATTGTGGTTCTTTATTCTTCCTCTTTTCTCACTCCTTGCTTGCTTTGCGGTTCTTCGCTTTTGCAACCCGCACATTATAACATTGAGAGGTGATATTTTGGAACGTAAGTGGTATTTGAAGGATTCATTACCTGAGGTGGTTTCCCCCCCTCTTCGTAATATTATGCATGCAGGAATATCTTAATTTCCATCTGAAAGGTGTTGTGACTACGCACTGCCATTTCGTTTCATTATTCATCATCGACATAGGTTGACTTACATTTTGAATTTAAAATAAATAAAAATATAAATTTAATATACTTTGCGCTCATGCTAACCTGCCAGGCGCGGACAAGTTAGACTTGGCATTCTAATGTTTCAAGACAGTGGCACTTTTTTCATTAAATGATATTGTGTATGCATGACAGAGATTTTTTTTTAGATATGTTTAGCAACTGCTGAAGTTGTATTCACTTGTAAGGGGGGGAGTGAGTGATTTTACTCAGCTGATATCATACAAATAGGGATGCCAGCTTCCAGGTGGGATCTGGGGATCCCCTGGAATTACAGCTCATCTCAAGATAGGGTTGCCAGGTCCCTCTTCGTAACTGGCGGGAGGTTTTCGGGGTGGAGCCTGAGGAGGGTGGGGTTTGTGGAGGGGAGGGTCTTCAATGCCATAGAGTCCAGTTGGCAAAGCAGCCATTTTCTCCAGGGGAACTGATCTCTGTCAGCTGGAGATCAGTTGTAATAGCAAATCTCCAGCTTGTACCTCGTGGTTGGCAACCCTATCTCCAGATTACAGAGCTCAGTTCCCCTGGAGAAAATGGATGCATTGGAGGTTATACTCTGTGGCACTGTACCCCACTGAGGTCCTAGGGTTGCCAGGTCCCTCTTCGTCACCTCCCCTCTTCGGTGGGAGGTTTTTTGGGCAGAGCCCGAGGAGGCCGGGGTTTGGAAAGGGACTTCAATGCCATAGAGCCCAATTGCCAAAGCGGCCATTTTCTCCAGGGGAATTGATCTCTATTGGCTGGAGATCATTTATAATAGCAGGAGCTCTCCAGCAAGTAATTTGAGGTTGGCAACCCTACTGTCTTCCCTGGGCTTCACCCTCAAATCTAGAGTTTCCCAACTTGGATCTGACAACCCTTCCAGTTGCCAGTGGGGACCTGACAACCCTACATACAAAGATAAAGGCAAGAGTCCATACAAACACCTCAGGAGCACCCAAAAAGCTACCATGATAGTAGAGGTGAAACCTGTGCTTCCACATGAGGGCTGAATGTGTGGGGTACAGATATTCTGTTATTACAGGCAGTACTTTTTGCAACCCACTGTGCCAATCCAGTTCTCGGTGACCACATCATCCTCAACTGAAACCATCCCTTGTACTGATTCTTCGGCGTAATGGCTGGTACCCTTCTGGAAGACACTGTAATGTGCTGAAGGCATCTTATAGTGAGTCAAACCGTTGGTCTGTCAAGGTCAATATTGCCTACTTGGGCAAAGAGTCCTTTTCATGTCACCCCCTACCTGGTCCCCGACCCTCACAGTGGTCTAGAGAGAGGCCTCTGGCTGTAACAAACATCATAAATAAATAACATATGAAAACAACACAAGGCACAGAAAAAAAAGCATTCATGTTCTCCAAGGGAACTGATCTCTGTAGTCTGGAGATGAGCTGTAAATCCAGTGGATCCCCAGGTTCCACCTGGAGGCTGGCATCCCTACTCCATCCCCATAATCTCCATGTATTTCCCAACCTGGAGCTGGCAACCCTAGCCACAGCTCCTCTAGTATTGAGCTATGGGAGGACTGATTGTGACTATTTAATTTCACTTTATTTTGCTTGGGATTTTGTTGCGAAGTGTAAGCTGTTCTAAGGTGTTACGCTGTTATCTTTTTTTTCCCCATGGGGTCGGGAAAAAGCTGTAGAAACAACTAAATAGAAACATCACCTGGAACTCTTCTGAGAGCTTTATATATGAACATTCTTTAATTAAGAATGAAAAGTGAACTATTTTTTTTAACTTATCTGATGCAAATTCGAGCACATACAAAGCCTGATTCCCTCCGTCCTCATTTACATTTACTTAATAAGGACATCACGAGTCGCGTCTCGAACCATTTAGTCCGTTGCTGCTTCGTCCAGAAGGATCAGGCATTAATATTTCCAGTAGACCTAATTGTATTTGGATGAAGGATTGTGCCCACTTTCTAATAGGATTGAAATTTAGGTCAGGGGAAAACCAACTCATTTGATAACTGCTACTTTTCCTGTATTTAAGCGGTAATTTTATGTTTCCCATGTAGGGTTGCCAACCTCCAGGTATTAGCTGGAGATCTCCTGCTATTAAAACTGATCTCCAGCCAATAGAGATCCGTTCCCCTGGAGAAAATGGCCCATTCGGCAATGGGATTCTATGGCATTGAAGTCCCTCCCCTCCCAAACCCCACCCTCCTCAGGCACCGCCCCAAAAACCTCTCGCTGGTGGCGAAGAGGGACCTTTCAACCTTCTCTTTGGGAGAGGGGGTGTTGTGAAATATTGTCTGGGCCACTCCTCTTTGTTTTCATGTAGGTGCTTGTGAAAGCAATACCTAGCAGGCTTTCGAAGGGCATTATGAGCAGACAGCAACCGCTTGTGCCAGGTGATCTGATCTGTCCTGGCCAGGACTTTCTAGCATTTATCTCCATTCAGTGGGGATTAATTAAAGTTCTGACTTAACAGCCATTCTGCCATGTTGCATGAAACAATTCCAGAGATAAGAGGGGGGCAGAGAACTGAATTTACATTCCATAAATTCCTCTTATTATAGTAGAGCCAGAGTGGTATAGTGGTTAAAAGCGGTGGTTTGGAGCCGTGGACTCTGATCTGCAGAACCAGGTTCGATTCTCCACTTCTCCACATGAGCGGTGGAGGCTAATCTGGTGAACTGAATTTCTTTCCCCACTCCTACATGAAGCCAGCTGGGTGACCTTGGGCTAGTCACACTTTCTCAGCCCCACCTACCTCACAGGGTGTCTGTTGTGGGGAGGGGAAGGTAAAGTGACTGAAAGCCAGTTTAATTCAGCCTTAAGTGGTAAAGAAAGACGGCATATAAAAACCAACTCTTCTTCTTCTTCTTCTTCTCATTGAAGCTACCATTTTCTCCGTACTCTGGAGGTAATTTGTAATTCCAGCAGACCACCAGGCCCACCCTGGAGATTGGTAACCTGTTACTAGTGTGGCCCTTTTATTTCTTTTTGCTACAACAAATCTAGGACATTTTGTGCAAGGATTTAAAAAACAAAACAAAAAACCTTTGCGACGGGAATAATTTCAGCAAGTGGATTTTCTCCAGGCACAGTGTTACAGCCATAGAAAATGATAGTGTCTGGGGAAAAAAATACTTGATGTCCAGGTATTGAATGCACAGGCCCAGACTTCTGTGGTAGGTGTCGGCAGGCCATTAAGGCTGTGAAGAGGATGAATCCAAGCAGTTAGAAATTAAGCCAAGTGCAAAGTTCTGTCTAAAAAGAAAGTAAGTGGTGAAGAAAAACCTAGAAACGCCTGATAGCTATGAATTAAATAACAATTCTTGGGGAACAATGGTGTGATATTATGTTTAAAGCGAGAGGGGAACAGCCATTCCCCTGATCTTGCTGGTGGGTTTTCAGGGAGAAGAGGGAGGCCACAGGTGATGGGTCCCTTCGGGCCATATGAGGGTCCCAAGGGAGCCCTTGGAAGGGTTTTCCTCAGGCCTTAGGACAATAAGAATGGCCCTGCTGGATCAGACCAAGGTCCATCAAGTCCAGCAGTCTGTTCACACAGTGGCCCAACCAGAGGGACCTGGCAACCCTACAGCAAACTTCGTTGAGGTATAGATTAAAAAAACAGCAGCAACAGCAGGTTGACAGTGAGCCGGGGACAACTGGTTATTTTACCAGGTAAATTGTTCAAATCACTGAACAGCTCCAGTCAAAAGGAAAGTGAATTTGCATCTGCGTGGAACTATTCTGCAAGCTATGCGATAGACAGATCAGGCTCCATTTCCCAGGTAGTGTTTAAAAAAAAAAAAACTCTCTTTACCCACCCTTCCCCAGTCTGCAAACGGAAAACACGCCTTGGGGCAAATTAATCTTTAACATTATCTACACTGAGCCGTCCTCTTAGTCTTTTTGTAATATGCACATTAAAAAAAAAAATGTGAGGATGGGTGAAACAGTAAGCTTCAAATCAAGGATCCTCTTGCTGCTCCAGTATCAAAATACTGACAGCAAATGCAGAAAATATGGCTTTACTGCATATCTGGCTGTGACTATAGTGGATTCTGTTGACTTAATTTAATCCATTTATGGTCTAAATTTGCAGCCCGCTTTTTTGACTGAAGATCCCCAGAATGGCTAGCAATATCTTTGCGAGCTACAACATTCAATTTAAATTTACAGCAGCAATAAAAGCTCTGGGCCAAACAATTTTAAGAGCAGGAGATACCATTTGTTCTTTAAGCAGTGTTATATGGACAAAAAACCCTGACAGAAGCAAAAGTTGTTAACTGCCTTATTAAAAAGACCAAAAGAACAGAGATGCCCAATCTCCCTCAAGAGGATTCCATAAACACGGCCCCCCAAAGCCCTGTTTCTGATAGATATCAACCTGTAACGGTCGTGGTATCCACAACATGGACTATTTAAATCATCTCAAGGTTGGGCTCATCAGATTAGCCTCCGCCGCTCATGTGGAGGAGTGGGGAATCGAACCCGGTTCTCCAGATCAGACTTCCACCATTCCAAACCACCGCTCTTAACTTGCCAGGTCCCTCTTTGCAACTGGCGGGAGATTTTGGGGACCGAGCCTGAAGAGGACGGGGTTTGGGGAGGGGAGGGACTTCAATGCCATAGAGTTCAATTGCCAAAGCGGCCATTTTTCTCCAGGTGATCTGATCTCTATCGGCTGGAGATCAGTTGAATTAGCAGGAGATCTGCTACTACCTGGCAGTTGGCAACCCTACTCTTAACCACCACACCACGCTGGACCATGGAGGTCCCAAGTTCAATCCACGTTTAGCTAGAGCATGTAATACAGTGTTCCATGAATTAACAGTCTGATTCGGTATAGAGTTGTTCCATAGCAGCATGAAGGGACGGTGTCTTTCGATGGCTTTTTAAAACAAACTGCCCGACATCCCTGCTGTTTATTGTACGGCCGATCACGCATTTACATGAAAGGTGAGGATTTAAAAGGCAAACCATTTCGGTTGTGCGGTTTTTCTTTCAGCAAATAAGGGAGCAACAGCTCGTTGTACTGTCTGCACCTTTGCTGGCACCGTGCTCTGCTCTCGAAAGGCTGGCGCTGTAATTAATTACATCCATTTGTTTAGCCGAAGTGAAAGGCAATCTCGGATTTGCCGTGTGCTCGGAGTTGATCCCGTTTGTGAAATGGCATAACTCGCCTTAATACTTCTCAAGGACCGTGAGATCAGCAGCTGATTCTGTGCAGTCTGGATGCCTTTCAGAATTGGCCGTGCCCCAAAACACAAAAAGTGATTTGGGAAAAAAAATAGAGATGTGAGGGATCTTGCCTGATTCCACAGAAAATGGGTAGGTTGCAAAGAGAAACCATGCTTGCTGGCATTATGGACAGCAGGCTAGTGACAGATGTGGTGAGAGTCAGTGTGCTGTAGTGGTTAAGAGCGGGGAAATCTAATCTGGAGAACCGGGCTTGATTCCCCCACTCCTTCACATGAAGCCTGCTGGTGACCTCCTCCTCCTCCTCCTCCTTCTTAGAATCATAGAGTTGGAAGGGCCCACCAGGGTCATCTAGTCCAACCCCCTGCACACTGCAGGAAATTTACAACTACCTCCCCCCACTACCCCAGTGACCCCTACTCCATGCCCAGAAGATGGCCAAGATGCCCTCCCTCTCATTGCTGACAGATAGCTATCTCTGTGTGTGTGTTAAGTGTCGTCAAGTCGTTTCAGACTCATGGCAATCCTATGAATCAACGTCCTCCAAAGATGGCCATCTAGCCTCTGCTTAAAAACCTCCAGGGAAGGAGACCTTACCACCTCCTCCTCCTCCTCCTCCTTCTTCTTCTTCTTCTTCTTCTTCTTCTTCTTCTTCTTCTTCTTCTTCTTCTTCTTCTTCTTCTTCTTCTCCTTCTTCATGCAGTATGGATAAGGCAGCTTCAATTCCTTTTCCTTCCAAAAAAACAACCAATAGCTTGGAGCCTTGCCATTATTATATGTAGTTTACCAGGTCTAAGAACCCAGTTCTTTGACAAGTCTGTTTTAGCCAAGGCTAGCTTTCAAACAGGCTTGTGCAGGCCAAGATCCAAAGTGAAAACCATTTTTTTTTACTCCGGGTTGACGACAGATGTTATGTTCTCCAACATCTTCATGAATGTGAGCAGTGTCTGTATGTTTATTGGACTGGTATCTGTGAATAACAATACACAGGCTCTTGTTTCTTTAATTGGCTCATTTATAACTGAAGTATAAGATGTCCAATTTGGGGTGGTAATTAGTGGTTCTGGAGCTGACGAGGCAGCCATCTTGGATTTATGTCATCACACAGGCAATATGCTCAAATTCAGGCAAAACACCTGGTGGTACATGATAGTACACTATATTAAACTAGTGTATCTAGTTTAGCTGAAGAAGTGAGCTGTGGCTCCCGAAAGCTCATACCCTGCCAGAAAATATTTTTGTTAGTCTTTAAGGTGCTACTGGACTCTTGCTCTTTTCTACTATATTAAACTAGGTTATTGTGACGTATGCCCCTACTATAGCACATGTATCTTAACATGTGCCATTTGAAAGGTGGGAAAAAATAAAAGTGGAAAGTAAAAAAAAAAACTGCAGTAAACGAAAGGAAGTGCATTGTTTGGACAGAAACACTCTCACATGATCATAGTAGGTAAGGCTTCTGTTTGGATATGCAGTTATACTTAATAACATTGAAAACACTGAACTCCTTAAAAATGTGCTGTCTTTACACACAATGTAGCAAATTAATTATTGCCAAAATTATTTACATTTAAACAAAAACAAATTTTAATAATGTTGTATAACATTATGTCCAGGAAATACCTGGAGATTTGGGGGAGGCGGAGCTTTCAGGGAAGCATGTTTAGAATACTTGAAAGGCTGTCACATAGAGCAGGGGTGGGGAACCTTTTTCCTGCCAAGGGCCATTTGCACATTTATAACATCTTTCGGGGGCCATACCAGGTGTAGATCTCCCGGCAGGGGGGGAGGCTAGGGTTGCCGGGTCTCCAGCCATCACCTGGAGGTTGGCAACCCCAGGGGAGGCCACACAGAGAAGGCCTGCAGGGCACCCCCACTCCCCCCTCCAAGGCAGGAGGGCAGCCAGCGGTGGGCCCGAGCAAACGAGGCGCCAGGGGGGCGCAGCCCGCAGTCAATCGGCAAGGGAGGAAGGAAAACAGAGAAAGAGGAAAAGGGAGGGAGGGAGAAAGAGAGAGAAAGGAGAAAGAAATGGAGAGGGGGGGAGAAAGAAAAGGACGGAGGGAGAGAAAGAAAAGAATGGAGACAAAGAAAGAGACAGAAAAAGAGGGAAAAAGAGAGGGAGAGAAAGGAGAAAGAGTGTCAGAAAAAGAGGAAGAGAGAAAAGCCTTCCCCCCCACACACACACCCGCGCACACCGGCCCCACGTGACCAGGCCCCAGCCTACCCGCCTACCCCACCCACACACATACCCGGTGGCGCACGGAGCCCCGCACGACCGGGCTCCAGTCTCCATGCCCCCCCGAGTCCACAAAAGCCCCCCTGAAGCCCAATAGGCTCCCACACACATGCTCTGCCACCAGGAGCCACCTGCCTCTCCCCCCCAGGCCGGAGGTTCCCCATCCCTGATATAGAGGATGGTGCCAAGTTGTTTTCTGTTGCTTCGGGTCAGACCAGAACCAACGGGTTGAAATTAAATCAAAAGTTTCCGTCTAGACATTAGGAAGAACTTTCTAACAGTTACAGCGGTTCCTCAGTGGAACAGGCTTCCTCAGGAGGTGGTGAGCTCTCCTTCTTTGGGGGGTTTTAAGCAGAGGCTAGATGGCCATCTGTCAGCAATGCTGATTCTATGACCTTAGGCAGATCATGAGAGGGAGGGCATCTTGGTCATCTTCTGGGCATGGAGAAGGGGTCATTTTTGGATGTGGGGGGAGGTAGTTTGAAATTTCCTGCATTGTGCGGGAGTTGGACTAGATGACCCTGGTGGTCCCTTCCAATTCTATGATTCTATGAATCTCCTGTAATAGCACAAGATTTCTCAGCTCTACAAAGAGTCTGAGATTACAAGAATATTGGAAGTATGATTAAAGGCAGCCTTAAATCCTTTGATGCTCGACAATTTAGGTGAGGCTATGGGCCAAAAAAAAGGATTAAAAAAAAAAAACTGCTCAAACACTCTTTGGGACTGATTAGTACAATTATACATAGTTTTATTTGCACTGTAACAAATTTCCATCTAAAAGCAAAACGAAGTTTACAATAGCTCCAGGCACTGTGCAGATTAGCACTTTGTTGCATATTAATGACTTACTCCTTGTGAGCAATTGTTATACAAATTGCTCCTGTGTCAGAATTTATAATAATATTTAGCTGAAGATAAAATACACGATCATTTAAAATTAAAAAAAGAAAAAGAAAATAAGATTCCCACAAGAGTGAATTAATCAACTGGGTCGTGTGCACAATTATTAAATTAGTGATTTTTATTCTGATTTAGCACAGCGAGAATCTGGTATTTATAGTCTTAATAAAAAAGAAAGAAAGGGGGGAATAGAAAATATATATTATTTTCTCTTCCGAGAGAGTAGAGTTTCCTGCCACTTTCACATTAGTTTATTTTAATTTGGACAAACATGTTTATGTGTATCTAATCAATGCAAATCAATTCCTCATTAAAACCTGGTAACTTATCCATGCATTTCATTAATACAAAATGATACAACATCACTTATCTACCATGAAGAGACACACTGTTTTGCTTTGTTTTACAAGCCTCTCTTGATGATTATGTATAGGGGCATTATATTGGGTTGGGAAATTCCTGGAGATCTGGGGTGGTTGGGTTGCCAGGTGTCTCTTCGCCATCAGTATGGAAGTTATATGTGGTTGGATGTATCTGTTGGTGGGGTGGGGTGAATGGGGCATACCACAGTCATATGAAGCTCTTTTGGTTATTGGTGATTGTGGAGTCAGTGCGTCTGCATTCCCTTTGTGATTTTTTTCAAAGGTTTCATTGCACAGCTCCACTCTTGTTTCTTTGGGCAGTAGTTTGCTGGCTGGGGGAAGGGCGGGTGTCAGATGTTCCAAGTAGGCTTTGGGATAGGGTTGCCAAACTCCAGGTACTAGCCTGGTTCTCCAGATCAGAGCCCACCGCTCCAATCTGCAAATGGCCTGGTGTGGTTTAATCTGCTAGGTTAGGAAAGGTCAGCATTTTCCTGGGGTACCTCTAATCCTCTAAGTGAAAGTGTAGTTACGTGAAGAGCTACTCTCCCTTAATGAGGCTTGCTGGAATGCAACATGTGCTTTGCCTCTTAAGTTGGCTCAGAAGTCTGATTTGATACATTCCTTTGAAGACATCAAGTCGGAGAGGAACGTCCGTAGCATTATAGGCTTTCAATACATCAGATGAGCTGGCAAGCCTGTGCCTCTCCCCCTGGAGCTACTTAAAAGTAGCCTTGACTATAATTACTTCATATTCCAAGACTGCCCTTCTAGATCAGTAGGGTTGTCAAACTTCCAGGTAGTGGCTGGAGATCTCCCACTATTACAACTGATCTCCAGGTTAGGGCTGTTGAAAAAAAAAAATTCAGTACAGTTCGGCTTAGGAAAAATTTGGCCCTTTTAAATTCGGGCTGTGCCGAAGTCCAAACTCCCCTGCTTTGGATCCGCAAGATTTGGCGCGAGATCCGGAGTTCGGGGGGAAATTCGCCCCCCCTGCACACCTTCATGGGGCTTCCCTGAAGGCGTGCGGGGGGCTCTTTAAACAGATCTGTGCCTAACAGCTGTTAGGCGCAGATCTGTCTCCCCCCCGGGCGCCTTCACGGGGCTAGCCCCGTGAAGGTGCACGGGGGGGGGGGAGCCTGACGGTTATGCTGCTGTGCCAAACCCCGAATTTCCTGAATTTATTTGCCGAACACCCCGAAGTCAGGGAATTTGGCTCCCCCGTTTCCCTCCTTTTTTTGAATTTGGTTCGTCCCGAACCGGAAACCACCGAATCGGGGGAAATTCGGCAGTTTTTCGGTTCGGGATGAACCGAATCGACAACCCTACTCCAGGTGACAGAGATCAGTTCACCTGGAGAAAATGACCACTTTGGAAGCTGGGATACATGACATTATACCCCTCCCGTTGGAAGGGATCACCAGGGTCAGTTAGTCCAACCCCCGGCACAATGCAGGAAATTCACAACTACCTCCCTCACCCCCCTCAGTGACCCCTACCCTGTGCTCAGAAGATGGCCAAGATGCCCTCCCTCTCATGAACTGCTTAAGGTCATAAAATTAACATTGCTGACAGATGGCCATCTAGCCTCTGGTTAAAAACCTCCAGGGAAGGAGAGCTTACCACCTCCTGAGGAAGCTGCACTTTGGAGTATCCTTCGGGGAACCTTGAACTGAGTGAAAGATTTGATAATTGAGTGTACTTTTGGAAACATTATCTTGATTGGGGCTGAAGAAAAGATTTGAAACGGCCGTCCCCCATCGTTTCCCAAAAAGCATCTCTTTTGGGATCATTGTACCTTGTATAGGACTCAATGAAGAGAATAGAAATATATACCTAGAAGAACCAATCACTGTGTTGCAAAGAGACTGCACTAAAATTTGTACTGTATATATTGTATATATTTTCAAGTGATTTTCACGCTGTTCTGTTACTGTCATTTATGTGTAAGCACCAATAAGATTTTTTGCTACTTTTGTATGGAAAGACTCTGTTGCAGTTTTTTTCTAACCACCTGGAGGTTGGCAACCCAATGTCCTCCCCAACTGTGAAAAGACCATGCCTGCCTTCTCCATCCGGTCAATGCAGTCCTTCTAGTCAGAGACGCCATTCGGGATCTCAAAATTCATCTCCGCGATTGCATTAAACGGTGCGTTACCGAGAGATGCTTTGGATAGGGTTGCCAGGTCCTCTTTGCCACCGGCAGGAGATTTTGGGGCGGAGCCTGAGGAGGGCGGAGTTTGGGGAGGGGAGGGACTTCAATGTCATACAGCCCAATTGTCAAAGTGGCCATTTTCTCCAGAGGAACTGATCTCTATCGGCTAGAGATCAGTTGTAACAGCAGGAGCTCTCCAGCTAGTACCTGGTGGTTGGCAACCCTAGCTTTGGAAGCAAATCTGCTTGGTGGCAGGTCTGTTCAGCTCATACAAGTCAGAAGCCAATGGCTGGAAATGTCAGGCTGTTGGGCCCCCCGCCACAGCGCCACTCTGTGCCATTTGAGCGCATGAGAGCAAAGGCTTCAATTTATTTCAAGAGGGGAGGTGGCCGGAAAGCCGACGAAAGAAAGGGTCTCTCCTCTGGCTTGATTGTTTCCATTCCAGCAAAATGGTGCCTCTTCTCCCAAGCTGCCAAGAAATATTGTGGGGAGGGGGGTAAGAAGTGAGAGAAAGCAGAGGGACGGCGTGCGCGTTCCAGCAACCCACCCCACCCCACCCCGCTAAGCGACTGTTTGGGAATTCAGGAAACAGGGAGTCCTGCCGTTCGCAGTGTGTCCTCCTGAAAGATTACTACCTACTGTGAGAAGGAAACGCTTGCTTCGCTGTAGGTGGACATGGCCAAAGTAGGTCAGGAGCCCACAGGTGGCCGCAAAAGCTGCAGAGTTTGTTAATACCTGCATGGCGCTAATGTGTTGTTTTTCTGAGCACCTCCAGGGAGGAGCTCCCCATAGCTTGACAACCATCTGTCAGCTTGCAGAGTTTTCAGGCTGAAGGCGCCACGCCACGTGCGGCCAGCCGGCCTTCATTAGCTATTCAGTTATGTACACAATTACCATCTCTCCATTTTTCTTTTTTCTTTTTTGGGTGGGGGGGCAGGTCATATTTATCGACAAAAGGCATCAGCGGGAACCCTTGAGCACGAGAGTGCTCGTGGAAGAGAAAACACAATGTGCTATTTTGCAACAGGACAATAATGTTTGCAAAGCGTTTGTTTCTCTCTCACTGGCTCTCTTCAACGAGAAAGGAATTTTGAAATGGTCACGCTTCCAGCAGTCAAGCCTTGACTTTAGGTCAACAGGATTTTGTAGAGACAGTGTAAAGGAAAACCCAGAAGTAGTGAAGTTGGCGACAGGACGGGGATACTAAACCCCAGGTACTAGCTGGAGATCTCCTGCTATTACAACTGATCTCCAGCCAATACAGATCACTTCACCTGCTAAGCAGACTTCATAGTCATGGGATAAGAGGACAAGTCCTCTTATGGATTGAGAGCTAGCTGAAAAATAGGAAGCAGAGAGTAGGAATCAATGATCAGTTCTCCCAATGGAGGGATGTGAGCAGTGGGGTGCTTCAGGGATCTGTGTTGGGAGTGGTGCTTTTCAACCTGTTCATCAATGACCTGGAGTTGGGGTTAAACAGCAGAATAGCCAAGTTTGCAGATGACACCAAATTATTTAGGGTGGTTAAAACAAAATCGGACTGTGAAGAACTCCAAAAGGATCTCTGCAAACTGGAAGAATGGGCATTAAAATGGCAAATGAAATTCAATGTGAGCAAGTGTAAAGTGATGCATTTGGGGGCAAAAAAATCCCAACTTCACATATAAACTGATGGGATCTGTGCTGGCAGCGACAGACCAAGAAAGGGATCTTGGGGTGGTAGTGGATAGCTCAATGAAGATGTCAACCCAGTGTGCTGCTGCTGTAAAAAAGGCAAATTCCATGCTGGCCATAATTAGACAAGGAATAGAGAATAAAACTACTGCTATCATACTGACCTTGGACAAATCTATGGTGAGACCATACTTGGAATACTGTGTACAGTTCTGGTCACCACACCTAAGAGAGAATTTTGCTGAGCTTGAGAAGGTGCAGAAAAGAGCAACCAAAATGATTAGGGGACTAGAGCAACTGCCCTATGAGGAGCAGTTAAAATGCTTAGGGCTGTTTATCTTTGAAAGAACGGAAGACATGATAGAGGTCTATAAAATTATACATGGTTTGGAGAGAATGGACAGGGAGAAGATTTTTTCTCTCTCTCATAATGATAGAACATGGGGTCATCTGCTGGAGCTGGAGGGTGAAAGATTCAAAACTGATAAAAGGAAGTATTTCTTCACACAACACATAGTTAATTTGTGGAACTCCCTGCCCCATGATGTGGTGATGGCTGCCAACTTGGAAGGCTTTAAGAGGGGAGGGGACATGTTCATGGAGGAGAGGGCTATTCATGGCTACTAGTCAAAATGGATACTAGTCATGATGATGCATACCTAGTCTCTCCAGGATCAGAGGAGCATGTCTATTATATTAGGTGCTGTGGAACACAGGCAGGATGGTGCTGCTGCAGTCGTCTTGTTTGTGGGCTTCCTAGAGGCACCTGGTTGGCCACTGTGTGAACAGACTGCTGGACTTGGTGGACCTCGGTCTGATCCAGCATGGCTTTTCTTATGTTCACCTGGAGAAAATGGCCACTTTGGAAATCGGACTCTGTGACATTGAAGTCCCTCCCCTTCCTAAACCCTGCTCTTCTCAGATTTTGCCCCCCAAACCTCCCGCCGCTAGCAAAAATGGACCTGGCAATCCTACGACAGGAAAATATTCACAGGCTGATCATATTCATGGCTCTCTCCAAAGTAAGCTCCTGGTAATTCAGTGATACTTACAGAGAAACCCTACGTATATTTACCTAGTAAGTAAGGGCCATTCAGTGGAGCTTACTCTCAGGAAGTTGTATTTAGGATTTCAGTCTTGCTTCAATGGAGTGATTCTAAGTAACTGTACAAAAGACTTATGTGCTTTGCTCTTAGGCTGGCTCCACATTGAGTTGCACTGCTATTGACATTTGCCTGTTGCTTCACCCAAGTCAGAAAATCCAGCAGCGCATTCAGTTATTGCACAATAATATTGAACGATTTGTCAGCCTACTCTTACAACTAGGGTTGCCCCTCCCCTCCCCAAACCCTGCCCTCCTCAAGCTCCACCCCAAAAACCTCCCTCCGGTGGTGAAGAGGGACCTGGCCACCCTACTTACAGCCCATTCCTGAGCCAAAAGTCCTTAGGAGGCCAGGAAGGGGCTGCAGCGGCATCCAGGCCCCTTGCGCTGGCCCCCATGCCACTAATGCCGGCCAGGGTGGCACAGATGCCGGAAGGGGCTGCGAATCCCATTCTCCTGGCACTGCCCAGGGACGCCAGCATGGAGCCTCACACCGGCTTCTGGACGGCACATTTTAAGTGGTCTACTAAGCCCTTTCAAGCCGGGAACACCCCCTTTGCCTTTACTTGGGCATACACCACCTTTTTAGGTGGTGTATCCCTGTGGAACCCTATGGAGCGGTTCCACGGGTTTTCATTGTAAGGGCAAGGTCCCTCCAGCCACCAGCGCAGCCCTCCCCCTCAGGAATGGGCACTGAGAGAGAGAAGTAGGATTTCCAACCTCCAGGTACTAGCTGGAGTTGTCCCACTATTACAACTGTTCTCCAGCCGATAGAGATCAGTTCACCTGGAGAAAATGGCCGCTTTGGCAATTGGACTCTATGGCATTGAAGTCCCTCCCCTCCCCAAAGCCCGTCCTCCTCAGGCTCCACCCCAAAAACCTCTCGCTGGTGGTGAAAAGGGACCTGGCAACCCTAGAGAGAAGGTGTAAGAGGATTGATTGTGTGCTGCAGTGTTCTGTGTCTCTGCCACGAGAATAGCCTTGCATATGTTAAAATTTTCTTTTGTTGAGATCCCGTTTTTCTTCCCCATAGTTCCTCAAACCTACCTTGCAGGGTGTCTGTTGTGGGGAGGGGAAGGGAATGCGATTATAAGCCGCTTTGAGTCTTCCTTAAGTGGTAGAGAAAGTCGGCATATAAAAACCATATAAAAACCAACTCTTCTTCTTCTTCTTCCCTAACTAATAGATGCTGGCTAAACTCTTTTGATTGCTAATAGATAACTGTTTGTCTAAGTGTTAATTTTCAGTGGAGTGTAAGTCCATTTGCAAGACTGACTAATAGCTCACCTCAGCGGTAGCAGCCAAATTAAATTAATTGCATGCTTTCCCCTTATCAGCTGAAGGTATTGTCCCCAACAGCTGGTGATGTAGTGCTTAAATACGGAGCAGGTGCCACTGTGTAAAATAATACTTTATAAAATAGAAAGACTGCGGATACAGTCTTCATGCTTCAACCGGCTTAGCAGCAGGGCCTCAGTCAAAGTATTTAGAGGAGGTTTTTAAAAAGTTGCTTTAAAAATCCATATATAACTTCTGTCTCAAAAGTAAGGTCAGATTACCCTTGAATTGACACCCCGCCAACGGGATGCTGTTAGCTTCCTCTCTTTTCAACTGTAATCCATGACATGTTGTTAGTCTCTGGTGAAAGTCAGAGGATACAAAAGACATTTGTCTAATGAAACAGATGGCAGAGTGAGTGACTCCAGTAAATGTGCAAACAGTGTTGTGTTAGTGGCAAGATGTTAAGCCCTCCTGGAAAACAGGTGTTTCTGACACATAACACACTCGGAAATTCTAAAACTTGTTTTCCAAACTTGCAAACAAAAAAATGAGAAGTCAAGTTATTGAGGAATCTCATATTCTGAAGTGGGTTGCATGAAAAGGGTGTAGCTTAAAGAGTCTGGGTAAGGGTTTCATAAACTAGGACAGCCACAGCTAGAGTTGCCAGGTCCCTCTTTGCCACCGGTGGGAGATTTATGGGGCAGAGCCTGAGGAGGGCGGGGTTTGGGGAGGGGAGGGACTTCAATGCCATAGAGTCCAATGGCCAAAGTGGCCATTTTCTCCAGGGGAACTGATCTCTATCGGCTGGAGATCAGTTGTAATAGCAGGAGATCTCCAGCTACTACCAGGAGGTTGGCAACCCTAGTCACAGCACTCAAAATTTCAAAAGACCCCAATGAGTCACGATCAGCTTAGGACTCTCACGTGGTAATAGCTAAGGGAGCTATAACAAAACGTAAGTGGATGTCTCCATGTAATTCAGTTCTGGACCTAAGAATGCCTCTTCCTGCATGAAGCATCCCACACCTGCCAGTAGGGTTACCAGCCTCCAGGTGGGCCCTGGAATTCTCCCTAAATCACCACTGATCTCCAGGGTAGAGATCACTTCCTCTGGAGAAAATGGCAGCTTTGAAAGGGGGACTCTATGGCATCACTAGGGTTGCCAGCTCCAGGTTGGGAAATACCTGGAGATTGTGGGGGGGGGGAGCCTGAGGAGGGCAGTGTTTGGAGAGGGGAGGGACTTCAGTGTCACAAAGTCCAATTGCCAAAGTGGCCGTTTTCTCCAGGGGAACTGATCTCTATCAGCTGGAGATCAGTTGTAATAGCAGGAGATCTCCAGCCACCACCTGGAGGCTGGCAACCCTAGGCATCACATCTAGGCTTACCATTCCCCTTCTAGGGGCAGGGGATTCCTCCCAAAATGGCACAGTCACAGGCACCGTTACGTCACTTCCAGGAAAAGCCGGAAGTGACAGCGGCTAGCTCTAGTAATTGCCAGAAACTCTATGCTTTTTCCGTAGAGTTTTACAGTAGGGTTGCTGGTGATTGCCAGAGCTACCTGCCGTCACACCCATGACACTGATGCCCCCACTGTGCCTCCACCCCTAACTCTTCCCACTGGTTGCCAGGCTCAGCCTTATTCACATTCCTGCTGAGCTCCTTCTCCTCCCCAAACTTTGCCTCTCCAGGCACTGTCCCCAAATCTCTAGGATTCCCAAGCCTGTTTGGGATTACATTGCTAGGGTTGCCAACCTCCAGGTAGTGGCAGAAGATCTCCCACTCCAGGCAACAGAGATCAGTTCACCTGGAGCAAATGGCCGCTTTGGAAAGTTGACTCTATGGCATTATACCCCACTGAAGTCCCTCCCCTCCCCAAACCCCGCCATCCTCAAGCTCCAAGCCCCAGATCTCCAGGTATTTCCCAACTCATAACTGGCAAATAGGGTTGCTAACCACCATAACACATACAAGCCCATTTGGGAATAGTAATCTTGTGTTATTTACTTGGCTATTTATAGTTATGAGGACAGATATATAGTTGCACTGTCATTGGTCCTGTTTTTGATGTTATGTAGCTTGTATCATATTATATTTTGCACTTTGTGATACACTTTCGCTCCTGTGTTTGCTTCCTTACATTCTGTACTTACACAGTGGTGTCTGTTTTGAGTAACCTCCAGGTACTAGCTGGAGATCTCCTGCTGTTACAACTGATCTCCAGCCAATAGAGATCAGTTCCCCTGGAGAAAATGGCTGCTTTGGCAATTGGACTCAATGGCATTGAAGTTCCTCCTTTCCCCAAACCCCACCCTCCTCAGGCTCTGCCCCAAAAACTTCCTGCCGATGGCAAAGAGGCACCTGGCATCCCTATGCATTTCTAATATATTTCCCGTGGAGTTAGTCGTTTTAGAGACTCACAGAGCCCGACAAATCAGAACAGTGTAAAAACAAATTTAATGAGAATACTTTACAAATCTGTTACCAGTTCAAACATATTACTTTGCTTAAAACAAAATGCTGATAGACTTGGCTCTTCCTGTCTGACCACAGCACTGCTTTTTCAGGAGCCAGCAAAAATGGAGCCTGAATAATCGGACAGCACCAGATGGTAAAATATCGCTGTGCAGTTCTTTCCAAACAAATTGAGTTCCTATCTTATTTTTCTTGCTGGCTTTCAAATTAGGAAATGCCTATTTTCTTTTTTGAATGGGTGGATGCAGATGGGGAAGCCATACAGGAGGGTTTAATATGAGCCACCAAAATAAATTCTCCTCACTCCCATCTAAAAGTGAAGTTGGGGGGGGGGAATAACCCCTTTAAGAAGGTAAAAAATAAATAGGCAGCATATCTTGTCCCAGATTGTGTTTGAGTAAACCACTACCTTTTTTAGAGGGAGGGGATAATACAGGGGTGAGCAGAGTCTTAGCAAAGCTGTTGTCTGGTAGCTGTGCCAGCGAAATAGTTCTCTGTCTCCACCCCTAGCAGATAACAATGTAGGAATACAATTATGGTCTGTTGTCAAGACCTGCATGGCCCGATTTCCTCAGATCTTGCAAGCTAAGCAGGGTCACTACTTGGATGGGAGACCACCAAGGATGGCTCTGCAGAGGAAGGCGATGAAAGCCTGCCCCTACTAGGGGAACCCCCTGCCCCTACTAGGGAACAGCAAGCCTAGATGTGATGCCTAGGGTCACCAATCTCCAGATGGTGGCTGGAGTCCTCTTGCTATTACAACTGATCTCCAGCCAAAAGAGATCAGCTCACCTGAAGAAAATGGCCGCTTTGGCAATTGGACTCTATGGCACTGAAGTCCCTCCCCATCCCATACCCCACCCTCCTCAGGCTCCTCCCCAAAAACCTCCTGCCAGTGGCAAAGAGGGATCTGGCAACCCTAATGCCTATGCACCTCTCCTCCTCCTCCTGTCTGTGTGGGACGGGTCCTCTGTACAAGACTGGTGTCAGAAGGGGATTCATGAATGGCTCAGTCACAGAAGCATAGGGTTGCCAACCTCCACATGGCACCTGGAGATCTCCAGAGAACAGAGGTCACTTCTCCAGGAGAAAATGGCTGCGTTGGAGGGTGGGGTCTACGGCATTATACCCTGCTGAAGTCTCTCTCCTCCCCAAACCCCACCCTCCCCAGTCTCCATCCCCAACAACCTCCAGATATTTCCCAGTCCAGAGCTGGCAACCCCACTGAAGTAGTGGCCAGACTAGCAGTGATCCAAATGTCCCAGTATGCCAGAGCTTCCTATTCTTTTTTCTTCTTCTTTTTTCCAGCCCAAACATTAGGGATTTTTCCATGCAACTGTTACAACCTGAAATAAATACGGTGGAGAGAAGGGCTTTAAGTGGCTCGCCAGAGATTGTCCTCCATCCTTTTTAATGAGCACCTTCAGTATTTATACCTGTAAATTAACCTCGGCTAATCCTTCCTTTTCAAATCCCCTTAGAAAATGCGGCAATTTCGCTCTGCGATTGGATCGCCGAATTTATTGTATCATGCTTTTGGCTTGGCCTCACAGGGAATTATCTCAAGTATCATAATGAGTTAGATACTTGCAAGATTGCATATGCTCTTGAGGGACGCCCAACCCGTTTTCATACTTAATCTGATATGTGTTTCTCTCTCCCTCTGCCTCTCTTTTCTTTTCTCCCTTCTTTCGTTTCAAACTGTTCCATGCATACCAAGGACAAAATTCAAGTTTTGAACTAATAAACCCTTAAGAGACCGAGTCCCTGCTAATTAGAATTTTCCAGTTCTTCCTTGCTCTCTTTTTTAAAACAAATTTTTGTTCTTTTGTAATCTCGCTATCACTTTTACACCTTGTCATGCGTTCAGGATGCTCCATCTGTGCCGCCTGGTGCATTTGTGAAATAAACCCATCTGTACAGCTGATTAAAAATTGGAGCTTCTCCATGTTTTTGCCTGGGCCCTGAAAGAGGCAGCGAAGCTGCGGCAGTTGTTCCTATAAGGGCCGGACAGCGGAATGGAAGGCAGCAGCTAATTGTGAAGGGCATCTCTTTAATATATATATATATATTCCATTTGAATTTAATAATGGTGTGAAAATGAAATCAGGGGGAAATTAAGTTCGACAAGCAGGACCAATTAAAGCAGCACCGTGTTCGCGTCTGTGGTTGTTTTTCCCGGCTACGGTTTCTGTGTTGATAGCATTTCAAACAGGGAAGCAGCACTGAGGTGGATGTATCGCCGACAGTCTTTTAATGTTCCTCTGTTCACTGCAATTTCCGTGCCTAGAGCCAAAAAGGGGGGGAAATTAAAGGTATTTTTGCTTATTTGTTGGTTCTGCGTATCTCTTATCTTTTCCCACTGGGAATAGAATGATTCAGACAGGCATACTTAGGGTTGCTCCTAGTGGGAGGTTGTTGGGGCGGAGCCTGAGGAGGGTGGTGTTTGGAGAGGGGAGGGACTTCAATGCCATAGAGTCCAATTGCCAAAGTGGCCATCTTCTCCAGGTGAATTGATCTCTATCAGCTGGAGATCAGTTGTAACAGCGTGGTATAGTGGTGTAGCCAGCATGGTGTAATGGTTAAAAGAGGTGGTTTGGAGCGGTGGACTCTAATCTGGAGAACCGGGTTTGACTCCACATTCCTACACACGAAGCCAGCTGGGTGACCTTGGGCAAGTTACAGCTCTGTTAGAGCTCTCTCAGCCCCACCTACCTCACAGGGTGTCTGTTGTGGGGAGGGGAAGGGAAGGTGATTGTAAGCCAGTTTGAGTCTCCCTTAAGTGGTAGAGAAAGTCGGCATATTAAAACCAACTCTTCCTCTTCTTCTTCTTCTTCTTCATGTACCTGGAGGTTGGCAACCCTATGTGGCAGCCATTTTGTGACAGCTATTTTGTTACTGCTCCCACTATGCCGTGCCAGAATTCAAAATGCCCGCATAAGTTGGAGATCCCTGCTCCACACAAACATGAAAATGAATAATTTTAACCATGACCATCTAAGCTTCAGTTCTTCACAAATATCCTGTTCGGGAACTTGTAACTTGTTGAATTTGTCTGCGCAACCATGTATTGGTGAATGGATATCCTAACTTGGGAATATATTTATTTATTGATACACTTATGTGTTATATGTATGTTTATCACACTCAATACTTGTTACATTGTTATAGCATTGCCTTTTTTCTGTACTTGCTTTCTAACTTTTAGTACTAGTACAGAGGTGTTTATTTTTGGTTGCTTAACCTCGAGGTACTAGCTGGAGATCTCCTGCTGATACAACTGGTCTCCAGCCGATAGACATCAGTTCACCTGGAGAAAATGGCCACTTTGGCAATTGGGCTCTATGGCATTGAAGTCCCTCCCCTCCTCAAACCCCGCCCTCCTCAGGCTCCGCCCCAAAAACCTCCCGCCGGTGGCAAAGAGGGACCTGGCAACCCTACCTCTTGATCCAGCTTGTGGACTTAATTTAAGGTCCAGATGCAAATTCATTCACCGAGTTGTTGAAACCGGGCCCTGTCAATGAAACCGAGTAAATACTAGCACTGTCTGAGGAATGGGAAAGAGACGGGTAATTATACACAGCAGAATTCGGCCCCCGCTGAGTACCGTAAAGCCAAATATGGTTCCTGTTTAGTGCTCATGGCAATAACAACAGTGCGTCACTTGGCGAATTGGTGGATCCCCTCAAGGGGTTTTGTGCTATCACCCGAGGGTTGAACAATACCCAGCTGATTGGTCCTCAGCTTAACACGACGAATACAGCTGTTTTCTATATTAAATGTGTGACTCAGAATACAAAGCGACTATGTTTGCAGCGTATCGAGTTATGCACATTACTCGGTGCCCTTGTCTGGAATGGACTGGAAAACTTCTTCTAAAACTTTCCCCTCCCCAGCCGAGCGCTTGTTTCGGTGTGCTTAGATGCATCGCTGAGTTTATTTTTTTCTCCCTGTCGCTAACCATCTGGTTAAAGGTACGCCGTCTTCATCTTGTCACAGACGATGAGTCATACAGGGAGAGCCTAGGTGAAGGCTCTGTGATTCATACGCCGGCTTGTATAATAGTCTTTATATATGGAGAGCTTTCTTTCTAGGAGAGGCAGATGACTCAGGTTCTCTGGGGAAGAGCTATACAGAAGACAATAGACAGGATTAATTCCCAGCAATTCTGTGCATAAATCCCTACTGCTCCTTTGTTCCCAAATTATCATTCTTATTTATTTGTGCCGCATGACCCTTCTTATGGGAGTCTGTCACAGTCGTAATGGAGGGTGTAAAAATCCACAATGGAAGAGATGATAGATGTGGTTTCGCATTAGATTGCCATAAAACGGTTGGGACAAATTTGCCAGTCATCTGCCGTACATCCCAGTGACATCAATAGTGTTTTGCCGGTATAACTGAGAGGAGATATAAAATGCAAGTGAAACAATATTACTTATCATCTAAAACTGAAAGGTCTGGTAGACTCAAATAGTGGATTTTAAAAAACTTTTCCTCTCAGTAAAACAACCCAAAGAAGCAGATGTCAGATTGCGGATTCAGCCCATTCCTGAGCCAAAAGGACGAAAGTCCTTAGGAGGTCAGGAAGGGGTTGCGCCTGAGCCGGCAACTGTGCCGCTTATGCCACCCAGAGTGGCATGGACACCGGCAGGGGGCACGCAAAGCCTTGCTCTGGCATCCAGACAATTCACTTAATTGTGCCATCCTCCCCGGGGGCGTTTATGGGTTGTTCCCGCAACAGGCCGGGGAGGAGCTGTCTTTAGGAATGCCCCCTTTGCCCTTGCCTGGAGATACACCATCTTTTTAGGTGGTGTATCCCCGTGCGGCCCAATGGAGTGGTTCCACAGGTTTTACAGGTAAGGGCAAGATTTCGGCTTCATTGGGGGGGGGGCAAAATCTCCTTAGGAGTCAGCGTGGCTGCACTGCCTCCTGCCAATGGTGCAGCCCTCCCCTTCAGAAATGGGCTGTCAATCGAACCAGTCTCTCTCTGATCCAGATGGAATAATGTAGCAGTATGTTAGCAAAAGCCTTGCTAGAAGCTATTGATTTGCTAGCTTCAGCTTCAACAGTGTACCCTGGTACTTTTAGAAACCAACATTTTATGTTCCTAACATAAGGCATTCTGAATAGTGTAGCAATATATATATATATATATATATATATATATATATATATATATATATATATATATATATATATATATATATATATATATATATATATATTTGCAGCACATTTGTGATTCAGTTGTTTTAGGAAGATGTGCAATAGAAGTTAAGGCATTCACAAAAAGTAGCTTGTAGGTTTTTTTGTTGTTGAGGTCAATTGGCAGGCAAGGTAGGCATACCATTTTTAGACACTGAGTCCTAAATTAGGGTGAGTTTTGGGTGCTCTTGAGTATGTATCCCTGCGTATCACTTTTGTTTACTTGTATAGTCAACAAATGGGTGACAATGGGGGGGGGGGGAATCTGAGTTTTGTAATGTTTAAATAAATGGTCCCTGCATAAAGCAACTACATCAGGCGGAAGCCAGTGGAAGAAGTTAATCATGGCGAATTCAAGACCCTTTGGCTTCATTGGACACGCTTAGGGCATACACAGATGTTACAAAGATCATGAGTCTCCATCAGTCATGCACATGCAGATGTGCTTTGGATTGGGGCTGTATTTGACTGCCTACATAAAAGTAACATTCTTTACAGTAAAATTATCGCTTAAATTCAGCTGATGTAACCTGAAAAGTACCAGATGAGAGTTTACAAGGAGTTGCAGGAGAGTCTATGTTTATAAAGTAAGTGACAAGTCAAAAGTTCATTCACAGTCCATCATTACAACAGAACTTGTCAAATTGATGAAACTGATCTTGCACCTGCAGAAAGAGAAGGTGCGAAGGGTGTTACCATATAGTTTCCAGCAATTTCTAAAAAGATATGACATCACCTCTGTGTAGGGTTGCCAGGTCCCTCCTGGCTATCTGCAGGGGAGGGGAGATCTTATCAGGCTTAAAATGAGGCCTAGGCCTCGATGCTGCTTGTGTAATGATGTCACTTCTGGAAGTGAGGTGATGAGGGAGACACTCTAGTATTCGGGCAAAAAACTCTATGGTAGAAGCTGTTTTTACCATAGAATTTTGCCCGGATACCAGTGCGTCTCCCCTGTCGTCGCCTGAGTGATGACGTCTCTTCCGGAAGTGATGTGATCATGTCACCAATGTAGAAGCCTAGTCCTCATTTTAAGCTGCTGGCCAGCTGCAGGGGATCCCCCGCCACTTGTGGGGGTCTGGGAACCCTTCCTCTGGGGTTTTCTCAGAAGTGACATCACACCGTTTCCTATGGCTGCCCTCATGCCTTTCTTACACTGACTGCCAGACTGAGCCTGGCAACCCTAGGTCTTCCAAACTGTGTTGGGTGAGGCCTATCCAGGCACAATGTTGGCAGAAATTCCAACAGAAGCATAAAGAATTTTGGAACGTTCCATGACTTTTCTTTCAGGGCATTTCTCACTGTCACTGAGATTGCCATTCATTTCACTTTAGGCCAAACTGGAAACCTGCTCTAGTGGAACATCTGAGGAAGGAATTTGCACGAGCTAAACTGTTTTTGATAAGATTAGTAACGTTTCTTAAATCAGGCGGGTGGGTCTGTACATCTTTAATCCCAGCTTAAGAAACCGTGGGGGGAAAAATCAGTGCTTAAACGCTTCTCTGAGAACAGTTAAAGAATAGCATTTTACTATATACAGTATCACACTTCCGTACCTGGTTCATGATAAAATCCCCATTACTTGTGGCAAGGGGGATAATCAAATTACATTTGGATGAGAGAGCTTCTCCTGGGTTCGCTGAGTCATCTTTATAGGGCCTAAAGTTAGAAAGAGCCCCCTAAATCCATGTGTTTGTTTTGTGCCGTTAGGGATATGGTCTTGTTGCAAATGCAACCCATTCTGTCGGTTACCAGAGCACCACTATTCAGAGGGCAGGCTCTAAAGTGTGAAAAGACATGTCTGATGCTACCTCCTGTGTGTGTTAAGTGCTGTCAAGTCGCTTCCGACTCAAGACGACCCTATGAATAAAAATCCTCCAAAATGTCCTATCTTTGACAGCCTTGCTCAGATCTTGCAAATTGAGAGCTGTGGCTTCCTTTGTTGAGTCAATCAATCTCTGGTTGGGTCTTCCTCTTTTCCTGCTGCCCTCAACTTTTCCTAGCATGACTGTCTTTTCTAGTGACTCTTGTCTTCTCATAATGTGACCAAAATACAATAGCCTCAGTTTAGTCATTTTAGCTTCTAGGGTCAGTACAGGCTTGATTTGATCTATAACCCACTGATTTGTTTTTTTGGGGGGGCAATCCACGGTATCCGTACCACTCTCCTGCAACACCACATTTCAGAGGAATCTGCATTCTTCCTTTCTGCTTTCTTCAATGTCCAGCTTTCAGACCCATACATAGTAATAAGGAATACGATGGCATGAATTAACATATTCTTGGTGGCCAGTCTTGCTACCTCCTAACTGGGTATTTTTAACAGCACAAATTGCAACTCTACTTTGCATGATTGTGCATGCTGCTGAAGACCGTTAGGAACTGTTTACCAAGCTATGATTATCTGCAATATTTCCAGTGCGTTTGCATCCTCTTATTATAGATATATTGTTGATTTTAGAAAACAGTAAGGTATAATATACTGAAATATGTATTCAGCAAAGGGCAACAAGGCATGGTTAAAATATTCTATTTAAGCTATAATTTGAACGGGCCTTTGAACTTCTAATGTACAGGGTAACTTCACGGAGCATGTAGGTCAAACGGTGTTCATGCTACAGTTATTTCAAATTTGCATCCATATTGTTGGGAATGATCTTGTAAACCTTTCCTCCTTGCATTGGGAGTTCCTACTGAATATTGCCGAAAAAAGGAATGTAAAAGTGAATGTGGAGTTTTCAGTTCAGGTGAAACCAAATGAAGAAATTTTGGTAAGAATAGAATAATGACTTTGCTTTGGTTCGGGAAGATTTTTCATATCCCTGGGCTTCAATTGCACATTGGCTGGAGTTTAGTCAAGAGTGAACAGGCTGAGATGGGGGCATAGGGGGGCACAACATTGTGTGTGCCATTATGTGACTTTCTCGAAAAATGTGGGCTACCTCTTAAGAATCCAGCCATTTTTAGAGCTACCTTCTCCAGAATCTAGAGTCTCTTCTGGGTTTTCCCTAGAAATAACTTGATGACACTGTTATTTCCCACTCCCCTCCTGCTACTGTTTGGAGTAAAGGTAGACAACAGGACCTGGGGCAGTGGGGGTGGGTTCCCCACTAGGGGCTGGGAAGCCTGTACTTTGTTCAATACTGCCTTTCAGCCTGTTGGCTTCAATGAGCCTCACAATTTAGGAATCAGGTAGAGTTAGACTAGATCAGAGTTCTTTGAAACATGCCCTAAACATTTTGGTAAAATGTTCTTATTGAAATTTTGCTCCAAAATCAGAGTGTTAAGCCCATAACCTGTACTTGAGAATGCAAGCAGTTTGCATTGGGTGTAATCTTACTCCCAAAGGTCTAATTTTCTCAGCTGGTTCCCAATTAATCCACAGAGTAGTTAAGTCCTGTTTTAATTAGACCTGTTCCTCTCATTTATTCTTCATATTTCACTTTATTATTTCCTTTCCTGGAACCCTGCAGGTTAGGGAATGGTAGTTTAAAATTGTCTTGTTTGTTCGATTGTGAATTGATGGTTAATGCAGATGATGCTTGTTACTGAGCACAAGGCAATAAAAAGTTCAGAGTGGAGAGGGGAATATAAGCATTCTAAGTATGAAGATTAAATGTAAATAAAAGAGCTGCTGCTGATTTTCACCCAAAAGCATAGAGCCAGCACTGAATCTAATGTTTTCCCTGCTCAGAACATTCAGTGCTGTAGAAGAAGAAGAAGAAGAAGAAGAAGAAGAAGAAGAAGAAGAAGAAGAAGA
The DNA here is from genome assembly GCF_029931775.1 of Euleptes europaea. Taxonomy (NCBI): domain Eukaryota; kingdom Metazoa; phylum Chordata; class Lepidosauria; order Squamata; family Sphaerodactylidae; genus Euleptes; species Euleptes europaea. The sequence continues at coordinate 7,022,946 of NC_079327.1, read as the reverse complement.
AGAAGAAGAAGAAGAAGAAAAGGAGGAGGAGGAGGAGGAGGAGGAGGAGGAGGGGATGGTTTTTATATGCCAATTTTCTCCACCACTTTAAGGAAGAATCAAACTGGCTTGCAATCACCTTCCCTTTCCATCCCCACAACAGACACCCTATGAGTTGGGGGGGGGCGGGGGGCTGAGAGTGTTTGGAGAGAACTGGGACTAATCCAAGGTCACCCAGCTGGCTTCATGTGTTAGAGTGGTGAAATCAACCCGGTTCTCCAGATTAGTGTCTGCTGCTCATGTGTAAAAGTGGGGAATCAAACCCCGTTCTCCAGATCAGAGTCCACCACTCTGGCAGGGTAACCGTTGTATCAGGTTGAACATTAGGTTGGAAAAAAACAAGACCATTGCAGGGGAATCAAGGGAAGACAGAAGAACTGATGATCATATATGAAGGTTGCCAAATCCTGCCCCCCCCCGGCTCCCCTTTGCCACCTGCGAGGGATGTGGGGGTAGGGTTGCCAGTTCCAGGCTGGGAAACTCCTGGAGATTTGGGGATGGAGTCTGGGGAGAGCAGGGACCTCAGTGTCGTAGAGTCCACCTTCCAAATCATTCATTTTCTCCAGGAAACCTTATATCTGTAGTCTGGAAATGAGCTGTAGTTCTGTAGGGTCCCCAGGTCCCACCTGGAGGCTGGCATTCCTATAATATACAAACTGTTTTACTGCCAAACTTCCTTAAATCAAGAAAAGTGATAAATATTTGAGGAGTATCATTGTTGTTAATATATAGGAACCCTTTCCAGATATTATGATGACCCCACAGTGGAATCAAAGCATTACCATTGTGAGCATTATGGAACTCATAGGGGTTGCAAAAGTAATTTTTATGGGCAAGGTACTACCTTGTAATATGGCCCGAATGAATCATGATGGGAGGGGGGAGACACTATTTTATTTCTGAAACGATTAAGTGACCTAAATCATGGTAATGGGCTTAAAGCCTGTCCCTGCTAGACTCCAGTAAAGTGTACCCTATCCCTTCCATGCTTGGGCTCAGTGTTTCAATTTTCTTAAACCAGCATGGTGAAGTGGTTAAGGGTGGTAGTTTGGAGTGGTGGACTCTGATTTGGAGAATCGGGTTTGATTCCCCACTCCTCCACATGAGTGGCGGAGGATAATCTGGTGAACTGGATTTGTTTCCCCGCTCCTACACACGAAGCCAGCTGGGTGACCTTGGGCTAGTCATTCTCTCTCAGCCTCACCTACCTCATAGGGAAGGGAAGGGAAGGGAAAGTGATTGTAAGCCAGTTTGATTCTTTCTTAAGTGGTAGAGAAAGTCGGCATATAAAAACCAACTACTACTACTACTCTTCTTCTTCTTCCTCTTCTTCTCCTCCTCCTCCTCCTTCTCCTCCTCCTCCTCCTTAGAATCATCGAGTTGGAAGGGACCACAAGGTTCATCTAGTTCAACCCCCTGCACAATGCAGGAAATTCACAACTACCTCCCAGGAAATACCCCCCACCCCCAGTGACCAGAAGATGGCCAAGATCCTTCTTCTTCTCCTTCTTCTTCTCTTCCTTCTTCTCCTCCTTTTCCTCCTCCTTCTTCTTCTGGAGTGGCCCAACACACACTAAGAGGGCTAGCTTAAAGGATGCTGGTAGCTATCCACCGACAGCCACCACTACGGTCACCCCGAGACCTCTGCCAGCGCTACTAGTACAGCCACTGAGAGGCCTCTGACAGTGCAGCGGCTGGTTTGCAGTCTGCTGCATTTACTGATGTATACTGTGAAGTGCAAAACAAGTGTTAATTTTACAGCAAGTGCACAGGTCAGGATTCTGATGCCTGAGGAACGCTGACTTTTAATGGTGGCAGTAATACTAACTAGCCCGCTGTGAAGCACGGGAAGGGGGTCGTCTCATCAATATTGTGGTCGGTGTGGGTCTGCGATACAGTCCTTAGAACAGAGAGTTCTTTAAAGCATCTGGCTCTTTCCCTTCGTATCCAAGTTAATTTGGTGCTCAACATCTGCTTAAGTCATTACTGTATCCTCACCAGAACAATCAGTACCCTCCGGCTGCCCGAGGATTGAAGACTCGCGGTCCACGTTTGACGGCTCCCTTCAGTGATTTGGGGGCTTTGATGTGCATGTCTGTGGCCCTGGCTCCAAAAGATGCAGGGTCTAACGAATTGGCTTTAATGGTTCTCTTACCCACTTTAATGGCTTCGCTTTAATTGGTTATGCTACCCAACGTCCAGAACTACATTGAAAAGTTCACAGCATACATGCTAATGGTCTCTTTCTAATTACTGCATAATGCACAAAGATCTGACAGAGCAATTCCAGAGGTTAGGCTCCGTCGTTAGTAATTCTCTTTACATTTAATTTGACAAAAAAAAAAAAAAAACCCTCTGCAATATTGTGCAATGGATGCAGCAAACACAATGTAAAATATGTATATTATATGTAATGAGTAACTAATTTTTAACAGGTTTTGAAGAAGTTGGTTTTTTCCCCCTCCTTAATTTAGCCGCAAGCAGCTGCAAGCTCAGCTACTGATACGATCCCCGAAGTGTACTTAACTTTCATGGATCACATCTCTGGGGTCGAACTTAACTGATTTTCTACCTTCATTTACCGGATGAAAAGAGTAACGGCTGTGTCATTTACCAGCAAATATGCATGCAGGGTTCCATTCACGAGTAAAGGGAATAAGACAGCAAAAAGAAACCGGTGAACTAGAATTATTGTCTATAGGAGACTTTGAAGTTTTCACTGTTTTAATCAATGATGTCATTCTCAGCTAGACTGCATCTACTCTCATTCTGACTCATCTGTACTGTTGCCTATCGCTTTCTGGCCCAGTTCCAAGGGATTTATTACCGTTACAGCCCTAAACAATCCAAGGTCCAAATACCTTAGGTACAGACCCTCCTATATGAGCCTCCTCATTCCCTTGGGTACAAAGGACAAATTTGTTCGAAGTTTAAAAAATAAATAAAGAATTGGCAGAATTTAATAATGATGTAACATTTACAGGACCTTTGCCAACAATCCATAGAGAAGAACTTGATACCCAATTATACCTACGTGATTCCTGCTTAAGCCAAACATCTGAGTTGGAAGGAAGTCTGAAGCAAATCTCCCCTGGGAGAAAGGCACATTAGGTTGCCACCAAGTCTTACCTAAAGTAAAATATCTGAATTTGAACTAATGAATCTGGCTTCTATAGTCCGCTGTGATATTCCGATTATGCAGTTGTCAAATAATTCACCTAGAGAAAATGGCTGCTTTGGCAACTGGACTCTATGGCATTGATGTCGCTCCCCTCCCCAAACCCCACTCTCCTCAGGCTCCACCCCAAAAACCTCTTGCCGGTGGTGAAGAGGGACCTGGCTACCATATGTAATAGTAGTGGCAGACTTCAAACAAATTTGTCCTCTGTACCTAAGGGAATGAGGAGGCTCATATAGGGATTTTGTCAGCCTGTCTTCTAGTCCTCCTGGTTTTCTAACATGCTCAAAACACCCTAATGGATTCTGGGATCTTCAGATAATCGTTTCCATACCAGAGATTTAGCAAGAGTGCCTTTTCGTATAATGTGGTTACATGATCTTCTAAGTAGTGTTGCCAACCTCCAGGTACTGGCTGGAGATCTCCTGCTGTTACAACTGATCTCCAGCCGATAGAGATCAGCTCACCTGGGGAAAATAGCCGCTTTGACAATTGGATTCTATGGCATTGAAGCCCCTCCCCTCCCCAAACCCCGCCCTCCTCAGGCTCTGCCCCAAAAACCTCCCGCCGTTAACAAAGAGGGACCTGGCAACCCTACTTATATAGGAACCTTTTATGAGTCTTATATATATATATATACACAAAAAAACATTGCCTCATTCTGGAGTAGGCCTGATTACTGAACCAGAACTTGGACTTAATTCTCACTGTGTGGCTTCATCGATCTGGCCTTGATCACTCTGCTTCCATCCTGCTTTCTTTCTTTAAAAAATATAGTCACTGTCTTCCGGAGTGACATTTCTCCGCCTAATAGTTACATTTCTCCCATTTTCATGCGCGCCGAGAAGAACTGAACAGTTGCCAGCTAGTTGTCAATACGATTAATCAGCGTTAAAGTAGGTCCAGAACGCTGTGGACAGAATGCCTGTGTGAACCGCTTGATTTGAGTGCGCCTGTCTGAGAGACAGGGACCGTCTTTGTGCGAGGCCGAGAGAATCCTGCTGCCCCGAACAGCTGCTGGAACCGAGCCGGTTTCATTCCTGTTAATTTAACGCAACGTGGCTAATATTGCCCAGAAGCTGTCAGGACACATGTCATTCCTGCGTGTTGGATCTCCATTTTGGAAGCCTATTGCCCGTTGCAATTGTTGAGTTTTTGTTAAGTCAGTAGTGCCGCTTTGCATCCTATGAACCATAAATAGAAAAGACTTGACGGCAAATGCATAAGGTTTATAGCAAGCTTAAAACCTATATGTAGGGTTACCAACCACCAGGTGGTGGCTGGAGATCTCCTGCTATTACAGCTGATCTCCAGGCAACAGAGATCAGTTCCCCTGGAGAAAACGGCCACTTTGGCAATTGGACTCTAGGGCATTGAAGTCCCTCCCCTCTCCAGACCCCGCCCTCTTCAGGCTCCTCTCCCAAAATTTCCAGGTATTTCCCAACCTGGAGGTGGCAACCGGCCAACTGAGGTGCGGCGGGCAGCCCCCTTAATTACATGTTATCTAGCAACACTAGTAGTGGCTGGAATCTGCACAGGCTTCTCTCCATGGTTTTGGCACCTTCCCACAGCTGTCTTCTTGCATACTTTCTCAGTTGGCATACTGTCAGCTCAGCAGCTTCTGTCTCGTTGCTATGGCACTAATGTATGCTCTTTAGCAAACCTCTGAGCTTTTTCTGCCCTCTTAGTCTTAGATTGTTTTGAGTAACTGAGGCTGGATGCGAGAATATTAGCAATCTGTTGCTCCCAACAGTCCTTTCAAACGAAACGCATCGTTTTATGTTGCCCACAAAACTTGTAATGTAAAAAGGTTACGGACCGGCCCGAATATTATCCCATTTGGTGAAATGGGTTTTGTGGCATCTGGTTGACCACTGTGTGAACCTGTGTCATGAGCCTTGGTCTGATCCAGCATGGCTTTTCTGAGGTTCTTATATTCTTAAAGAAATATCATCCTCAGCAAATGTACATATTGCACATTGTTAGAGCTTGTTGGAAACATGTTATTGTGCAGTGTTACATCTTGATGTAAAATTGTTGTATCTCTTGGGTGGGGGGCAAACTGTGGAAGAGACAAAATGTTGCAATTTAAATGTTCCAAAATGAACCACAATTTAAAAGGAACGTTTTGGGTGCTCATTAACTTGGATAAGTTTGGAAGATATAAAGGAGAGTGCCGAGTTGTTTTCTGTTGCCCCAGAAGGTCGGACCAGAACCAAACGGGTTGAAATTAAATCAAAAAAGTTTCCATTAGAGCGGTTCCTCAGTGGAAGAGGCTTCCTTGGGAGGTGGTAAGCTCTCCTTCCCTGGAGGTTTTTAAGCAGAGGCTAGATGGCCATCTGTCAGCAATGCTGATTCTATGACCTTAAACAGACCATGAGAAGGAGGGCATCTTGGCAATCTTCTGGGCATGGGGTAGAGGGTCACTAAGGGAGTGGGGGGGGAGGTAGTTGTGAATTTCCTGCATTGTGTAGGGGGTTGGACTAGATGACCCTTGTGGTCCCTCCCAACTCTATTATTCTATAAATTATTTTCCTTATATTAATACAGTTAGTATCAGGTCCTAAAACAAACCACAAGCTTTCTAATACCTTTTATTAGGATGCACTGAAACAACATAATAATATTACGTGGATTGTAGGTTTGTTTGTTTGATTGTTTTTTATTATTATTATTATTTATTTCGAACCAGCACAGCTGCAAATAACATTTGTCTGGAATAAGGTCCAATTGGTCTAGGAAATATTTTATTATTATAGGTAATATTGTGGTGGGGTTGGAGTTTACATCAGGCTTGTAAAAACAAACAACAATGAAGAAGAAGAAAAATAAGTTGGTTTTTATATGCCGATTTTCTCTACCACTTAAGGGAGAATCAAACCAGCTTACAATCACCTTGTGAGGTAGGCGGGACTGAGAGAGCTCTAAGAGAGCTGTGACTAGCCCACGGTCACCAAGCTGGCTTCATGTGGAGGAGTGGGGAAACAAATCCAGTTCTCCAGATCAGAGTCCACTGCTCCAAACTACTGCCCTTAACCACTACACCACGCTGACTCTCAATTGCAGCAACACTTTGTGGGTCCCTGAGCATGGCTGCCAAGCCCCCAGTCTGTTGGCGTATGTTAGAAAGCGTTGCAGCTCTACAGGCGAGTAAGCACAGAAGACTCAGCACGTAGTACAAAAGTGCTCTTTTATTCACAGTGACAGAATGCTCCGCTTGGTCATCAACTCTCCACAACCCACAACCCAATACATATATAACACACCTATATACATATCTGGCATAGTCTCTCAGCCAATCACCTGTTGGCTGCCTTGTCTCCAGGACTATCTAGCTCAGTCCAGTACAAGCCAGTTTTTCTGCTCAGTCATTGAGCTGTCATGTGACACCACCAATCACCTGGCTGTCACATAGATCTTTTACATCTGCTCGCCATCTGCTTGCCATGTGCAGTCTCATATTCCAACACTCCTCCTAGACTGACATTGCAAGCCCCAATTTGCTTCTAAATAGTTCAAACTTTTCAGTAGACAAACATTTGGTGAAAACGTCAGCAATATTTACATTTGAAGCACAATGTTTCAGAACCATTAAACCATTGTTTACCGCTTCCCTGACATTCTGGTATCTTATTGTGATGTGTTTACTTCTTGTTCTTATACCTTGATATCCAGCCAATTGCTGTGCTGCAGTATTATCACAGTAAACACTTACAGGCATTTCATATTCAAGATTTAGGTCTTTAGCCAGTTGACACAGCCATTCCAGCTGAATCTCACTGTCGCTTAATGCAGAATATTCTGCCTCACATGTGCTGGTAGCTACATGAGTCTGTTTTAAAGACTTCCACATAACCAGTGCCCCATGTAGAAATAACACGTACCCAGTGGTAGACTTTCCTTCTTCTCTTTCCCCCCAACTGGAGTCACTATACACTGTGATTGTTTCCTCTGCATCAGCCTTTAAACACAACCTGGCTGAAGCTGAGCCTTTTAAGTATCGCAGCACCCTTTTTGCTGCATTCCAGTCTTTCATGTATGGACATGCACATTTCTGGCAAAGCAAATGTACTGCCATACAAATGTCTGGTCTTGTCCAACATGACAGATATAACAATGAACCCACCAACGATTGGTATTGATTTTTATCATGGAATACCTTATCATCCACCTCTTTCACATACCCTGTTGTCATGGGAGTCTCAGTGCTTTTGGCCTCTGTCATTTTAAATTTTTCTAGGAGCTGTTCAATCTTTTTCTCCTGGCACAATTCAAAATATCCTTCTGGGTTCCTGGTAATTTCTACCCCCAGATAATTTTGAATGTCACCAAGATGCTTCATTTTAAACAGTTTTCCAGTTGCCTCCTTAAACCAGTTTAGTTGTTCTTTTGTATGACACAACAAACAAAGATCATCAACATATAAAAATACAACACAGTCAGAGCCCTTTACACATTTGGTAAACATACAAGGATCAGCAACACCTTGCTTAAACCCAAGATTTGCCAATGCTTCACTAATGCATTGGGACCATGCACGTGCACTCTGCTTTAATCCATACAGAGCCTTATGCAATTTTAATACTCCTTGTTTACCCTTGCATTCAAACCCAGGGATCTGCTCCATATATATTTCTTCACTTATTGTTGCATTCAGATATGCAGTGGTGAAATCAAAATGGTGCACTAACATGTTATCTCTGACAGCTTTACACAATGCAGCTCTTATAGTATCAGCCTTCACAGTGGGAGCAAATAATTCATCAAAGTCTTGCCCTTCAACTTGGGAATAACCCTTAGCCACAAGCCTGGCCTTACGGAGTATCTTCCCTTCTGGACACTGTTTGACTTTGTAAAGCCATCTGCACCCTATGGCTTTTCTTTGAGCTGGCAGTTTTGTTACAGAGAATACCTTATTCTCTTTCAGGGAATCAAACTCAGTTTGCATGGCTTCTAGCCAGGCCTCCTTTTCCCTGCTTTCCAAAGCCATTACCTCCTGAAAGCTCTTTGGTTCTTTGACTTGTACATGATTTACATCAGTGGTCTCAAAACCATACCTCTCCGGGGGAATTCCTTTAGTGCTCCTGCTTGACACCCTAGGAATCTGTCTCCCCTCTTCAGCCCTTGGCGATGAAGCCCTTTGAGGAGACCCCTCCTGCTTCACCCCATCTGCATCCTGTGAGAGATCTGTCAATGGTAGCCCAATTTCTTTTGGCTCCTCCTGTCCATGAATTCTGGCCCAGTTATTACCCTCACAAAAATTCGCAGCTCTGCTGTAGCTGAGAGAATTATGTTCATCAGCAAACCTGTATGATTTCATGCCAGACTGATACCCACGGAAGGTTAGTTTTTTAGCTCTCGCTCCTCCTTTCCTTCTCTTGGATATTGGCACATCAACCCAGGCTTTTGTACCAAACACTCTGAGGTAACCTAAGCTAGGATCCCTCTGGTACAAAACCCTATAAGGTATGTCTTGTATGGACCTGGTCCAGATCCTGTTGGAAACATAGGAGGCGGCCTTTATTGCTTCTGCCCAGTATGTCATTGGCAACCCTGCATCCTGCAACATGGAATACATTTTTGTTTGTAGCATTCCCCCATGTCGTTCAGCAACACCATTTTCTGCTGGCACCGCCACGTTGGCAACTCTATGCCTCACACCTTGCACCTGTAACCACTTCTTAAACTCATTTGACATGAATTCTCCCCCAAAATCTGTTTGGAGAGAATCCAAGGTACATTTAAGTTGTTTCTGCACTCTTTTGGCCCAATACTTAAATGTTTCAAACACCTGTGACTTCTTTTTCAAAGGATACACCCAGGAGAATCTGGTGCAATCATCCACCAGAATCAACGCGTAATGGTTACCTGAGTGACTCTCCCTGTAGGGGCCTATTACATCTGCATGCACTACCTTTAATGCAGTGTCTGAGAGTCTCTCACTATGCTTAGCCACTGGGTAAGCCTTAGATTTGGAACTTTTGCATACCTCACAATCCAGGTAGTTCCCACACTCTTTAACTTTTTCCTTCCCCAGTAAGGCTAGCGTTTTCTTTATGGTCTCATAATTTGCATGAGCCAACCTTCTATGTAGCAGATGTATGCAATTGTCATGGGGGCTCTTATTAGTTATCATCTTTGCCTCCACATGCCTATTTTCTACCACATACACATTATTACACATTTTCCCTGTAAGAAGCACTTTCCCACCTTTGGATATCTTACAAGCCTTGTCTGTAAATGTTACAGTATATCCAGCCCTGTCAAGGGCACTTACACTTAGCAAATTATTCTCTAGTTCAGGGACACATAGCACCTTTTTAAATGTATAGTTCAAAGCTGGGAACCACACACTCCCCTCACGTGTCACCTCAGAATTCCTTCCATCAGCGAGGCTTACGTGCGGCAAACTTGAGTCCCGTGTGTCTTTTAAAAGTTCCTGATGCCGGCAAATGGTCTGTGACGCACCAGAGTCTAAAATCCAGACACCGGCTGTGTCACTGTGCTCAGTCAGCACCAATGATGCCTTCTGACCGCTCACAAACTCACGTGACGACTGGTCCCTTCGGCTTTTCTTCCTTGCTTCTGGGCAGTCACGCTTTAAGTGATTTGTAGCCTTGCAGATGTAGCAACGTCTGACCCTCAGAGCCACGTGCTGCTGTAAATCACCCGGCTTTCTCTGCTCCGCATTCCTTTCTCCGCCGGCAAACCTCCGCGTCTCCTGGCTTGGCAGGTTTCCCTCCGGCTTGGCAGGCTTCTCAGGATTTCCTGCAAGTAATCTCTTTTCATGTTCCAAAATTCTTCCAATAACATACTGTAACGTTAGTTTATCAATTTCAACCGACTCCAGAGCTGTAATTAGCATGTTATACTGCTCAGACAGAGAGCTCAGGAGTATATAAACTTTATCATCCTCCGGTAGAGTCTTCCCCCTCTGCTCCAGCATTTGGAAACATTCAGTCAGTTCATTTATATGGTTTCTCACAGGAACTGACGGCAAAAGAAAAGTTCTGTACAAACGTCTCGTTATGGCTATCAAAGAGCCAGCTGTTTTTTGGACGTAGACCTGTGATAATGAGTTCCAGGCTGCTTTCGCTTTCAAAGCTCCCGTCACATGGACAAGCTGGTCGTCAGCCACGCTCAGCACTATGCTTGCCAGTGCCTTCTCATCTTTCACCACGTCCTGCGGCGTCTCAGGATCCGGTGGGTTGGAGACATAAATCCACAGTGCCTCTCTTTTAAGGTAGTGTTGCATTCGTAACGCCCACACATTGTAGTTGGTAGAAGTGAGCTTCTCCACAAGCAAGGACATTGCAGCTTGAGCCATAATTTCTCCCGCTCCCTGCTGCTCCTGCTCCGTGTCGCTCTCCTCCTCCGCCTCAGACGCACTGCTGCTGACAGACCTGCTGGGCACCTCCTCTGCTCCGTCTGACTCAACCTCAGACATCCACTCGCCTTCTGCTCACCACAGCCCTTGTTCCACAGATAGTACCTCTGCTCAGAACCTCCAGGATGTAGCGCAGTTGAGCTGTTCTGGGCCCATAACCCTGTTGGCGTATGTTAGAAAGCGTTGCAGCTCTACAGGCGAGTAAGCACAGAAGACTCAGCACGTAGTACAAAAGTGCTCTTTTATTCACAGTGACAGAATGCTCCGCTTGGTCATCAACTCTCCACAACCCACAACCCAATACATATATAACACACCTATATACATATCTGGCATAGTCTCTCAGCCAATCACCTGTTGGCTGCCTTGTCTCCAGGACTATCTAGCTCAGTCCAGTACAAGCCAGTTTTTCTGCTCAGTCATTGAGCTGTCATGTGACACCACCAATCACCTGGCTGTCACATAGATCTTTTACATCTGCTCGCCATCTGCTTGCCATGTGCAGTCTCATATTCCAACACAGTCTGGGCAGGGGATCCCCCGCCTGAGCTCACTGTCTATGGTTTTACCATCGAGTTTCCAGCAATTCCTAGAGCTATTACAACTGATCTCCAGGCGATAGAAATCACTTCCCCCTGGAGAAAATGGCCGCTTTGGCAATTGGACTCTATGGCATTGAAGTCCCTCCCCTCTCCAAACCCTGCCCTCCTCAGGCTCCATCCCCCAAAATCTCCAAGTGCCTCCCAACCCGGAGCTGACAACACTATACATAACTAAAATCCGTACATCAGCATTATAAACAACAGGCATAAATGACATGCATTGTATTCATAAATACTACACTCTCTTGCATGTAAAACCACATTGCCTGCACACCCAACACCCAACAAGTCTTCAAAAGCAAAAAGCGGGAACCCCAATTCATTGACAAAAATACAAATGAGTATAGAGAGAAATGAAGTGAGGGACATTTGTTCATCACTGTTTGTAAGACCCAGCAGTCCCCAAAGGTAGAACAACTGGATAAAAACAGAAGCTCTCAAACATCTGTTTTCCTGAGCTTGCCATTGTGCAGTCTTGATTATGCGTGACTGTTTTGCACCCATTGACACACATCTGCGTTTAATTACTTCCTCTTTGTGCCAATGCCACCTACATAGAAATCACACCGATCCGTGAGCTTCCTTCTTCATAGGCCATATAACTTAAGTTTGGTCACGGCTTTCTTTTTTTGAGGGAGAGGGTACTTTTAACAAGAGAGGATGTGGAAAAGTAAAGCCTGAATTTTATTTTCGATGTAACTTGTTACGGGCTCCATCCCACCAGGTTTTCCTCCGATGAAAAAGGGAGGAAGAAGTCCCCTTTCACCACCAAAAATGCCAGGTGGGGACTCATGTAGGGTTGCCAGCTCCGGGTTGGGAAATACCTGGAGATTTTGGGGGTGGAGCCTGAGGATGTTGAGGTTCGGGGAGGGGAGGGACTCCTACGCACAAAGCCAGCTGGGTGACCTTGGGCTAGTCACACTCTCTCAACCCCACCTACCTCACAGGTGTCTGTTGTGGGGAGGGGAAGGGAAGGTGATTGTAAGCCGGTTTGATTCTACCTTAAATGGTAGAGAAATTCAGCATATAAAAACCAACTCCTCCTCCTCCTCCTCCTCCTCCTCCTCCTCCTCCTTCCCCCAAATGACTTTACCTTTCCCAGCAGGGAAGTTCTCTAGCTCTTTGATCACTTTAGTTGCCATTTTCTGTGCATTTTCCTACCTAAGCTGTGCTTACATGTCATATATCGTGTTAGAAAATTGTAAGGGAAATCAAGGAAATAATCTGTTAATCAGAAGCCCGCTGGAAAGTTGAAAGAGGCAAATAAAATGGAGGCTGACATTTTTCTCCTACTTTTAAAAAGGCAATTTGGCTCTTCCTTCCTGTTCCAGAGGAGAGAAAATAGAACAAAGCCCTCTAGCTATAATGTCCCTTTAACTCCTGGAGTGCCTCTAGGTAGAAAACATAAAGAAGGAGGCCGTTCTTCTCGATTTTGCAGCTCTTCTGTCAGAAATAAAGTATGGCATCAGGAGTACTTGGGCGCCTTTGTCCAACCTTCATTTTTATTTGTTGATCTAATTTAACAATGTTCTAATTTGCAATAGTACACCAACATTTTTAGCATGTGCACATGGAACTTTTTTTTTGTTTTTGTTTTTTAAAAAAGAATCCAGTAAAAATTGTAGGGAGTGAACTTTAAGGTACTCTTATTGTTAAGAATTTTGTGCATGTGTGTATGTGTGGAAAATATATGCACCATGCCTGTTATGAATACCTTACCAATTTTCCCAGTTCCCAAGCTGGCTGATAATTATTCACTTGGTGGAATGTGTTTACTTTACCTCAAAAACGCTAGAATTCATCTTGCATTTCAAGAATTCTAGGATTTGCCTTGCTTGTCAACCAAAGATGCAATTATATAATGCAAATAGACTGAAGGAGTTGCTGTCTTGTGTTGGAAGTTTTGTGGAATAGTTTTGAACTCTAAAGGGAGACACGACAGCTACAAAAGACAGACAGACAGACAAGACAGACAGTTGGTGGAATGTGTTTTCTTTACCTGTTGATTCAATCTCACTGTCAACTAGGCATAAATTCCCTGAAGAATTTGCAGATAGTCTGGCTATAAAATTCATGGTACAACAGGGTCACACCGGCATTAAAAGTAGTGCTGAAACCTCCAGCGTAGAACCATCAGCATGGTCCTCAAAGTATGTTAATCCAGACTGAAATTAGAGACAAATTTGGACATTCCTTTTTCAGCTACTATGATCACATAAATGGTAGTAACAAAGATGTATGGCCTACCACATGGAGGTACCAAGTTGTTCTGTGAGTACAGCTTGGATGTGATTCTAGTAGCCCTCGCACATCCCTTTCGTGTTCCCGTGGGAACTTCTATAAGCAACAAAATTGGGCACATTTCTTAGAAGAAAATTTGCAGACAGAGCAGCTGAATTGAGCTGTGTTCCTACAACTGTGAACCACCATTAATCATAGATAGATAGATAGATAGATAGATAGATAGATAGATAGATAGATAGATAGATAGATAGATAGATAGATAGATAGATAGATATAGATATATATAGATATATATAGACACACACACACACAAATAATGGCTCTCCAGATCAGAGTCCACCGCTCCAAACCACCGCTCTTAACCACTACACCACACTGACTGATATTAAGGAATTAAGAACTCACAAACACCCTTGAAGTCAGTTTTATATTCTACCAAGGATTGTCAGGTTTCTCTTCACCACTTGCAGAGCCTGAGGAGGGGAATGTTTGGGGAGGGGAGGGACTTCCATGTCATAGAGTCCAGTTGCCAAAGTGGCCATTTTCTCCAGGGGAACTGATCTCTATCGGCTGGAGATCAGTTGTAATAGCAGGAGATCTCCAGCTAGTTCCTGGAGGTTGGCAACCCTATCTACCATGATGAATAATTTGGTGTTATCCACAAACTTGGCTACCTGACTGCTTTCCCTAATAATTTATGGATGTTTGACATATGTTCCTGATTTTGAATAGGAACAAAGATTTAGAATCCCCCGCCCTTTCTTTGATCCAACCCCCTTCCCCTTTTCTGCAAGCCATTGTGTTTGTATATTATATATGACTTGGCTACAAGATAGGCAGTCTCACCCATAATTCAGTAAATCTAAACAAAACAACATTTATATTTAAATTGATTTTCAGTCCTCTTGGCCTTGGGAAGATTATACTCCGGATTGCAGATGTTATTTTGAATGGCGAACAATAAATGATCCCCCCCTCTTTGAATAGCCAGTGTTTTTATTAAAGAAATTCGGTATTTTTCCTTTTCCATCCTTCATCCTTTGCCATTTGTATTTCTCTGTAAACCCACATCTTTCCTATACTTACACCTTTATTATGTAGTGGAATCTGATCAAGATCAGAGGAAATGTATTTACATATTTAGTCAGTTATGCTGAAGAATGTTTTAAAGCCCCACAACAATGATAGAAATAATCCAAACAACATAACACATCATACAGACTTGTTATGGTACCCGGTCATCAGTTGGTAGTATTTATGAGACAGGAGGTTAATTATATCAAATGAACCCAATACACTATTTACCCTTATTTTGCAATAAACTAACCTCAAATGTGTCTTCACTTAGTGGAGAAAAATGGATCTCTATCAGATGGAGGTCAGTTGTATTAGCTAGCACCTGGAGGTTGCCAACCCTAGCCTCTATGGCACTGAAGTCCCCTTCCCAAACCCCACCCTCCTCAGGCTCCACCCCAAAAATCTCTAGGTATTTCCCAAACTGGAGCTGGCTACCCTGATCCCAAAGGTGCTCACAGGCTCGAAAACCCTGGACTAGTGGATCAGGGTTAGTCGGTAAAGTATTCATAACCCCACCTCTCCAAAATTATCAGAAGAAAAGCTCAAGTCATCTTTTCTCTTTCTTCTTAAAGAGTTAATTTGCAGTATTCTAAAAAAGGTGTTTTTATAACTCAAGTGAATTGGTTTATCCTTCCTCTAATCTTAGCCTGCTGGCTGCTGTTCTCACCCAAGATGTTCTGTGACCAGGGATTGTGTGACTAGGGTTGCCAACCTCCAGGTACTAGCTGGTGATCTCCTGCTATTACAAATGATCTTCAGCCGACAGAGATCCATTCCCCTGGAGAAAATGGTCTCTTTGGCAATTGGACTCTATGGCATTGAAGTCCCTCCCCTCCCCAGACCCTGCCCTCCTCAGTCTCTGCCCCAAAAACCTCCCCCCAGTGGCAAAGAGGGACTTGGTAACCCTATGTATGACAGAGGAGAGCCTTTTGAATGATCTCTAAGCAAAGGAGAAATATATAAAGGAATCTCCCTCCTCTATAAACAGGATATAGATCATTCCAGACATCAAAAATCTAAATGAGGGCCCTAAAGTTGCCCCAGAAACAAACATGTGGGCAGAGTAGATCTTCTCGGACACATAGGGTTGCCAGTTCCAGGTTGGAAAATATCTGGAAATTTTGGGGTCAGAGCCTGAGGAGGGCGGGGTTTGGGGAGGGGAGGGACTTCAATGCCATAGAGTCCAATTGCCAAAGCGGCCATTTTCTCCAGGGGAACCGATCTCTGTAATACCAGGAGATCTCCAGCTAGCACCTGGAGGTTGCTAACCCTAAGGGCACAACAAAAATATAAATGGGCCATCTGAGTTGAGAAATGTCATCTCTTTACGCCACTGGATAGAACGGAAGGGAACTGGGCTCGTCTTGCAATCTTTTGCTTAATAGTTTACGCTGAAGTAAAACTAAAAAAAAAAACACTTTTTTTTCAAACTGAGCTGTTTTCTAATTAAAGTTTTGGCAGGTCATTATTTTCATACAGCTGCTTCTTTGGCAGAAGGTCACACTTGATACAAAATCTGTTGCTATAAATGGAAGAAAAGTGGACATGGCAAAGGGTTTCTTTCCCCCCTCAAGTATATTTCCCTTCATTATATGAGACTTCAGTGTGTATTAATTAAATGCACTCCTGGGGTGGCTGGAGGCACAAGGTGAAAATCGAGGCGGTTTTATGCTGCAGCCGCACACCCTGTTGTTTTATTGCTAATTTTCACATTTTTACGGCAGATTTTTCTTGGTCTGGTAGAATGCATAATTACTCTCCTCCCATAAAAATAATATGTTGCAGCTAGTTAAAGAGGAGCTCCTTCCAGAGCTCCGATGCCCCAAAGCAGCCCCCATTTATGTTTACCTAAATACACGCATTTCAATATATATTTTTTAAAAACAAATGCATTTACAAACCGTGGGCTCGCTTTAATACAAAATTTGGGTTTAATTTCATGGAGTTGCTCACTGGGACACAGTGGCATTTTCAAGCCATGTGACCAGAAGAACCTTATACAAAAATGATAGTTTTAAATTAAGGGAGCTAGCGCGGTGTGGTGGTTAAGAGCAGTGGTTTAGTTTCAGTCCATCAAGACTAGGGTTGCCAACCTCCAGGTAGCGGCTGGAGATCTCCTGCTAGTACAACTGACCTCCAGTCAAAAGAGATCAGCTCACCTGGAGAAAATGGCCACTTTGGCAATTAGACTCTGTGGCATTGAAGCCCCTCCCCTCCCCAAACCCTGCCCTCCTCAGGCTCCGCCCCCCAAAATCTCCCACCTGTGGCAAAGAGGGACCTGAAACCCTAATCAAGATTGGAGTAGTCCTTTTCTAGCTAATGTTAAAGGTTTGCTTCCTTTTCATAGAGGTGCATTGCTGATTGTGTGTGTAAAGTGCCATCAAGTTGCAGCCGACTTTACGGTGACCCCTTTTGGGGTTTTCATGGCAAGAGACTAACAGAGGTGGTTTGCCAGTGCCTTCCTCTGCACAGCAACCCTGGTATTCCTTGGTGGTCTCCCATCCAAATACTAACCAGGGCTGATCCTGCTTAGCTTCCAAGATCTGATGAGATCAGGCTGAACCATGCTGCCTTCCCTCCCTCATTGGTGGGGAAAAAAAAAGATAATCAGTTTGCTCATTAGATTCTTTTTTTTAAAAAAGCCAAAGAAAAGTACCCCCTTCTTTTTACTTAGCTTTGTGGTTGTCTGAAAAGAAGGTTATACTAATACTTTGTTTCTAGCCAAACCTGTTCCGCTTACCCGTGTGTGCTGTTAACCTCCACAATGCTGTGCCCTGAAGATACGAATCTTTTTTTAGCTGCCTTTTGTCAAGATTAGAGTGCAAGTAATGAGATGATTAGGTCTGTTAATAACATCATTAGAGATAACGTCTTAGAGATAAGTCTGGGAGAGGATTCGGGCTCTGATGACATAGCAAACCTTTAAATTTTAAACATGTTTGCAAGGCCATGCGTTTAAGCCACGATGTGATTGTGTGATCCTGCCCTAATCCTTATAGACTGAGACACTGGAGGTCCTTTGGTTTCGCGTTCGGAGGAAGAGGACATCTTTGACTCATGGGTGACAGCAAGCAGGGCAATACACCACTTCCTGTGCCTACTCTTGGGTTGCCAGGTCCCTCTTTGCCACTGGCAGGAGGTTTTGGGGGTGGAGCCTGAGAAGGGTGGGGTTTGGGGGCAGGGAGGGTCTTTGATGCCATAGATTCCAATGGCCAAAGCCACCATTTTCTCCAGGGGAACTGATCTCTATCGCCTGGAGATCAGTTGTAAATAGCAGGAAATCTCCAGCTAGTACCTGGACATTGGCAACCCTAGTCTACTCTCTGGAGGGTCCTTCTTCAATAGTTGTTTTCCTGTTTTGGTTGAGAGGGCAGGGGACCTTTGAGGTACTTTTTTATTTATTTTTGTGTTTGTTTGTTTTACTTAGGGGAACCCAAGCCAGCTTCCTTTTTTTCTTCTTCTCTATATTATCTCTCTTCCTCTTCTCTGCACCCCCTGGGTTATTAAAAAGGAAGGAAACAACTTGTTCCTTTGATACCGCATCAACCAGCACTTCAGCTTGGTGGTGTGGTTAAGAGCAGCAGACTCTAATCTGGTGAACCGGGCTGGTTTCTCCACTCCTCCACATGAAGCCAGCTGGGTGACCTTGGGCTAGTTACAGTTCTCTCTGAACGCTTTCAGACCCACTTACCTCAAAAGGTGTCTGTTGTGAGGAGAGGAAGGGAAAGTGATTGTAAGCTGGTTTGAGTCGCCTTAAAGGTAGAGAAAATCAGGGGTATAAAAACCAACTTTTCTTCATCTTCCCCATTAATGCCTTAGCCAAGGCAATGTCTGAATTCTAGTCTTCGGGTGGACCACTAGAGCAGACTCCAAGAAGAGGCCCTACATTAGAAAATAAAGTGTGTCACCCAGTTTCCACTGACTCATTGGTGACCACATGGAGTTCCACCTCATGGGTATGGTTGACAGCTCTGGGTTGGGAAATATCTGGAGATTTTTGGGGCAGAGCTTGAGGAGTGCGGGGTTTGTGGAGGGGAGGGACTTTGATGCCATAGAGTTTAATTGCAGAAATGGCCATTTTCTCCAGGTGAACTGATCTCTTCTGGCTGGAGATCAGATGTAATAGCAGGAGATCTCCAGCTAGTACCTGGAGGTTGACAACCCTACTCATGGGGTTTCAAGACTAGACATGACCTACATTAATGTCCAAAGTAAACTCTGAATTTCATAGTGTTAGATTGAACTACAACTGCAAAAGGCAGGAGGGGTCCCCTCTGACCACCTAAAAAGACTATGCTGTGAATCATAATACATGCATGCATGGAGAAAG
This sequence comes from Euleptes europaea, assembly GCF_029931775.1. Classification (NCBI taxonomy): domain Eukaryota; kingdom Metazoa; phylum Chordata; class Lepidosauria; order Squamata; family Sphaerodactylidae; genus Euleptes; species Euleptes europaea. Next base: position 7,004,089 of record NC_079327.1, on the reverse strand, counting down.
AAAGAAAAAAAACATATGAAGGCTGTAGTAAGGAGGAAAATTGGGTGAAGCTGAGCAAAAAAAGTTGGCTCTATCCAACCCATAGGTTGTAGGAGATCAATATATTTGTTTGTTGTTTGGTCTCAAGCCAACTCATCAGGAGGCAAGGTCCTCACATACCCTGAACTGGAGATGTTAGTTTCCCATCTACGTCAGATGGCCACTTTCAGAAAGTCAGCTTCCCTATTTGTACCTTACCACCCCTTAATCAAGGGCAGAGAAGAGTCTAAGTCCTCTTTAAGCAGATGGCTCTGGTAGTATATCTGGCGTGTGTAGGAGTCCCGGGGGGTGAATGTTTCAGAAGCTTTCACAGCACACTCCATCTGGAGTGTGGCGGCATCTGTTGCATTTGACACCAGTGCCTCTATTGAGGACATTTGCCGAGCTGCTACATGGGCATCAGAGTGAACGTTCATCAGGAGTTGTAAGATTAACAAGCGGAGGGCTCCCGGGCTTCATGGTTTCCATGGTGAAAGAGATAGAGCCCCCCCCCCCCATGCAATGCTGGCACTTCCTTATCACTCCGGAAGTGATATCATCATGCACGACTGCCAATCACTCCCCTCTCTTTTGGTTGGCCTGCTTCTGCTTGCAGATCCTCTGAGCATCGGCGGTAGGGTTGCCAGGTCCCTCTTCACCACCAGTGGGAGGTTTTGGGGGCAGACCCTGTGAAGGATGGGGTTTGGGGATGGGAGGGACTTCAATGCCATAGAGTCCAATTGCCAAAGCAGCCATTTTCTTCCAGGGAACTGATCTCTATTGGCTGGAAATTAGATGTAATAGCAGGAGATCTCCAGCTAGCACCTGGTGGTTGGCAACCCTAGTCAGCGGGCAAAAGCTGGGAGATTGCCTGCCATTAGCAGGCACCTGGGAACCCTAATTATACCTCACTGTGGTCCCTTCCCAACCTAAGGACTCCCCACGATCCACCCCCAACCTCAAGGAATTTCCCAACCTAGAGTTGGCAACCATACCTGAACACCTAATTAATTAATTTCTCTTGCAAAAAGAGCTTTCTTGTTTGTCATATACGAGTTACCTCAGAAATTAGGCAGCATAAGGTGTCCAGGTCATATCTGCATAATCATCATTCCCCTCTCCTGTTTCTCCTTTAAGGTGATTTTCCATTGACAGATTGCCATGTGTGTGTGTGTGGGGGGGGGGGCTTAGATGGCCAGATAAGGTCTTTGGGCCTTCTGTTGCTTATTATGTTGCGTATTATGTGAAGCCATTACAATGTATATGCATTTTCCTCTGTGTTTTCATCTAAATCCAAACAAGAATTGTCTGTACAGGATAAAGGCTGATGTGGGGGGGGGGAGTTAAATGTAACGGCAGATTAAAAGTGTGATATGGCGTTTACACAGATCTCACTTTTTAATACTTTAGGGCAGGGGTGAGGAACATCAGGCCCGGGGGCCGTATGAGGCCCACGAAATAATTTGTTCTGGCCCTTTGTGGGTCCTGGCAGATCTCTAGCTCAGAAGGATCTAAGACTGGCGATCCACCCCTTCCCACGGACAGGAACAGCCTCTATTCAAGGCGGATGTGGGTTTGTTTTGCCGAGAAAAGGAACCTTTTCCCCCCTTGCAGAATAGTTGTTCGCTATGGAGCTGCTAGGACCCCCCAAGAAACTGTGCTAACCCTTTCCCACCCGGGCCGTGGAGAAACGTATTCCCTCTGTACTACAAGAGGGCTGGGGGCAGAAGTGGCCCGTGAATGATGTTATAAACAGCAAAATGGCCCTTGGCAGAGAAAAGGTTCCCCACCTCTGCTTTAGGACTATAATTATTTATTTCCTTTCCCCCTTAGAAGCTTGCCCCTGCCAATGTAACCTTAGGATCACTGTCACTTAATAACTAGGGCATTAATTAGGGTTTTCGGGTCCCTCTTTACCACCGGTGGGAGGTTTTTTGGGCAGAGTCTGAGGAGGGCGGGGTTTGGGGAGGGGCCATTTTCTCCAGGGGAACTGATCTCTGTCGGCTGGAGATCTATTGTAATAGCAGGAGGTCTTCTGCTAGTACCTGGAGGTTGGCAACCCTAGCATTAAGACTATAATTATTGGAACAGTAAAATTTCAAATATGTGAGTGAGCTTTGTTGTAGTTGTTTTGTTTTGCTTTTTATCATGGCTTATTCTATAACCCATGAATAGGGTTGCCAGGTCCCTCTTCGCCACTGGTGGGAGGTTTTGGGGGTGGAGCCTTAGGAGGGTGGGGTTTGGGGGGGGGTGAGGGACTTCAACACCATAGAGTCCAATGGCCAAAGCAGCCATTTTCTCCAGGGGAACTGATCTCTACCGGCTGGAGATTGATGGTAATAGCAGGAGATCTCCAGCTATCACCTGGAGGTTGGGGGAGAAATAGACACCACTGTACTAATATCGGGAGGATGAGGAACTTAGTACAGGAACTCAGTACAGGAGTACCAAGGAGTACAGTACAGGAGTATACAAAGTGCAAAAAACTTTATAAGCTACCAAAATGACATAACAATACAGCTATACACACAATATACACTACAAAGCTGAAATACACAAGCTAAGACAAACAACGTGACACTTTTTCCACCTTGTAAAGTCACGTTGTTTGTCTTAGCTTGTGTGTTTCAGCTTTGTAGTGTATTACCTGGAGTTTGGCAACCCTACCCATGAAGAAGGTTGCAATGAGGAAAAACAGAAGCTTCATGAGCTGGAAAGGGATTGGGAAAATGTAGTGAATCCGAGAGCCCAGAGAGAGACACTAAACAGAGAGGGGAAGAGATGTCTTTGTTAGTTCGGATCCAATCTCAGCTGTATGGACACAGACAGAATATGAGTTCACAGACTGGCGGCTACTTCCATTTCCAACTGCTGGATTAATCAGTGGTAGATGCTGTACTCGGCTTCACTGAATACCACGGCCTCTCTGTCCCAGTCGGTCAAGCACATACCCATGTACATTTTGTACAACAAAAATCCCCATAGAAAATGCTAATTTGAAGCTGCATTGTAGCTGCCCTCACAGATGAACTAGGAACAAACAACTGGACATTTGGTCTATTTGCGGAAATACGTTTTGTTTGGGTTTTGGTCCTCCTCCAGGCAGGTACAGCCGGTTTCTGTCTGCTTGGCGCTCACTGCATTCTACAATCATTTGTCTGAGTTGCCACAAAAACTCAACCCTAAACTACCTCATAGGGTTGTTATGAGGATGATGAGAAGAATGTGTAAGCTGTTTTGGTTCTCAGTTGGGGAGAGAGGCGGCCGAAAGATGAAGGAAGGAGAGCCAGCGTGGTGTAGTGGTTAGGAGCAGTGGTTTGGAGCGATGGACTCTAATCTGGTGAACCGGGTTGGTTTCCCCACTCCTACATGTGATGCCTGCTGGGTGACCTTGGGCTAGTCACAGCTCTCTCAGAACTCTCTCATCCCCACCTACCTCACAGGGTGTGTGTTGTGGGGAGGGGAAGGGAATGTGATTGGAAGCTGGTGGTAGAGAAAGTCGGCATTTAAAAACCAACTCTTCTTCTTCTTCCTACCAGAAAAAAAAAAATTACCCCCTACCAGTAAAGCCTAGCCAGATGCTAGATGGGGTGAAGGTGCTGATGACCTTAGGAGGAAGTGACCATGTCCTCCTAGAATTCCTTTTGCTGTGGAGGATCAAGGACGTTCGTAGCCACAGATGTCTATTAGATTTCAGTAGGGCAGACTTTAATACACTCAGAGGCACGATGAGAGTCATTCCATGGGCAAGACTGCTAGAAGGGAAAGGAGCAAGTGAAGGGTAGGCTGTCCTAAAACAAGAGCTCTCGCCAGCTCAATCCATTGCCATTCCAACAAGAAGGACACATGGTAAGGGATCCAAGAAGCCAATGTGGATGAAGACAGCATTCCATGGTGAGACCCAGTGTGGCATAGTGGTTAGAGCCTCGGTCTAGGGTCTGGGAAACCCAGGTTCAGATCCCCACTCTGCCATGGCAGCTGGCTGGGTGACCTTGGTCCAGTCACACCCACTCAGCCAGACCTACCTCTCAGGGTTGTTGTGAGGATGACGAGGAGAATGTGTAAGCGGCTTTGGTTCTCAGTTGGGGAGAGCGGTGGCCAAAAGATGAAGGAAGGCAGTAAATGGCACGAACAGTGGGCCTTTGATATTTTGGGGCTCAAATGCAAACCCTCTTCTAGATCCCTGAATTGCAATTGTGTGCATTAACCAGCCGGAGTTAGATCTTAAGGATTTGTTCTGCTAATAGCAGTAACTTTTTCCAGTGCCAGGTGTCTTCCCCTGATGAAAGGTGGTACTGTTAGTGAAACAGATCCATCAGATGCAAGCCGAAGAGTTGAGCATCAGTTTTAGTTAGGTTAATTTATTCAAGTTGCTAGTGTTTGAACAGCGTAATATAGCAAAGAAAGACCTAGTATCCCTGGATTTGAGGAAGTTCTTAAGATATTAGATTCCCTCCCTTTCCTAATCCCGACTCTGGTGCACAGACATTTTTTATGCTGAGTCTTTTCATCTTGTTCTCATTAAGGCATCCCTTCAGCACCCAGGTTTCCCTTGGCCCTTATCTGAAACTTCCACTTTATTAATAGACGTTTTGTAATTTCGTGCCAAAAAATTGAATTAACAAATTTATGGCTCAGTCATAGGAGAGTTGTTTCCGACTTTGTAGCTGTTGCTTCGGAGACTTTGAGCTTGTTATTTGCTTTGTGGAGAAATGTTGAAAACAAACGGGAAGAAAAGGAGTCCTTACAAAGCGGCACGGATTCCTACCATTAATTGCTATGTTAACAGCGACGAGTAACTAGGCTGGGGAAGGTGACATCACGGATGTGGTGATGTCACTTCCACCCACATGACACTCCAGGAATTTCCCCAGTCCCTAAGGTATTCACCAAAGAGATCAGGGAATTCATAAATGTTCCTCATGTTCCACCCCACCCCATCCCCCAAAATTGCTGGGATAGCCAGGTGCATGCCAAGCTGCCCAACTAGTGACATTGATTTATCCACAGGAAGAAATACGGTGGTGAGAAATGAATGCCTATTACATTAGCAATAGAATGAACAGCTAAGAGGGCCAGTGTGGTGTAGTGGTTAAGAGCGGTGGTTTGGAGCAGTGGACTCAGGTTTGATTCCCCACTCCTCCACATGAGTGGCGGAGGCTAATCTGGTGGACTGGATTTGTTTCCCCACTCCTACACACGTAGCCAGCTGGGTGACCTTGGGCTGGTCATGTTCTCTCAGCCCCACCTACCTCACAGGGTGTCTGCTGTGTGGAGGGGAAGGGGATTGTAAGCCGGTTTGATTCTTCCTTAAGTGGTAGAGACATTCAGCATATAAAAAACCAACTCTTCTCTTCTTCTCTAACAGAGAAAAGCAGCCCTGTCCATTTGAACATGTGGATCTTTCATGTTGAAGGTTCTCCATCCTCTTGTAGGTGAAGTTTGGTGGCCATCAAGAACATGGGCTAGAAATCTGATTGCCATTTCTCTAATGGATGTAATGCTGTGAATACAGGAAACAATATTTCAAGTGGATTCCTTTGTCTCTATCTGGGTAGGCAGCTGTACAATGCTCATGTGAGATGGCCATAAGAGTTGTTCTCATCCTGGTTTTTTATCCTGTTGCTAAACGAGTTAATGGATACCATATTATATAACACTAAAATGTGCTCATGTATTTCTTGGGTTCCCCAGCCTCTTGTAGATGGACTGTTACAGCCCTCAAGGACACAGCCTGGAAACGTGTTTGCCATTTCCATAATGGAGGTTATTCGGTGATTATACAGAACTTAGGTTTAGGATCACAATGACTGAAACAGACTTCAACCAAACAAAGGGGCTTGATTCCTGGTGGGCAGGCTTCATAAGTTCAGGGTCACCAGGGCATGATGAGGTGGGATGTTTCCTCCTGGTGTGAAATTAGTAGATGTGAGGGGAACAAAAGCTCTTTATCTCACATAAAAATGGTGGGGTGGGTGACATCACAGATGTGATGATGTCACTTATGTTCACTGTGTCCGTGACACTCCAGGAACTTCCCCAATCTCTATGGTCTTTACTATAGAGATCAGGTAAATTGTTAGAGGGTTGCATAGTGCTCCCCCAGCTCATTTCCTGCTCTCCCAGGCTCTCAGGATAGCCAGGTGCATGCCTAACTACCCTGCCAGTAACAATGAAAAAGGAATGTGATGGTGATAATACACCAGCGTGGTGTAGTGGTTAAGAACGGTAGTTTAGAGTGATGGCCTCTGATCTGAAGAACCGGGTTTGATTCCCCCACTCCTCCACATGAGTGGCAGAGGCTAATCTGGTGAACTGGGTTGGTTTCTCCACTCCTACACATGAAGCCAGCTGGGTGGCCTTGGGCTAGAGCTCTCTTAGAGCTCCCTCAGCCCCACCTACCTCACAGGGTGTCTGTTGTGGGGAAGGGAAGTAAAGGTGATTGTAAGCCGGTTTGAGTCTCCCTTAAGTGGTAGAGAAAGTCAGCATATAAAAACCAATTCCTCCTCCTCCTCCTCCTCCTCTTCTTCTTCTTCTTCTTCTTCATTATATTAGCGATACAATGAGCAACTCATGTGGAGGAAAGGGGAAACGAACCCGGTTCAACCGACTAGAGTCCACCACTCACGTGGAGGAAAGGGGAATCAAATCCGGTCCACCAGATTAGAGTCTGCCGCTCCTAACCACTACATCATGCTCTGTCTATGTGTGCATGTGTGATATGACTGTGTCTTTATAAGCAATTCATTCATTTTACCCCCTTTGTATTATTCTATGAAAATATATTTTTCCCCTCTTTTTTTACAGACTCTGTACTTCAGTACAGTCTTTGACTGGTATGTGGTTGTGTTAATACGTTTTATCTGACTGGTGACAACCTTTTATTTTCAAGTGTGTTTTTCTCCCCCATTTGCCAAGATGCAACAATGCTCAATTACAAAACCAGATCTTGTTTTGTTGTTTTGTTCGTATTTCTATACTGGTTCTGCTCTTTTATCACCTCTTAATTTGAGTGTCCTCTGTGGATTTCATTAGCATGCACAGAGTTCCTGTGAGCAGGTGGCATTTACACCTGCTCTTAACAGAAGAGCCCCCCCCCCCAATACATTTAGTTGAAACTTTCCCTCTTGGATGCATCTCCTCGGTGAATGTCAGGAACAACACAGCATAAACAGTTTTGTTTTCATGCTTGACAATTATTAGCTACTTCTGAATAGGTACTTTTCTCTCTGCAGCAATGTCGAGGTCTTGGCTGGTATTTCTTGCATGGAGCCATCCCATTAAAAAAAAAGACAACACTTTTTGTTGTTTTAAAAATTATTATTATTAGAAGAAGAGTTGGCCTTTATACCCTGGTTTTCTCTACCTTTAAGGAGTCTCAAGCTGGCTTACAATTGACTTCCCTTCCTCTCCCCACAACAGACAACTTGTGAGGTAGGTGAGACTGAGAGAGTTCAGAGCGACCTGTGACTAGCTCAAGGTCACACAGATGGCTTCATGTGTTGGAGTAGGGAAATCAACTCAGTTCTCCAGATTAGAGTCCACCGCTCATGTGGAGGAGTGGGGAATCAAACTCGGTTCTCCAGATTAGAGTCCGCTACCCTTAACACTAACTAGGGCCGACCCTGCTTAGCTTCTGAGATCTGACGAGAAGGTGATATAGTTCATGGTAAAAACTACTAAGAGGACAGGGGAGGGTTTGAAAGTCATGCAAAAAATAATAATAATAATGCAGAGCCCCTGGATTGCTACAGTTTGAGAATCACTTGTTTTTACTCTGTCCTTTACTCCAAGGAGCTCAGGGAAACATACATGGTTCTCCCTCTCCCATTTTATCCTCACAACAGCCCTGTGAAGTAGAGACAGTGACTGGCCCAAGGGCATCTGGAGGACTTTGTGCCAATGTGGGAATTTGAACCTGGGTTTCCCATATCATCCTCCACCACTTTAACCAGTACATTGTCCTGGCTGTCGCAAGCTGCCTCTCAGAAGGGATGAACACATGAAGCTGCATTATACTGAATCAGACCCTTTGCCAATCAAAGTCAGTATTGTCTACTCAGACTGGCAGTGGCTCTCCAGGGTCTCAGGCAGAGGTCTTTTACATCACCTACTTGCCTAGTCCCTCTAACTGGATATGCCGGGGACTGAACCTGGGACCTTCTGCATGCCAAGCAGATGCTCTGCCACTGGGCCACGGCCCCTCACAAATGAACAAATGGACTTTAAAGGTACCACCTCTGAACACAGAGCCTTGTATAGCAAGGATGGAATTCGATTGAAATGTCACACTTACGCAGTACTTGGAAACAAATGCTGTTGGTGTTTCACATGTATCCCTCTGTTTGCCACAGCAGAACATCTAGTGCTGTTAAACAAAAGAATTAAGAAATGACAACACTCAACCATTGTTCTTTTTGTATCAATTGTAAGTTCTTGTAAATAGCATAACAGTGAAACAAAGCAGCACGTATCTCTTCCTAAGCAGTGGTTGTTTGATACAGCTTGGTTGTGCAAAGAGGGAAGCTATCTGACATGCACAAAGAAGAAGTGTTGGATTTTATATGCCAATTTTCTCTACCTTATTGAGGAGAATGAAACCATCTTACAGTCTCCTTACCTTCCTCTCCCCACAACAGACATCTTGTGAGGTAGGTGAGTAGGGTTCCCAACCTCCAGGTACTAGCTGGAGATCTCCTGCTATTACCACTGATCTCCAGCCGATAGAGATCAGTTCACCGGGAGAAAATGGCTGCTTTGGCAATTGAACTCTATGGCATTTACGTCCCTCCCCCTCCCCAAACCCCACCCTCCTCAGGCTCTGCCCCAAAAACATCCCACCGGTGGTGAAGAGAGACCTAGCAACCCTATAGATGAGGCTGAGAGAGTTCAAAGAGAACTGTGACTAGCCAAAGATCACTCAGCTGGATTCATGTGTAGGAGTGGGGAAACCAACCCGGTTCACCAGATTAGACTCTGCCGCTCAAGTGGAGGAGTGAGGAATCAAACCTGATTCTCCAGCTTAGAGTCCACTGCTCTTAACCACTACGCCAAGCTGGCTTCTTACCATATCAGGGTTGGCACCTTCACTGCAGAGGCTCTTCAAAGCATTCCTTCAGAGAGGTAAAATTCACCATTGGTGATGCAGTAATTAGGCCGAGCTGAATAGCCTTCAAAAGGAATTCAGTCTAGCTTATTCATATCTTACACCGTTCCTTTGGCAGATTGCTAACACCATCAGCGAAAACCAGGAGAGAGATCTCATCTAAGGGCCTTGTCTCCTTTTCCTGCATTCTTGGTAGATTTTTTTGGAATACAATTCCACCTGCAGATGAATCTGGACCAAATCTTAGGCTTCTTTGGGAAACACTGCCAGAATAGGTTAAAATCTCCAAACTTGGAAATATAAATGCTGTATAATTCAAAACAAGGGCAGAAAATACTAGTGATATTTATTATGCTATTATCACCCTCCCTGACAAAGAGAGCTACTTTTCCATATTAGTTACATCCTCCTTATTGCTACGTTCACAGAAAATGTTGAGGACACAGTAATATGCACTTAGGGTTGCCATCCTCCAGGTACTAGCTGGAGAGCTCCTGCTATTACAACTGATCTCCAGTTGATCAGTTCCCCTGGAGAAAATGGCCACTTTGGCAATTGGACTCTATGGCATTGAAGTCCCTCCCCTCCCCAAACCCTGCCCTCCTCAGGCTCCATCCCAAATATATCCAGGTATTTCCCAACCCAGAGTTGGCAACCCTATATGCAATGTGGAGTAAAACCTCCAGAACTGCAGGTTCTAGCCCTGCAACTGAATATCAACGTATTCAAAACCAGAGGCAATCCGAAACCAATATCCAAGGAATCTGGAAAGAAGCCTTCTTGAATACAGTATTACTCAGGAAAAGCTTCACGCATCTCAATATTGTCACTGAATTCTTTCTCAGGCACACACACAAAATGGATTCAGTTTGTTTCTGCAAAACCCTTCTGTGTTTCAAGAGCAGTCATAAGCATTTTAATATAGTTACCAGATTTCCTTAGGAGGTTTTCACACATCCCTTTAAGATAGGTTGCAAACACATACAAAGCTGCTTGTTTTTTCTTCTTCTCTCAAATAAAAACCTAACCTACTTCTTTCTACACCTCATTGATTTTTATTGAACTTACTTCAAAAGGGAGTGCATAACCTTAGTCTTCAGACTAAAAAATTGGTGAGCCCCAAATCAGGTTCAGAATAACAAATGGATGAGATTGGCTAAAGATGTGTTGGACTTCAAGCTATGGGCAGCATTCTCCACAGCAATAAAGAGGGGGCTTTAAAAGTGTTCTTGGACAGCTCCTGTCTGTTTCAGTGTGGATTGTGCCGGAGGACTCCAAGGTGGATTGTGCCTCTTATACCCAGAATTCAGTCAGTGATATGGAGAGAATACAAACAAAAAATGTTTAAAGTATAAATATATGTCTATGCCTGCCAGCATTGCTCTTAGGGTGACAAGATCGAATTAGATTTAAACTCTAGGCATGATATCCATCAAGTGGAATGAGTGCAGACTTTCTCCTGCATCCAGAAAGATCTTCTAGGCAGCAAAATCCAAAAATGGCACAATAGTACACACAGGGTCTATACATAGACACTCTACAATATTTATCATGGCAGAGCTGAGAGTCTTTCTCAAGGCACAAAAAGATAAACATACCCTGATCTATCTATCTACCTATCTACCTATCTATCTATCTATGTATCTATCTATCTATCTATCCATCCATCCATCCATCGTGAGGGAATTTGCCCTGCTGAATTTGCCCGTTTGCCCTCTGACGAAGAAATGACCAGTCCATAATTTTAATGGTTGGTTTATTGTAGCTGTGAGAGACAAAATAACAACAGGAAAACCCCCAGAAACCCATCCTTGAATACAGTATACAATCTCTGACTTTTGTCTTCTGGGTTTCTGGGGGTTTTCCTGTTGTTATTCTGTCTCTCACAGCTACAATAAACCTACCATTAAAATTAGGGACTGGTCATTTCTTCGTCAGAGGGCAAACGGGCAAATTTAGCAGGGGATCAAATACTTCTCTCCCTCCCTCCCTCCCTCCCTCCCTCCCTCTCTCTCTCTCTCTCTCTCTCTCTCTCTCTCTCTCTCTCTCTCTCTCTCTCTCTCTCTCATCTATCTTTTGCCTTATGCTATGATAAGTGATGTGCCAAATTTTCACTCCCCTGAAGAATCTTGTTATACTTACAATGCAATCCTTCACATAATTAGTCCTGTCTAAGAGCAGTGTTTACAACTGAGTAATTTCGCATAAGACCACATTGTTACTGGACCTGTTTGGCCTCCGTTTAGATTCCTCAAATGTATTGGCCAAGCGAGGAGCTGTAAACTTCAAATTTCACTTTTTGGGGGAAATCTGATGACAGCTAAGGTATAAATGGGATGTTCCGGCACAATAAATTCAACTGGTTTTCAGTGTACTTGGTTTTATGACTCTGGACGCTGTTTGAGAAGGAATCTAAATTCCCATTGGATGTTACTTCAGGCAAAAGATCAGTTGCTACAACTTTGTTGAACCTTCCTCCACACTGTACAACCCCTTACACAGATAAATATAGCTCTGACCTCATCAGTACGACAAATAGAGCTCTGACCTCATCAGTACGACCTTCAATAAAAAATGCATAGGTTGAAGCAGCATGAATAACCACTGTCATGGCAACTAAAAGAAGTAGCTTTCATCTCTTGCCTACACATTTCTCTTGACATAAAACTGCTTCCAAATTTGACATCCTTGTAGTGACTTTCCCACATTGCTACCTTAATGTGTCCAATTCAGTGTCGGTGACAAGGAGAAGAGTCCCCTTAGACCCTGACAAGCGAGAACAACAGGCAATGCTGCATTGTTTTTAAGCCATGATATTGTTTTGTGTGCCATCAAGTCACATCTGACTTGCGTCGACCCCTGGTGGGATCTTTAAGGCAAGAGAAGTTTGGAGGTGGTTTGCCATTGCCTACGCCTACGTCATGACCCTGGTATTCCTTGGAGGTTGCCCATCCAAATAATTACCAGGGCCGACCCTGCTTAGCTTCTGAGATCTGATGAGTTCAGGCTATCCTGGAGCTATCCAGGTCAAGGCTAAGCCATGATGGGGAGGGGCTGTGGCTTCGTGGTAGAGCATCTGCTTGGCATGCAGAAGGTCCCAGGTTCAGTCCCTGGCATCTCCAGTTAAAGGGAGCAGGCAAGTAGGTAATGTGAAAGACCTCTTCCTGAGACCCTGGAGAGCTGCTGCTGGTCTTAGATAATATTGACTTTGATGGACCAAGGGTCTGACTCAGTATAAGGCAGCATCATGTGTTCATGGGAGTGATAAAAACAGTATTTCTGATGAGATCCATACTGAGGTGACATCACTAACGAAATGTTTTCCATAATTCCTATGAACCTGACCTAGAATAATAGAATCATAGAGTTGGAAGGGACTACCAGGGTCATCTAGTCCATCCCCCTGCACAATGCAGGAAATCCACAACTACCTCCCCCCTCAGCCCCAGTGACCTCTACTCCATGGCCAGAAGATGGCCAAGATGTCTAAGGTCATAGAATCATCATTGCTGACAGATGGCCATCTAGCCTCTGCTTAAAAATCTCCAGGGAAGGAGAGCTTACCACCTCCTGAGGAAGCCTGTTCCTCTGAGGAACTGCTAACTTGTAAACAAATCCTGATAACTTGTGTCTTTCAATGCCAGCATTTAATTTCCATCCTAACTAGTACTGATCAGAAATATATATATTATGGAAAGGTACTGGTTTCTCTACCTTTTTAAGGAGAATCAAACTGGCTTACAGTTGCCTTCCCTTCCCCTCCCCACAACAGACACCTTGTGAGGTAGGTGGGGCTGAGAGAGTTCAGAGAGAACTGTGACTAGCCAAGGTCACCCAGCAGACTTCATGTGGAGGAGTGGGGAAACCAACCCGGTTCACCAGATTAGAGTCAGCCGCTCATGTGGAGAAGTGGAGAATCAAACCCTGTTCTCCAGATGTTCTCCTAACCACTACACCACGCTGACAATGTCATATTTTGGTTGCCTAAAATCTTGTATACACCAAAGTTCCCAATGAGTTTAGAGGTTCCTTTACAGGTGAAATGCGAGAAACTTTAAGAGCAGTCACATTAATTTCAACAGCATTAGTGATCCCCCCCAACATTCCTAGATTGTCTGCAGATTTTACCTGAAGTAAAATTCAAACCAAACTTAATTGAAAGTTTCCTCCTTAGACAAAAATCAGAGGAATCTTCAAAGGAAGCTGAAAGAGTCTTGTGAAATATTTCAGGAGAGGTTCCGACATCCCTGCAACAGCCACAGCGAAGCAAACTCCCTTTCTGGATGCAAATGCAGACTGATTTTTGAATCCCACATTCTAAATTTGAAGCTTTGTCACCTCTGAGCCTCCAATTACTCCGATCGCTGCCTACAATTTCATGTTTTGGTTACTTAAGGAACAGAGACCTTGTTATCCCCGTTCTCTGAAGGAAACAAAAACCAGAGAAGTGTCTGTCTGACCTTGTATCCATTTTTGTAACAATCCATAAGAGAACATGAGAGGGATGTTCTGTCTGTCGAGTACCAAGTTACGCTCTCAGAGCTGGATGGATAAGTGTTCTCCAGCTGCAAAGACACCTCTGTCTTTTGCCATTCGTTCCAGAAAGAGACAATGAAGTCAGAAAGCAATTTTCCTCCGGGCCAGATTGGCCAGGGATCCTGGAGGGTTTTTTTGTTTTTTGTTTTTGCCATCTTCTGGGCATGGATTAGGGGTAAATGTAGGTGTTTTGCAGGAGAGGTCCGTGTGAATTTTCTGCATTGTGCAGGGGGTTGGACTAGATGACCCTGGAGTCCCTTCCAATTCTAAGTTTCTATGATTCTAAATAATGTACAGGCTACTGTATTTATCCTATATCATGCATGTTTAAAGCAAGCCAGGAAATAGATCTATATCTATCTATATCACCTTTAGTTGCCAACCTCCAGGTGGTGGCGGGAGGTCTCCTGCTTTTACAACTGATTTCCAGGCAATAGAGATCAGTTCCCCTGGAGAAAATAGCCACTTTGGCCATTTGACTCTATGGCATTGAGCCCCCCCCCCTCTCCAACCCCCCCTCCACAGGCTTCACTCCCAAAATCTCCAGGTATTTCTCAGCCTGGAGCTGGCAACCCTAGTTTTCAAGAGTAGGGCCAATCCAATAATATGTATATATGTGTGAATCAATGAAAACTGGGCAAGTCACTGGCTTGGGCAAACAAAACTCTTGCAGTACTAAACAATTTGTCCTGTTAACCACCTACGAAAAAGTGAGAGTTCTCTAAAAAGAGAAATCTGTGGTGGTTCAAGGTGAATATTTTAGCCTACAGGACAAAATTAAGCAAAGACTGTCAATCTTGTCTGGAGAAAGACAAGCTTCTTCATGGCAAGATCTATTAAAATGTGGAATAGCCTGTCGAAGTTCCTAGGAAGTAATTTATTGAAAATCCACTGGGCACACTACTGGGAAATGTCCATAGGAGAAAAAAGAAAATCCTGGAATTTTAGAAAAGAATGTTTTCTCCTTTTCCTTCTCCGATTTCTGTGGACACACAAAACACGGTATTCAAGCGTGTGGATGTTTTTACACTCAACAGCAAGGCTAATATTACAAATCTGCATAGTGAGCTCAAATTGAGGATAAAATCCACATCCAAAGGGCGACTGATGTTTGTCAGCATGTGTACTCAAAGCTTAGAAAAATGCTTAGCTCTTTCAGGTTGCTATTCCAGAACATTATGAGAGTTAGTCTGAGACTCATAAGGGGAAAACTGTTATGAGAGATCACCTGGTTCTCTGTATCAGAACTGAAATTTAGTAGTCTCTTTCTGAGAGGTCTTTTATTATTATCAGTATTATTAAACATTATTAGATAGCGCTTAGCGTAATTAAGAATTGTTGTTAATGTGTTAATAGGATTGCCAACCTCCAGGTACTAGCTGGAGATCTCCTGCTATTACAATTGATCTCTCGCCAACAGAGATCAGTTCACCTGAAGAAAATGGCCACTTTGGCAATTGGACTCTACAGCATTGAAGTCCCTCCCCTCTCGATTTTTTTAGTTAAAATTTATTGGATAATAACAATAAACAATAACAGCAACTAAAAGAAGCAGAAAAAAAGACAATCTTCATGATTTAAAATGCAGTATATCTATATACACGATAAGATAACAACAGGATTCCTATGTTACAGCTTATTTCTTCATCTTCATATTCATCGTTCTGTCCTGACTGAGCACAATGCATTCCCCTTTCTCGCCCTTATTTATAAAAATCTTATTGTATCTCTATTTTTCTGATATGCTGTTAGCTTAATTAAAACATACATTTCTTTAACTTTAACCAGCCATTCCTCTATCTTTGGAATCGATTTTTGTTTCCAATGTCTGGCAAAGGTCGTTCTAGCAGCCGTTATCATATGTAATCCCATATGGAGTTGGTCTTTAGTTAGGTTAGGTACCAGATTTAACAGGAATATCTCGGGTTTACATGGAATATCCATCTCCATTCCAACAGCTAAGCATTTCACTATTTCAGACCAAAATGCTATAGCTCTCTCACATCTCCACCACATGTGTAGAAAATCTGCTTGTTTTCTATCACAGTACCAACAGGTCCCTCCCCTCTCTAAACTCTGCCCTTCTTAGGCTCCACCCCAAAAACCTCTGGCAACCCTATGTGCTAGAGAAACAGACCTTCCCCCCGTGCTCACAAACTTTTTAATTTATGCACTCAAAAATCAGATAAACAAGATCTAAGGATGAAAGGACGAGATGCAAAAGGATGGATCTTTTGAGGCCACAGGAAAAGTGGTTTTCCCCCTCATTATTAATGGATTTTTTTTTTGGAAAAACTGAAATGTATGCAATGTTCACTGTCCTATCAAACCTAAACAAATTTTACTGCTTTAACAACATAAAATGCATAATTTATGACTTACCTAGCATATAAAATGGCAACATTTGACATATTTATAGAGTATAAAAGATATACACTCTTTAGTTTTCTACAAACAAAATTGCAAATATGCCCAATACTTGAGAGAAAGCTGCAAGCTGATGCACCCTATGCTGTTTTAGCACATGGACCTTAATTTTTGCTATCTGGTTCGAGAGAGCTCAGTTCTCAGTGGAACTTTCAGAGTTTTCCTCCCAGGCTTTGGTACAGTTTCTGCCCTACCTCCTTCTGATCTTTTTTCCCCCCTCCGGCAAGGAAGGATAATAAGCTATGTGTTACCCAGTCTGTGGGTCTATGTCTCACAGTGGTTGGAGGGAGAGGTGAAAAGCTCAGCCACAAGGGAAGAGTCAGGTCAAAAGGGCGACAGAAGGTATGCAACAGTTGAGAAGCAATGAAAGCCCTCTGTGCTCCCTTCATGAAGATTCGGTATCCTTCTACGTGAAGAAATGTGTCTTGGATTTAAAGCACATGATATATGTCTATATCATGCCTACTTTGTCTTTAAAAGCATTTCTTTCATTCTAAGAGAGAACATATTTTATAGGACCCCCCCCCCCCCCGTCCAGTTTTTGTGTTGGAAACACTGCAAAAAATGTGTGTGGGGGGAGGCCTTGGGATAAACAGTTTTTTTCTCCACTGTTCCTTGCCCAGCTTCACATCTCTAGAAAGGACTGGGAGTATATAAAAGAAGGGTTGTCAACCTCCAGGTGGTGGCTGGAGATCTCCTGCTATTACAACTGATCTCCAGCCGATAGAGATTAGTTCCCCTGGAGAAAATGGCTGCTTTGGCAATTAGACTCTATGGCATTGAAGTCCCTCCCCTCTCCAAATAGGGTTGCCTGGTCCCTCTTTGCCACCGGCTGGAGGTTTTGGGGGTGGAGCCTGAGGAGGGCAGGTTGTGAGGAGGGGAAGGACTTCAATGCCATAGAGTCTAGTTGCCAAAGCTGCCATATTCTCCAGTTGAACTGATCTCTGTCGGCTGGAGGTCAGTTGTAATAGCAGGAGATTGCCAGCTAGTACTTGGAGGTTAGCAACCTTATCTACAAACCCTGCTCTCCTCAGGATCCACCCCCCAAATCTCCAGGTATTTCCCAACATGGAGCTGGCAGCCCTATATAAAAGTGAGAAAGTAGCTGAAGGTCCCAGTGAAAAGGAAAGAGATTCACATTTGTCCACAAATAGAATTGGTGAGGACATCCATAAACCAGGAGAAAGGAAATATTACTTAGGGAATCTTCCAGGGTAGGGTGCCCATGATGTTTTGGAGAGGACATATAAATAAGGGCGGCGGAGCGGGGGACAAGTGTAATCTCAGCAACAGAAACAAGGAATATCGGTAATGGAACTGAGACCATTTAGGATTAGGACAGAACGCTTAGGAGTAAAGTTGCCAGGTCCCTCTTTGCCACTAGTGGGAGGTTTTGGGGGTGGAGTCTGAGGAGGACGGGGTTTAGGGAGGGACTTCAATGCCACAGAGTCCAATTGCCAAAGTGGCCATTTTCTCCAGGGGAACTAATCTCTGTCAGCTGGAGATCAGTTGTAATAGTGGGAGATATCCAGCCACCGCTTGGAGGTTGGCAACCCTAATTGGACTGCAGTCCAATTCTGAACAATGCAGCTCCATATGTCTACAAAACTAAAACAAGGACAGAGAACACTGAACACATAACAACAACAACAACAACAATAATAATAATAGTTTTGTTTTTTTTAATCATCTGTGTTTTGCTAGTTTGTGCTTCCTGTTTTTAATAAAGCACTTATTTCTTCAAGGGATAAAATTGGTATTGCATAGGAGTGACACTGTGATAAAACGGAGACACTGGTTAACTGCAAACAGCCAGATTTCTCTTGGATATATTCTGATTTCCAAAGGGCAATCTCTCAGGACCGTGAACATTCAAGTCAGAGAGTCAGCAGATTGGTCACTCCTTTTTCAATGACATCATTCAGAGTACAGTATTCTTATTCATTTCTATGAGCCACTGAACAATAAACTCTTATTTCCCTAATTGATGTAATTCTGTGAATACAGCAAATAATTGTTCAAGTAGATCCCTTTGTCTCCATCTGTATAAGCAACCTATAGAATTCTGGCATAGGATGCCCAAAAGAGTTGTTCTTATCCCTGTTCTTATCCTGTGGCTAAAACAGGTAATAAATACCAGATTGCATCATATTGAGTTGGGAAATACCTGGAGATTTGGGGGCAATCCTGGGGAGGGCAGGGTTTGGGGAGGGGACGGACCTTAAGGGGTATCATGTTAGAGGGTCTGCCCTCCAAAGCAGCCATTTTCTCCAGGGCAACTGATCTCTGTAATTTTGAGATTAGTTGTAACTCTGGAGATCTCCAGATGCGCTCATGTATTTCTCAGGTTCTCGGTGTTCTTGTAGATGGAGTGATATTTCCATCAAGGACATGGCTTGGAAATCTGATTGTCATTTCCCTAGTTGATGTAATTCTATGAATACAGCAAACATTTTTTTTTTCAAGTGGATGCCTTTGTCTCCATTTGGATAAGTAGCTGTAGAATGCTCATGTAAGATGCATGAAAGATTTGTTCTGATCATTGTTCTTATGTTGTTGCTAAAACATTTGATGAATTCCATATTATATCACACTGAGATGTGTTTGCTTATCTCTCAGGTTCCCCAGCCTTTTGTAGATGTGGTACTATGGCCATCAAGGACATGGGTTGGTAATTGGATTGTCGTTTCTCTAACTGATGTTATTCTGTGAATATTGCAAACAGTGCCTTTCTCTTCATCTTTATAGGCAACTATAGACAGCTAAATGATGAATATATTATCATTTAGATGTTTTAAGTATACATTATTGTGGTGTATCCTACCACTGTCCTACCACTCCTCTGAGCAAAGTCAGAATCCTTTCTCCAGCCTAAGGAGTCTTCCTTCCTCTTCTGTTGGAGGAAAAGTCTCCTTTGGCTGGATGAAAGCTTCTTGGCGTATGGTTGGATCCACCCCATTAACTGGATATTTCCACAGAACTGATTGATCATTTAGTTGAACCTCAACAATATAAGACTGAATTATGGTTTTTCACTCTTTGTGTCCATTGTTGGAATTGCTGGAATTGGGAGAAGCTTATTTTAGATAGTGCTATATGCCCCCTGAAGGAGATACTTCAGAGCTCGGAGGTACTGTTGGATCTGGATCTACTGAAGAATCATCAGAGTACATGAGTAGGGAGTACTGGCAGCTGCGGACTGTCCCTGAAAAGCGAAGTCTGTCCTGGCCACAATGACCCATCCTCAAGCTTGATTACTGCATTCAATAATGGGCTGTCCTTGAAGATAGTCTGGAAGCTTCAGTTAGTAGAGAACGCAGCAGAAGTATGGCTAGCTGTGGTGGATTACAGGCAGCACATCAGTCCAATGATGGAAAATCAGTATTGGCTGCCTGTTCTCTTCCAGTTGCATTGCAGGGTGCCTGTACTGCTTTGAACCTGAGTAGAGTAGCCAGGTCCCCAGTGGCCACTGGCAAGGGATGGAGGGTAGGGTTGTCAGATCCAGGATTGGAAATTCCTGGAGATTAGAGGATGGAGCCTGGGGAGCACAGGGACCTCAGTGAGGTACAATGTCACAGAGTCCACCCTCTAAAGCAGCCATTTTCTCCAGGGAAACTGATCTCTGTTGTCTGGAGAGGAGATGTAATTCATAGGGTTCCCCAGGCCCCACCTGGAGGCAGCCATATGTAAACTTAAAGGGCTTCCTGATCAGATACTCACCATTTATGCTTGGTAATTAGCAGCACTTTCCAGGCTGAATTGCCCCACTTTTTTTTTTTTGAGCTTTTCATGCTGAACCGACATTCAGGAAGTGACTGCGAAGCCAGCACACACCTGCTTCATGTTTCTTAAGAGCCCCTTTAACGTGACCTTTTGTGTTTGCTCCACCCTCGCCACGAAGAATCCCCTCAAGGAACCATGCAAAATTACAGCCTCATGTTAGCTATGCAAACAGCGGTTGTTAATGGCAATGTAAACAGGAACGAAGGAGCAGGCGAGTGGGGGAGTGGGTGGAATTTCTCCTTTTGCATCAGGACTATGAATAGGCAGTTTAAAGGTCACACTTAAAAAAAGAGCTTTGAGCGAGCATCAAAATTGACCCTGCATAAATGGCCACTGAGATCTCAGTCACCTTTGTTGTGTTCCTCCTGCCTTCTAAGGTGAGGTTGTTGGCCATGAAGCACAGGCCCTTTTCATTGCCTCCCCGTCTTTGGAATGTCCCCCTTCTCTGTCTCCATCAGGTGCTGTTAGGGTTGCCAGGTCCCTCTTCACTACTGGCGGGAGGTTTTTGGGATGGAAACTAAGGAGGGTGGGGCTTGGGGGAGGGGAGGGACTTCATTGCCATAGAGTCCAATGGCCAAAGTGGCCATTTTCTCCAGGTGAATTGATCTCTAATGGCAAGAGATCAGTTGCAATAGCAGGAGATCTTCAGCTAGTACCTGGAGGTTGGCAACCTTTTGTGCTATGCTAGAACAAGATGTTTTGGTTTCAACTTGCTTTAAATTAATAGACCAATATTTGGTCTTTTTTTTCTGCCACCCTTTTGTTTCCCATTGTTGTTTTTTAACTAGTTTTAAGCATCTGCTGTGATTGCTGTTTCATTTACTACTACACGTTTATTGTTGGTTTTGATTTTTTTTAAAAAAAAATCATGGCTTGGTGGATTGTAATTGTTTTTGGGAGCTAGGCTAGATGCAGTCCTTCTTCCTGGCCCCGAGCCATTTAGGGCTTAAAATGTAAGAAACAGCACTTTCTACCACCTTGGGTGATTGGTGGTCAGTTGCGGTATGTTTTGCTGTCAAAAAAAGGGAGAAAAGTGAGGACACACTTTGGAAGTCTCCAGGAAAATATACTTCTACAATTATCGGGTAATTTGACTTCTGCTTGGTAAATGGAAGGTGGTATGAAGGGGCTGTCTTCTTGTTGATGTGTTGTGATAGGTGGCAATGTCTCAGCTATATTCCTGGATGTCAACATATATAGAACAAACCCATCCTTCTGTACATTTTCCGGGGACCAATGTAACTTGCTTTTCACGAATCACTTCTGTCAGTAGGTGGACCGATACTTTCTGACTAGCAATTAGAGAATGATTCAGAGTATGGGAAATACAATAAACAAGACAGGTTTGAACTCCTACAACAGGAAGGAAAATACAATGTAATAGTTACAACTGAGGCTTAGCGGATGGCACTCATGATTACAATGTAGCGACTGAAGGATGTGTAACTTGTTCAGAAAGAATAGATGCAACAGAAAGGGGGTGGGAAGAGAATTATATGTCAACAGGGTAGTATAGCTATTATAGAAATCCAAGAGAGTGAACACGGTAATCCTCTGGAGAGCATTCAGGTAAAGACAAATGGGTAAAGATAGAAAACCAATATTGTGATCGGAGTCTCCTACAGCCTGTGGAACCAAGGGGAGGGTGTGTATGATTCTTTCCTGGAACGTATTGCAGATATTTCAAGGAAGCAAAAATCAGTAACAATGGGAGACAAACTATGCTGATTCTGCTTTTGGAGGGGAACTTTCAGCCCTGCGTAAAAAGCTGAGGGGTGAGCTGGAAATCCGAAAGGATGTGCATAAGAAATGGAAGGAGGGACAGATCACTAAGGGTGGTTGTAGCTTGGACTTGTGGAGTAAAGATTAGTAGCCTGGACTTATGGAGAGAGTGTCAGGAATCTGAAGCTGAAAATGAGGAGCTACTAGCTAAAGATTCTGACCACAAAAAAGGGGTCTTTTCTAGGTATCTTTTAAGGAAGCTCCAATAGGCCTCCTGTTTACTGATAATGGTGAAATGTCAACGAATGAGCAAAAGAAGGTGGAACTGTTCCGTTCCAATTTTGCCTAGTTAAATTTTGCATGGTTAAATTGTGGAACTCCCTGCCGCAGGATGTGGTGATGGCTGCCAACTTAAAAGGCTTGAAGAGGGGAGTGGACATGTTCACGGAAGAGAGGGCTATTCATGGCTCCTAGTAAAAATGGATTCTAGACATGATGCATACCTATTCCCTCCAGGATCAGAGGAGCATGCCTATTATCTTAGGTGCTGTGGGACGCAGGCAGGATAATACTGCTGCAGTCGTCTTGTTTGTGGGCTTCCCAGAGGCACCTGGTTGGCCACTGTGTGAACGGACTGCTGGACTTGATGGGCCTTGGTCTGATCCAGTATGGCCTTTCTTAAGTTCTTATTTTCTGAAATTCCGATATTCACAACAACAGCACATATTGACTCACCTAGCTGTGTAACTTACTTTGTGCCTCTTAAAACACAAAGCACGCACACACAGTAGGGTTGCCACCTACCAGGTAGTAGCTGGAGATCTTCTATTACAACTGATCTCCCACCACTAGAAACCAGTTCACCTGGAGCAAATGGCCCCTTTGGCAATTGGACTCTATGGCATTTAAGTCCGTCCCCTCCCCAAACCCCACCCTCCTCAGGCTCCACCCCAAAAACCTCCCGCCAGTGGTGAAGAGGGACCTGGCAACCCTAACTCACAGAGACATAGGCCATAGCTGTTTCCTCACGGTCACCCCTCCTTTGCTTTGATTATGCTTGCATTTTCCGACCGTCAGATGTCACCTCACTTCCCATGCACATTTCCACACATTTTGCCTGTGTTGTTGGGATTTGTGTTTAGCCAGCATCCAGAAAGCACACAGAAAATGTGTGGAAATGCATGGGGAGAGTGAAACACAAACCACACACTAACAGAGACACAGACTTTGCATGCCTGTGACTTTGAGAATTGTAGAGATTACTGCCTAGGCATTGGAAAATATAAAAATGGAATAGTTCATGGCTGTGGTGACAAAGAGGGCTGCAGTGATCTCCTTTTGCATGCTTACCATGTTAATCACACCTACTTGTTATGGCACATCCTAGAAGTTACAGCAGAATCACTTAGGGTCTGAGACATTGGCTGCATTCAGATCTCCTGCTACTACAACTGATCTCCAGCCGACAGTGATCAATTCACCTGGAGAAAGTGGCCACTTTGGCAATTGGACTCTATGGCATTGAAGTCCCTCCCTTCCCCAAACCCTGCCCTCCTAAGGCACCACCCCAAAATCCTCCCACCGGTGGCAAAGAGATACCTGGCAACCCTGGTCAACCTTGAGTCGGCTACCTGAAACCGACTTCCTTCGGGATCGAACTCAGGTCGTGATCAGAGCTTTGACTGCCGTACTGCAGCTTACCCCTCTGCACCACAGGTCTCATAAATACTAGTAACTTATTTCAGTGCTATCCAGAGTTTTCCTCCAGTGTCAGGCCTCCTTATCAAATGCCTGTAGTCTTCTTAAAAATGTTATTCCTTGTCAAATGACATAAATGTAGGGTTGCAGACATGGGCTGCGTTCAGATCTCCTGCTATTACAACTGATTTCCAGCCGATAGAGATCAGATCACCTGGAGAAAATGGCCGCTTTGGCAATTGGACCCGATGGCATTGAAGTCCATCCCCTCCCCAAACCCTGCCCTCCTCAGGCTCTGCCCCCCAAACCTCCCGCTGGTAGCGAAGAGGGACCTGGCAACCCCAGTCTTTGCAATCCCCCACAAATGCATTCTGCTGCGCTTTGCTCTGTGTTCCTGCCCTGAATGCGCTTTGCAAATTTTTTAACTTGGTAACTTAAGCTGAACTGCCCAGAGAAAGCCGAATGAACCTCCTCCCTGGTAAATATAACAGCTGGGCTTCTGTTAGCTCCCTGTCGAGATCCCCAGGCAACAGTTATCAGAAATTTCAAGCGCAACATAAACTGTTGTGCTTCCGCAGTCGGACTGCACAGCGATAGGCCTGCTTTTGCGCTGAGCCATAATGTATACATGTGAAGCCTTCGATCTTTGGTGTAATTGTGCTAATCAGAGCCTCATGGAAAGGCCTGCGGTTGTAGGAAGCTGCTGTTCATATTTATATTTGTCTGAAACGGATTTGGAATGTAGGCTTGCCAACCTTCAACGGGGGCCTTTAGGTCTCCTGGAATTACAACTGATCTATGAATTTTGGGGGCATTCACAAAAGTTGTTGTATTTTTGGTTGTTCGCAGTAAATCCCAGGAGGTTGCCAGTCTCCAAGTGGTGCCTGGAGATCTCCTGCAATTACAACTGGTCTCCCAGTTACAGAGATCGGTTCCTCTGGAGAACATGGTTGCTTTGGAAGGGGTGCTCTATGGTATTTTACCCCACTGAGATCCCTCCCTTCCTCTCCCCAGGCTCCATTCCCAAAATGGCCAGGTATTTCCCAACCCAGAGTTGGCAACCCTAATACATACTCCTCAACTAGTTTAATTTCTGTACCAAAGACCCTAGGGCTGCCAGGTCCCTCATTGCAACCGGCAGGAGGTTTCTGGGGTGGAGCCTGAGGAGTGCAGGGTTTCGGGAGGGGCTTCAATGCCACAGAGTCCAATTGCCAAAGCGGCCATTTTCTCCAGGTGAACGGATCTCTGTCGGCTGGAGACCAGTCGTAATAGAAGGAGATCTCCAGCTATCTCCAGAGGTTTGCAACCTATCCCCAAACCCCACCCTCCTCGGGCTCCACCCCCAAAACCTCCCACCAGTGGCAAAGAGGGACCTGGCAACCCTACATGGACCAATGTTGGGGACCCCAGCGCTAAATAATATAGGCAAATTGCTTTTGTAATGGCTGTATTATCCAGAATGTGGCTTCAGAAATCTGTCATTAGAAATGCACTCCCCTGAGAAATGTCACTAGCGCTACTCAGATTCTTTTTGATCTCCTTATATTTCCTCAGATATGCTTTTCAGGCAGAAATCTCACATGAAACACACATGAAGCTGCCTTCTACTGAATCAGACCCTTGGTCCATCAAAATCAGTATTGTCTACTCAGACCAGCAGCGGCTCTCCAGGGTCTCAGGCGGAGAGGTCTTTCACATCCCCTACTTGCCTAGTCCCTTTAACTGGAGATGCCAGGGATCGAACCTGGGACCTTCTGCATGCCAAGCAGATGCTCTGCCACTGAGCCACAGCCCCTCCCAATCTCACAATTGCACTACCAGTAAAACTCAGCGGCAAGTTAATTGGAATGTGTAAAATCCTCTTGAGATGCTTTCTCTGTTTCCATCCAAAGCCTTCCTTGCTGAGCTTGGAAAACAGCTCAAAACATTTTTATTGCCCAACAAGGATACTCCCAAATTTTCCTAAAAAACCCCCATTATTTTAGGGTGAAATGTGGCCATGATTCAGTCTGTAGTAGAGGAATCACAATCATGTGCCGTAGGCATTTCTCCAGAAATGTGACTCGCTTGTGGCGGAGACTCGCAGTAGGCAAATGTATTTCTCTCTCTTTCTCCCAGAGTAGCCTTTTATTTAATGATCACGTTTGCCGTTGCGACAGGGTTGTCGGACAAGAAGACAGGAGCAATTGTTTGAGGAAGTTTTCTGCTGGGGGCCTATGGTTTTACAACACTAGAGGGCTGTAGAAGTCTGCAGTAGAACATGGGCTTATTTCCCTGGTACAGTTTTGTGCTGAGAACGTTATTGATGTGAGCTCTATACGAATGCACATTATGATCCAGAACAGATCATTTTTAAAGGAAATAATCTGTTTAAATCATGGCACAGTCTTGACGAACGCAGTGGGTATCGCTAATTGCTTTGGTGTTTAAATAGAATCGGTAGAATGTTTAGCACCTTTTTTCAATTTTATAACTTTTTCGATTGTCTCCCCCCTTATCCCCCCACCCCCGGCTGAGCATGAACAGATCAAGAAATGCTGCACTGTGACTGTCTTATTACTATGCAAGGAGAGTGTGAATATGTGTTTTAACATTTTGTTTGGTCGTGTAAGGCCTAAAAATGAGTAAATCTGGGATGCTACTTTACTGTTTCTGGGCAGCTGTTACCTGACGCCTGCTGCTGATGGTACCCCGTTTTCTGACTATATGTTAATAATTTCTAAGCCGTGAACAAAAATGCCCTGGTGTTCCACAGAGGAACCTCTAGTATCCCATGAGAAATAAATGAATAGATGTAAGCTTAAAATAGCCACTGTCAGAGAATATTGCTTGGTACAGTCTGGTTAGAGTTGCCGGGTCCCTCTTTGCTACCAGCGGGAGGTTTTGGGGTGGAGCCTGAGGAGGGGAGGGTTTGGGGAGGGGAGGGACTTCAATGCCATAGAATCCAATGGCCAAAGCAGCCATTTTCTCCAGGTGAACTGATCTGTATCGGCTGGAGGTCAATTGTAATAGCAGGAGATCTCTAGCTACTACCTGCTACTACCTAAGTGTGGTGTAGTGGTTAAGAGTGGTGGACTCTAATCTGGAGAATCTGGAGAACTCCTCTTGAGTGGCAGACTCTAATCTTGAGTGGCAGACTCTAATCTTGTGAATTGGGTTGGTTTCCCCACTCCTCCACATGAAGCCTGCTGGGTGACCTTGGGCTAGTCACGCATCTCTCCAAACTCTCTCAGCCCCACCTCCCTCACAAGGTGTCTTTTGTGGGGAGAGGCAGGGAAGGAGATTGTAAGCCAGTTTGATTCTCCCTTATGTGGTAGAGAAAGTTGGCATATATAAACCAATGTAACTGGATTTCCGTGCATGCGTGTTCTCACACAACCCATCTGAGAGTCAGCGTGGTGTAGTGATTAAGAGCGGTGGTTTGGAGCAGTGGACTCTGATTTGGAGAACTGGGTTTGATTCCCCACTCCTCCTCATGAGTGGTGGACTGTAATCTGGGAAACTGGGTTGGTTTCCCCACTCCTCTGCATGAAGCCTTCTGGGTGACCTTGGGCTAGTCACAGTTCTCTCCGAACTCTCTCTGCCTCACCTATCTCACAAGGTGTCTCTTGTGGGGAGAGGAAGGGAAGGATTGCAAGCTGCTTGCAAGCTGCTTTGAGATTGCAAGCTGCTTTGAGAGTCCTTAACGGTAGAGAAAAGTGGGGGTATAAAAACCAAGTCTTCTTCTTCTTCTCCTTGTTCTTCTTCTTCTTCTTCTTCTTCTTCTTCTTCTTCTTCTGCTTCTGCTTCTGCTTCTGCTTCTTCTGCTTCTTCTGCTTCTTCTGCTTCTTCTGCTTCATTTGTTCTGGCCTTTTGGCCTCAATGTTTAACATTTCTCATGGAACATCGCTAACTCGAAAATCACACGCGCTGTGTTCTTATGATGAAGAAAGATCTAGCCCATAAAGAGGTTATGCCAGGATGAATGTGTTTGAGATGCAAGCTGGGATTCATTGTTTTCTCTGTTCTGGCTCCATGCTCCTCTCACAAACTGCTACTGGGGGCAGGTGGTGGTTTTTGTGAGTGAAATGTTGCCATCAGGGTGAAAGTTCAGAGGAGTGACTCACGCAGACACCTCAAGGACTGGTGTTCTATAATGGAGGGTTTACGTCTAGAAAAATTAAGAGTAAAGGAGTCAGTGTGACATGTGCCTCCAGTTTAAGTTCAGGGGGAAAAGTCAGTACATGGGAACAGGTTCACAACAATTTCATTTCTAAAAGCACATTAAACAGTCTTCAAGCTGTATATGTACTCCAAAGAATAGACGACAATACGTTCATTGAGCAAGAATCAGGATAATACAAGTCGTTGCTAGGATGGCGGGGAAATGCTGATGTTGCCAGGAGAGTCTCTGGAAGAAATACAGAATGCTCTAACCTCCCCGGTCCCCATTAGGTCCTCAGAGTAGGGCTGCCAACTGCAAGTTAGGAAATTCCTGGAAATTTGGAGGTGGAGCCTGGAGTGGGCGGGGTTTGGGGAGGGGAAGGATCTCAGCGGAGTATAATGCAATAGAGTCCAACCACCGAAGCAGCCATTTCATCTAAAGATGAGTTGTAATGGCAAGAGATTTGCAGGTCCCACTTGGAGGATGGCAACCCTATCTCAGAAAAGCATTTAGAAGGTAGCTTGGGGACAACTGGATCCTTGTTCATTAGGGTTGGCACCTCCGGGTTGGGAAATACCTGGAGATTTGGAGGATGGAGCCTGAGGAGTGCTGGGTTTTGGAGAGGGGAGGGACTTGAATGCCATAGAGTCCAATTCCCAAAGTGGCCATTTTCTTCAGGGGAACTGATCTCTGTAGCATGGAGTTCAGTTGTAATAGCAGACGATCTCCAGCCACCACCTGGAGGCTGGCAACCCTACTGCACGTGTTGACTGAAAACACATAAGTGTTGTGTACACAGGGCTTCTGAGTTTGGGAAGCGGATCACTTGACCGACCATGACCCCAGGGATGCATGCCTCTACTCAGAAGCTGCAAGTGCAAAAAAAAAAAAAAAAAAAAACAGCCTAAAACTGCAACAAATATCTTTGTAACTTCTTACTAAGGCTCTCAGCAATAAGCTGCTCAGCTTGAGATGAATTTCAACCAAAAAAAGACACAGAGGCAATCCAATCAGGAGCTCATCTCGTGCAGAAGTGAGGATGTCCAATCAAGATAAGTTCACCCAGCAGTTGCACTCAAGTTGAAGTTCTCAGTATCAGTAGTTGTGATTTTTTAAAAAATTAATAGGGTTGCCAGCTCCGGGTTGGAAAATACCTGGAGATTTGGGGGTGGAGCCTATGGAAGGTGGGGTTTACAGAGGGGAGGGACTTCAGTGGGATATAATACCATAGACTCCACCTTCCAAAGGGGGCATTTTCTCCAGGTGAACTGATCTCTATCACCTGGAGATCAGTTGTAATAGCGGGACATCTCCAACCACCACCTGGAGGTTGGCGACCCTATTTATTAAAGTTAACTACCCTTGTTTGGGTTCTCTCAACTGCCTTTACTTTGTAAAGTGCTTGAGGCAAAGCTTGTCTTCACTTGATTATACTAAAAAGAACGTTGATCTTTTCCATCGATGTTGACATGACTATTAGGGTTGCCAACCTCCAGGTGGTTAGGTATACAAGCGTTAGCGTGCTGATAGTTAGTTAGCAAACATAGAACAGCACAAGAACTGTATTCAACACAATTTATCAATAGACAGGTTAGGAAAAACACAATTTGTGCACTATTAAAGCAAATATTTACAGTCATTGTATGTGTAACACTAAATAACACAGAATAATACAAAAATACGTCTTAAGCTTCACACTCCGTGTATAACGCCACTGAAGTGCACTGAAGCGTTTGATAACAGGAAATGTTTTCCTGTGTCCAAGAGGTACAGTCAAGTTGTCTTTTCTACAGAAGACCGGTATCCTTTCTGTTTCGGCTTGCCACAGCCTTCCTCAGGGACCAACGCTGGCTGTTATTAACATGCTTCAGCCAGCGTTGGTCCTTGAGGAAGGCTGTGGCAAGCCGAAACAGAAAGGATACCGGTCTTCTGTAGAAAAGACAACTTGACTATACCTCTTGGACACAGGAAAACATTTCCTGTTATCGAACGCTTCAGTGCACTTCAGTGGCGTTATACACGGAGTGTGAAGCTTAAGACGTATTTTTGTATTATTCTATGTTATTTAGTGTTACACACACAGTGACTGTAAATATTTGCTTTAATAGTGCACAAATTGTGTTTTTCCTAACCTGTCTATTGATAAATTGTGTTGAATACAGTTCTTGTGCTGTTCTATGTTTGCTAACCTCCAGGTGGTGGCTGGAGATCTCCCACTATTACAACTTATCTCCAGGTGATGGAGATCAGTTCCCCTGGAGAAAAATGGCTGCTTTGGCAATTGGACTGTATGGCATTGAAGTCCCTCCCCTCTCCAAACCCTGCCCTCCTCAGGCTCCACCCCCAAAATCTCCAGGTATTTCCCAATATGGATCTGGCAACCCTAATGACTATGTGGGCCCGGTCCTAAGCACCCCCTCTGGTTGGGTTCCTGTGGGTCACTGAGAGGCACCTTGCAGTTCCGTAGTGCGGTGAGAGATTCAGCAGAAATTGGCCTTCCCTTTTGCACTATCGGAAAATACTATTAACACATTGAACACATGAAGCTGCCTTATACTGAATCAGACCCTTGGTCCATCAAAGTCAGTATTGTCTACTCAAACTGGCAGTGGCTCTCCAGGGTCTCAGGCAGAGGTCTTTCACATCACCTACTTGCCTGGTTCCTTTAACTGGAGATGCCGGGGACTGAACCTGGGACCTCCTGCATGCTAAGCAGATGCTCTACCATTGAGCTACGGCCCTTCCCCAAAATTTGGGCAAGTTGTTCACCCATGAACACACGTGAAGTTGCCTTATACTGAATCAGACCCTTGGTCCATCAAAGCCAGTATTGCCTACTCTGACCGGCAGCAGCTCTCCAGGGTCTCAGGCAGAGGTCTTTCACATCACCTACTTGCCTAGTCCCTTTAACTGGAGATGCCGGGGATTGGACCTGGGACCTTCTGCATGCCAAACCAGATGCTCTACCACTGAGCCACTGTTGGCGGAACTGCTGTATTGTGGCCATTTCTTCTCGGAACCATCATAATTCATCAGTATCTCATGTAAGATGATTTGTACCTTAGGAACACAAGACAGGATTACACATGGTGATCTTGGACTTCATTCATTTGGAAACCACCAAAATTTCACCCCTGTACAGATCTGGATAGCCCTGGCATCCTTTTGGGTGGCATGTTCATTCCGATTCCTCCTTCTGCTCGTACAACCTGCCCACCCCAGGCAAGAGCCCTTAGGCAACCCAAAAAAAGCCAGGGTGCACTCCGGATTGGAAGCTGAAAGCAGTTCAAAGATGCAACGCAGGAACGCTTCAGAGACACCCAGCCTGCCTTTGATCTCCCTGGCCTTTGATAGAGATCTTGTGATTCTTACAAAAAAAAAATTGATGGAAGTATCAGTTCATTTATTTATGTGCTATTTTTTTGTGACCAAAGGCCTGTCTTCTATATATTTGAGCAAAATTCTGTGACCTGAAAGAAAGGATCAGTAGAACAGACACTTCGTAAGTCCTGCCTGTTTGGAACAGATTCTTTAAGCGGACTGTCAGATGTACTAAAGAGTTCTTTCTTCAGTAAGCTTTTTTTTATTGCTAGGACTGGCTTTTGGTTCAGTCTGTGTCGATATGGTTGCAAGGACCCTCTTCAACACCGGTGGGAGGTTTTGGGGGTGGAGCCTGAGAAGGGTGGGGTTTTAGGGTTGCCAGGTCCCTCTTCACCACCGGTGGGAGGTTTTGGGGGCAAAGCCTGAGGCAGGTGGGGTTTGGGGAGAGGAGGGGCTTCAGAAGCTTTTCTTCTGATAATTTTGGAGAGGTGGGGTTGTGAATACTTTACCAACAAACCCTGATCTACTTTTCCAGGGGTCCCCAATCTTTTCAAGCCTGTGAGCATCTTTGGAATTAGGGTTGCCAGCTCCGGGTTGGGAAATACCTGGAGATTTTTGGGGGTGGAGCCTGAGGAGGGCAGGGTTTGGAGAGGGGAGGGACTTCAATGCCATAGAGTCCAATCGACAAAGCGGCCATTTTCTCCAGGTGAACTGATCTCTGTCGGCTGGAGATCAGTTGTAATAGCAGGAGATCCCCAGCAAAGCTCAAGAATGATCTGTTGTGAATGTGTACTGAATGGACCACACATTTGCTTGTGTATGGTAACAATGCGTCCCAACGTGTCGCAATGTGATAATTTCTGGTAATACCTCCTATAAAGCTGTTTTGTATAAAGCTGTTTCATTTAACACCCTTCATCTCAGATGTAATATTATTTTCAAATAAGATGTGGGGGAGTGGGGTTGGGGGGTGGCTTTGCATTAAGGTTGCCTGGATTAGGGCTGGGAAATTCCTGGAGGTTTGGGGATACATCCTGTGGAGGTTTGGGGAGGGGTGGGACCTCCAAAGTTGCCATTTTCTCCAGGGGAACTAATCTCTGTAGTCCGCAGATCCACTGTAATTGCAGGAGATCCCCAGGCCCCACACTACAGTTGGTCACTGTACTCTGGATTTAAGAGGGGAGTGGACATGTTCATGGAGGAGAGGGTTATTCATGGCTATTAGTAAAAATGGATGCTAGTCATGATGCATACCTATTCTCTCCAGGATCAGAGGAACATGCCTATTATATTAGGTGCTGTGGAACGCAGGCATCCCAGAGGCACCTGGTTGGCCACTGTGTGAACAGACTGCTAGACTTGATGGGCCTTGGTCTGATCCAGCAGGGCTTTTCTTATGTTCTTAACACAGGCAGGATGGTGCTGCTGCAGATGTCTTGATTATGGGCTTCCTAGAGGCACCTGGTTGGCCATTGTGTGAACAGACTGCTGGACTTGATGGACCTTGGTCTGATCCAGTATGGCCTTTCTTATGCTCTTATGTTCTTTATGGATACACACTATGGTTGTAGAGAAGGAGATGAGGTATGTAAAAGCCAAACCTCATTACACCTCCTTTGAATATTTGAAGTAGATAAATGGTGGTCTCCCCAATTCCATTCAAACTTGGTAAATTCCACAATAAAGAGGAAGAAAAAAATTCTGAGGTAAATATTGGCCCGCTTGGGGGGGGGGGGGTTAAAATGTGAATGAATCAGTAAATAAAATACACCTAATTGTATTTCCTGTGTGTGCCAGGTAACACATGGATGTGGCCCGAGGTAAGATATTAAACAGCAAACCCCCCATAATTAAAACAGAATAAACAAGGGATTCTCACAAGGCAAGTTTAGATTCCAGAACAGTGTCTTATATCAAGGGGTCTAACTGAAACCACTTCCTCAGCTTTCTAGTTTTATCATATGCAGGGAATGTGTACAGGAAGGAATATTCAAATGAGACACCCCCCTACCGAACTACAGACAAAAACGATAAAGCCCACAGAGAGCTGAGTCATGTTCGAATAGTTTCAATCGTAGACAGCAGCTCACTTAGAGAGAGAGAGAAATTGGATTCAGCAGCTTTTCCAACATCTCTTTGGTTTTCCAGATGTCAGCAATGATCGTGCAGAATATAAAACAAACACCTTCAACAAAAGAAAGAGAAAGAGAATCAAAAAGGGGTTGCCTTTCTAAATATACTACACTGAACAGAAGAAGTGGGGGTGGGGGGGGGGGAGGAAGACAAGAGATGCATGCAACAAGCAAAAATTTTGAGCGAATAGGGAAAAGGGGTATTTCGGCAAAGCTAGATAGCCGCTTCCCGAATAAAGCAAATAGGTATTTGGGTTTTTCGTGTTCGGCTATTCCCTTTTAGATCTGTGCTGCGATCTTCTCCGGGGCTGGAGAAAGCTTGCAGCACAGATCTAAAGCAATTCCACATTGCCCCAATTCCCAGGAGCCTCGTGAAGCATTTCCGTCTAGACATTAGGAAGAACTTTCTAACGGTTAGGGCAGTTCCTCAGGCTTCGTCAGGAGGTTGTGAGCTCTCCTTCCCTGGAGGTTTTTAAGAAGAGTTTTGATGGCCATCTGTCAGCAATGCTGATTCTATGACCTTAAGCAGATCATGAGAGGGAGGGCATCTTGGGCATCTTCCGGGCATGGAGTAGGGGTCACTGGGTGTGTGTGGTGTGGAGGTAATTGTGAATTTCCTGCATTGTGCAGGGGGTTGGACTAGATGACCCTGGTAGACCTTCCAACTCTATGATTCTATGATTCTATGAATCGAGGTGACATATTGGAAGTCTCTTATCATGGCTGATGTGCTAGTTCTGGAAGTGCGTCTCAGACACAACCCTCCATTTGTTCCATGTGCAACAAAGTAGGCAATGACTATTTATGCAGGGCTATTTCCCCACGGTCACTCCCACCCCACTTCGGTTCTTCATTTTGATTATGCCTGCCTTTCTTGACCCTCAGAGTTCTCTCCCTGTGCATTTCTGTGCGTTTTGACCATGTTTTCCAGATTCTCGCTGAACAGCATCTGGAAAACAGGCTAAATATGCAGAAATGTGTGGGGAGTGCAAGGCAACTTATGATGGTTGGGGAATGCATGCATAATCAAAACGAAGGACCGGAGCAGTCGGTGGGGTAACCGCGAGGGAAACTGCCCTGCATAAATGGCCAATGTTAAAAAAGCAAAACATGACCCAAGTAATTGTCCTAGTGATCATGACAATTTGCTCTTTAAAAAAAATCTTCCAACTTTCTTTGAATTAATCGGCATCTTTTGAATTCATCAGCAATGCTGTTCCATTTAGAGCTTTCATTGTGTAAAAAACAGCGCAGTATTGCAAAGTAGTATTATACCTAACTGCAGTGCATTTAAGGGGGGGGGGAGTAGAACATGATTCCAAAGTCGTATTATACATAATTACAGTATATGTGTACATGCATAATTAGGAGGCAATAAACGACTCGAAAGCTTTATGTAAACAGTTTGCCTTTTAATGCTTCATGCACCCTATAGTTTGTTCCATTATAAACAGTGGTAATTAAATTCCATATCAGCCCATTTCATGAGGTGTCAGTCCCCCCCCCTTTTTTTTTTTGCTCAGGCTCTGGGGAGATGTGTCGAATTTGTGCTGCCTTTGGGAGCACTGAGTTGGCTTCTGTTTGCTGCCTTTGTTGACAGACACTTGCCCGAAAGAGTCCTTAAGAAATGGTGTAATTAGGGTATTTGCATAACCTGGGTTTAGATGACCTTTGGTGTGCCAGTAATTAGAATTTCCCTGCTGTACACCCTTAGATGCTGGTAGGCACTAACCAGACAGGAAAGGTGACAGAGCGACTCATTTAATAGGCTGCAAAAAAAAAAGAGAGAGAGAGAAAAGACAGAAATAAAGGAGGAAGAAGAAAAAGAAGAAGAGTTGATTTTGATATGCCGACTTTCTCTACCACTTACGGGAGACTCAAATTGGCTTACAATCACCTTCCCTTCCCCTGCCCACAACAGACACTCTGAGGTAGGTGGGGCTGAGTGAATGAAGGAGCTACTGGTTTGTTCTTGCTGTCATTATTTATGAAGTGCCTAAACTTGGGAAAAGCCTGTTCTCTACTGTGATTCAGCACCACCCATGTAGTTGGCCAAGCTCAGTAAAAGCCAGGTGACCCAAGGTACCATTAGGGAATGTGATGGAAAGTGCCATCAAGTTGCAGCTGACTTATAGTGACCCTATAGAGTTTTCAAGGCAGGAGATGTTCAGAGGTGGCTTGCCATTGCCTGCCTTTGCATGGGCTGAGAGAGTTCTGAGAGAACTGTGTCTGGCCCAAGGTAGCGTTGACAGCTCTGGGTTGGAAAATACCTGGAGATTTGGGGGATGAAGCCAGGGGAGGGCAGGGTTTGCAGATGGGAGGAGGAGGAGGAGGAGGAGGAGAAGAAGAATAAGAATTGGTTTTTATATGCAGACTTTCTCTACCACTTAAGAAAGAATCAAAGTTGTTTCACTTCCCCTCCCCACAACAGACATCCTGTGAGGTAGGTGGGGGTGAGAGGGTTCTAACAGAGCTGTAACTTGCCCAAGGTCACCCAGCTGGCTTCGTGTGTAGGAGTGGGGACACAAACCGGGTTCACGAGATTAGCCTCCGCCGCTCATGTGGAGGAGTGGGGAATCAAACCCGGTTCTCCAGATCAGAGTCCACCACTCCAAACCACCTCTTTTAACCAATACACCACGCTAAAAGAAAAGAAAAGAGAGAGGAAGGAAGGAAGGTTTTCAATTGGTATTTGAATTGTGCAATGCAGCAATATGATGCAGGATACTATATTTTCTGGTTTTGATGTCACACACAAAAATTAAAATAAAGGAGCAAAAAGAATAACGCATCTGTCTAAGAGCTGGTTCCCAAAATTTCATCACAATGTTGCAAAACTAAGCTACAGAAAGCAGCGAAAGTCTAAGGAGACGAAGACATGGAGTGATACTAACAGGAAGTGACTGATCAGCCTGAGGTCACCAGGAAGTTTTATCCCCCCACCCCCCCAAAAAAACCATACGTTCCACTTCTCAGACTTGCATAAAAGTGAATGGTTTGCACTCGATCCTAAAAATAGTTGTAAATTAAAGATCATGGTGCCAGTGGAGTAAAAACTGTCTCCTGCAATGAAAAAACAGTGATCTTGTGTGTGTGTGTGTGAGTGTTGTCAAGTCACAGATGACTTATGGTAATCCCTTATGGGGTTTTCAGGGCAAGAGACTAACAGATGCCACAAATTAAGGTACATATGCTATAGTAGCACAGGGAGAAGTGAACACATAAACTCATGAAGCTGCCTTATACTGAATCAGACCATCGGTCCATCAAAGTCAGTATTGTCTACTCAGACTGGCAGCGGCTCTCTAGAGTCTCAGGCAGGAGTCTTTCCCGTCACCTACTTGCCTAGTCCCTTTAACTGGAGATGCCGGGGATTGAACCTGGGACCTTCTGCGTGCCAAGCAGATGCTCTACCACTGAGCCACAGCCCCTCTGCACAGTTAGGAGAAAGCAGACGCATTTTGCCTTCCGCTTTCCTATTAATGGTCTTGGATGCATTTGTTTTAACCTATTCACAGAAATGTGAATTGTATTCACTGGTGGGTAAAAGTGTTGGGAACTAATTTTGGCAGCTCTCTTCCAGCCTTTTCATTAAAACTGGCAGAAGGGAATGCTGGTGCTATAGTTTTGCTCCTCCATAATGTCACACTCCTGCATCCTTGGAAAAGGGAGGCAAAGCTCAAAAGATCCCTCTCTGGGGAAACCATTGCCGCGAACGTCTCTCTGGAATTAGGCTCAGCTCTCCCCTACCTATTACCATCTAAGCAATGATACATAAGCAAGAAGACACTGTCCTTCAGAGTTACTCCTCTGATGATACCTGCCACAGCTGCTGGTGAAACGTCAGGAAAGAAAATACCAAGACCACGGTCACACAGCCCGGATAACCTACAAGAACCAAAGAATACCTACTCTTCTAAAATCTGAGTAAGTAACAAGAACTCTTTTGTTTTACTGGAATTGGAAGTCCCGAAGGAGTAGAAAAAAATATCTATAGAATCCATATCTCCCCATCTGAAGTTTGGATGACTCTGACAATTAAAAATATTGGATAAACCCGCAGGATCTTAATCAAATTGATCGGTGGATAGACATAACAATTGGGACCTTTTGAATGACGTTATAGCCACCAATCAGAAACTCAGAAGTGTAAAGGGGAGGGACGAGCAGATCCCCCCCCCACTTCTGGGAGGAGGCTTTTCTGAGTAAACAAATTTTCAAACCACGTCTTATCTGGAAGCATCAGCTATCGTCTGCCATCGCGAGAATACTACGGGATTTGAGACCGGATATGTGGCACCACTGTGTAACTGGCAAATACTTCCCAAGTTCCTAGGCAAAAGGAAGGAACGGCAGGCATGCGACCTTATATCCTGTCCCCCATAACACCACTTTACAACTCACAACATATACCTATCTGGATTTTACAAATTAAACCTCAACAAACTACCAGAAGTAGCAACCATGGAAAGTGAGACTAAATTCATGGATCGACTAGTCTCTCTGACAAACAATATCTATGAACTTGTCAATCGGAAACTGGATGTAATTTCGGGAGATCTCAAGGATATAAAAGACCGAATTATGACAATGAGATCAGAGATGAGAGAAGGAAGCTCCCCAAACGACAAACCATTAAAAGAAGAATTAAATTCTGTAAAGGAGATGGAGAGCTATGAAGGACTACCGAAGGATATACATCTGCAAGAAGAAATTGAACCAACCCAATTGACAACTATGGATATGAACATAAGAGACTTTGACATTTGTTTGTATGATTTACCTGATGAACTTTTCAAAGTTAACTGGGAAAATTTAAAAGGGCAAAAAGCTGGAAATACCGGGATTTTTCTTCTTGCCTTAGGGATGGAAGAAAACATACTGCAGATTTACTATCCCCCATCCATTTTTACAGAGGAAATTGCACTAACAACTTCCATGGATGCCCTTCGATGTTTAAAGCTACTGGGAAAAAGAGGAAGATGCTGGAAATTTAAGATAAAGGGACTGGGTCAAAGGGTTTAGTTTTTCTCGGGATTTAATTAAAGAGGACTGATTAAATGGCTTGGCTCTGACAAAAACAGAATAATTAATGGCATTAACATAACTGATACTTATTAGATATGTGGGAGAAATGGAGGAATCATAATGATATTCATTCTCAAAGGAAGTTAAAAATAATACTTATTATCTAATCCATTTTTATTATAAAATAGTGCTTTTTATTTCTGTTCTTCTTTCTTTTTTATTTTTCTTTTCTTTTTCTTTATTTGAATATAGTTAAATGAAATAGCAAATACTTAGATTACGAGTAATGTTAAATAAAGAAAAAAATCTTATAAACGTTTGTAACAATATTAGGATTAGAATCTTAAACAAAGGAGGTTACAAGTAGATGACAAGATTGAGGGAGGTGTAGGGGAAGTCTTTATATTTTATTTTTTATCTATATATGTATGTATTTTCAACAATTGTTTATTAGAATTTATACTCTGATGTTTACCTATATTGATTGTTGAATACCTTGTCTAATTAATATAGAAAAATAATTTTAAAAAATAAAAAAAAAAGATCCCCCTCTGGTAAAACAGTTTTAATTAGTAAATAATCCTGGCGAGTCACATTCAAAGCAAATCCTACTTAAGCGCGCCACGGCGGGAATTCCATTCACACTTGCTTTTTGATTTCTCAGTGACTGGGCTAAGGCATTTCCTTTCTGGAAGGGTTTTGTCACAGGGTTAATGCAGGGATGGGGAACCTCAGGCCCCCGAGGACATTTTTTGTGGCCCTCGGGAGCTCCAGGGCCCTGCCACGGAGGGGCAAGGCAGGGCAGCCCTTCTTGAGGGTGTTCCTGGGGCCACGGCTTGCAGGTGCGCTCCGGCGCCCTTTGGACCTCCTCTCACCAACTGACGGCTGTTGGTCGGTGAGAGGAGGAGGAGGGATGCTTCCCCCAAGGCTGCCCCCTATAGCCTCCAGGGCACACTGTAAGCCCCTCTCGCTGCCTGTCGGCTGTTGAGCAGCGAAAGGGAGGGGGGAAAGAGGCCCACTGCTCCCGGTGGCACAGCATGCGTGCAGGAGCCGTTCGGGTTTCGGGGGGCCTTTGGTAGACTCTGGGGGGGGAGGGCATGGAGCCTGGGGCCAGGTCATGTGGGGCCGGCATGTGTGTGTGTGGGGGGGAAAGGCTTTTCTCTCTCCCTCTCTTTCTGTCTCTTTCTTTGTCTGGCTCCCTGTGCCCCCCTGGCGCCTCGTTTGCTCGGGTCCACCGCTGGCTGCCCTCCCTCCTGGGAGGGGGGAGGACCGTGGGAGCGTGGATGCCCTCCAGGCCTCCCCTGGGGTTACCAACCTCCAGGTGGTGGCCGGAGACATGGCAACCCTAGCCTCTCCCCCCCACACTTGGAGATCTACACCTGGTATGGCCCCTGAATGATGTTATAAATGTGCAAATGGCCCTTGGCAGGAAAAAGGTTCCCCACCCCTGATGTAATGGATAATTTGTATAACTGGAATGACTTGCTACCCCACCAATTGATAGCCTTCTATTCTTGCAGCATGTGGATCATTTCCAGATAAAAAGTTTTTTTTTTAAAGTAAATTGCCATTACAAAAATTTAGGCTACCCTGTCTACCTTATCAGGTATTTCTTGAAGTTTCCAAAAACTCAAACCAAAACATTCACATGCTTGAATTGGGATTGCATATACCCTATGCCTGGGGAAATTGCTTGTAAATTGCTCCATGTGGAATGGCTGAAGTTTAAGCAATCCTCTGTTTAAAAGAGTTTCTTAATTCGATCTCAAGTCCGCCACTTTCTGCTGCCATTATTTAATTCGACTGTATGTAGAAATTTTCATTAACGTGGTACGGTCACATCATCGAGACTCAAAGGTTTCTTTTAGCTCCTGTAATGCAGATCTTTTTTTAAAAAACATTTTGTCTGATGTTGTATGCTATAAACAATGCTTGGGATACAGTTCAACAGTGATGAGAGACAGCACGGTGTAGTGGGTAGATTGAGGATCTTGGAAAGCCAGGTTCATATCCCCACTCTGGCACTAAAACCAGCAGGGCGGCCTTGAGTCAATCACTTTCTCTCTTTCGGCCTAACCTACCTCATGGGGTAGTTTTTGTGCAGACAAAATGGCAGAGGAGAACATAATATTGGAGCTGCTTTTGATCCCCAGAGGTTAAAAATGCAGGGTGTAAATATCTGTCTGGCTAGCTGGCTGTACATCTGTCCGTCTAATGTCTTAAAAACTAACACAATTTCTGGCTGGGTATGAGCTTTCATAAGCCACAGCTCACTTCTTCAGATACTTCTTCTGTATCTGAAGAAGTGAGCTGTGAAGCTCATATCCTGCCAGAAACTGTGTTAGTCTTTAAGACAGACAGACGGACAGACAGATGGACAGACAGACAGACAGACGGACAGACAGATGGACAGACAGACAGACAGGCTTTGAGCATCTGCTTGGCATGCAGAAGGTCCCAGGTTCAATCCCCAGCATCTCCAGTTAAAGGGACGAGACAAGCAGGAGGTGAGGTGTGAAAGACCTCTGCCTGAGACCCTGGAGAGCCGCTGCTGGCCTGAGTAGAGGATACTGACTTTGATGGACCAAGGGTCTGATTCACTATAAGGCAGCTTCATGGGTTCATGGGTTCAGGGCCAATCCTGCTTAGCTTGCGAGATATGAGGAGATCGGGGTAGCCTGGGCCATCCCGTCCGGGGCCAAGCCTGCCCTCGTGATGAGAAATTTCCTGGAATTTTCCTTTTCAACGAAAGTTTCTGTTCTTGGGAAGCTGGCTTCTGCACACAGCGCACATTTCCACATTTGCATGTGCAGCCTTGCAGTGCGCCATACCCCTGGCTACAAATTGCTTTTAATCAGCAGCAGTCAGAGCTTCGGCGTCGAGACTCCTGATGGGAACGCGACTTTGGTTGCTGCTTCTTCTACCCCTTCCGAGTCTTAATTTGTTTTGCCAACATGTCGGCTTCTCTGGCACACCTGCCTTCCTCTTCCACGCACGCTGGTTCCTCTCCTGGAATCGCTTGTGAGCAGCTTGCCGCCGAGAGCCTGATTACAAAGTTAGCGGAGCCTGGGCGCAATTACTTCAGCTCTATAGCCCTTGCGCAGTAAACCGAGTGTTAATTGTTTCCCCGGTTTTTGCGACAATAATAGAGAGGGGGCGGGGGAGACCGAAGCGATCGGCCTTGTAGTTAAAACAGCAGAAAATAAAGACGTTTGCTCTGATTAATCACCGCAATATGAAATTAAAGGCAGTCGTGAGGAAACGTACTTGGGATTGTTTGCCCGATGCCAGCAAAACTTGCCGCTTGTAGAGTGCTGAAGAACTGATAATCGGAGAGATGGCTCAGCAGAAGCATTTGTCACATCTGTTTTCTTGCAACTGACAGGGATGCGGCGAGGCAGTTTTCTTCCTGGAGGAAAGTATGACGGCTCCCGTCGCCATGTGTTCGAGGTTCTCTGTGCTTACTGCTGGTTTACAAGATGCACAAGTACGGCTCGGATTCTTCCAGAGCCTGTTTGCTGGAAATATTGGCATTAATGCCAGACATCCCAGTTGCCTGCAGCTGAAAGGCAGAAACATACTAGTTGGTTCCGTCCCCCAGTAGGATTGCCAACTCCAAGTTGGGAAATTCCTGGAGATTTGGGGGTGGAGCCTAATGGAGGGGAGGGTTTGGGCAGGGAATGGACCTCAGTGGGGTATTTTTGTGTGTGTGCCATTAAGTCATAGCTGACTTATGGTGACCCCATGGGACATTGAAGAAAGCTGATAGGAAGAAAGTAGATTCCTTTGAAATGCGGTGTTGGAGGAGAGTGTTACGGATACCGGTGGACTGCCAAAACAAACAAACAAACAAAAACAAACCAGTGACCAAATCAAGCCTGGACTGACCCTAGAAGCTAAAATGACTAAACTGAGGCCATTGTATTTTGGTCACATTATGAGAAGACAAGAGTCACTGGAAAAGACAGTCATGCTAGGAAAAGTTGAGGGCAGCAGGAAAAGAGGAAGATCCAACATGAGATGGATTGACTCTATAAAGGAAGTCACAGCCCTCAGTTTGGAAGACCTGAGCGAAGCTGTTAAAGGTAGGACACTTTGGAGGACTTTGATTCATGGGGTTGCCATGAGTCAGAAGCGACTTGATGGCACTTAGCACACACACATGGGATTTTCAAGGCAAGAGATATTCAGAGGTGGTTTGCCATTGCCTGCCTCCATGTCAGGACACTAGTATTCCTTGGTAGACTCCCATCCAAGTACTAAATGGGCCGACCCTACTTAGCTTCTGAGATCTGACGAGATCAGGCAATCCTGGGGCTATCCAGGTCAGGACTAGTGAAGGTATAATGTTATAGAGTCCACCTTCCAAAGAAGCCATTTTCTCCAGGGGAACTGAGCTCTGTCATCTGGAGATCAGTTGACATTCTGGGAGATCTCCAGGCCTCACGTGGAGGCTGACCATCCTACCTCCAGGTCGCATATGTATAAGATCCTGTTTTCTTAGGGACACACACACACATGAACACATGAAGCTGCCTTATACTGCATCAAACCATTGGTCCATAAAGGGCTGTAATGTCTACTTGAACTGGCAGCAGCTCTCCATCAAGTCACAGCTGACTTATGGCACCCCCATTGGGGTTTCAAGGCAAGAGAAATTGAGAAGTGGCTTGCCATTGGCTGCCTCTGGGTAGCAACCCAGGACTTCCCTGATGGTCTCCCATCAAAATACTGTCCAGGGCCAACACTGCTTAGCCTCTGAGACCTGATGAGATCAGGTTAGACTGAGCAATCCAAGTCAGGGCAAAAAAAAAAAAAAAAGACAAAAATGGGTTGGAGCAGAAAGTTGTCAACCAAGGGTTTTTATTTTGTTTTGATGAAACCAAAGTGTAATAGAAGAAGAAGAAGAAGAAGAAGAAGAATTGGTTTTTATACCCTGGTTTTCTCTACCTTTAAGGTCTCAAACCAGCTTACAATTGCCTTCCCTTCCCCACAGCGGACACCGTGTGAGGTAGGTGGGGCTGGGAGAGTTCTGAGAAAATTGTGACTGGCCCAAGGCCCCCCGGCAGGCTTCATGTGGTGGAGTGGAGAAACCAACCTGGTTCACCAGCTTAGATTCTGCCCCTCTTAACCACTACAGCATGCTGGTGTCTCCACAGGTTCTCCATTCTTTTGCTTGCACTTTCCTTGCACATAGGAACATAATAATTAAAAAAGCCCTGCTGGATCAGACCAAAGTCTATCTAGTCCAGCATTCTGTTCACACAGTGGCCAACCAGGTGCCTCCAGGAAGCCCACAAACAAGACGACTGCAGCAGCACCATCCTGCCTGTGCTCCACAGCACCTTTTGGAACAAACCCTTTTACCTTTCCAGGGGAAGGAAACTAGACAGATGTTATATGTTCATCTTTTGCTAAAGTCGTCTGTCATTTTTTATTTAACTTAGAAACTCAACATCATAAATGTTTGAAAAGGGCTGGTTGTCTGGCCTGGCCCTTAGTTTCCATTGCTGACGTTTCAGGCCGGCGTTCCATATGGCCCTGCTTCCTTAAAGGTATGTGTCTGTCAGACCAGGCTGGTGTTTTCCTGTTCCCCAGCAGAGTGTCGGCGGCCAGGTGTTTGAAACTGCTGAGTTCCTTGTCAAATTGTGCTAGTGAGTAAAAGTCTGAGCAGAGTTGTTTAAAAATCGGCATGATGGTTTGGTTGTGTAACTTTCAGAGAGTGGTGCCAGGGAATGTGCATACCCCAGTCATCAGTGAGTGCTAGTCATCTCACCAAAAATCAAGAGATTAGAGCACATCTGTCTTCTGCTTTCTTTCCATCTGTCAGTTCAGGGCATACTCTCGATCACATTTTTTCCCCTCCCCTGTTTCTTGTAAGTGTTTGGCTTTTTCGTTATGAAATTAACTTTGTGGCATTTCATTCTATTTTTCCCCCTTTCTTTCTTGAAATCTCCCAGTGTAGAAA
The DNA here is from genome assembly GCF_029931775.1 of Euleptes europaea. Taxonomy (NCBI): domain Eukaryota; kingdom Metazoa; phylum Chordata; class Lepidosauria; order Squamata; family Sphaerodactylidae; genus Euleptes; species Euleptes europaea. The sequence goes on along the minus strand of NC_079327.1, from coordinate 6,960,206 downwards.
GGGGACATCAAGATATTTCGGGTAAATTGCCCTTAAATTTATGTTTTCTATGCCTTAATGTAGAGGGGAGGGGACAAGGGCATAGCTTTTTGAGGAGATTATATACTACACATGCTTAGGGTTGCCAGGTCCCTCTTCGCAACTGGCGGGAGGTTTTTGGGACGGAGCCTGAAGAAGGCAAGGTTTTGGAAGGGGAGGGACTTCAATATCATAGAGTCCAATGGCCAAAGTGGCCATTTTCTACAGGTGAACTGATCTCTATGGGCTGGAGATCAGTTGTAATAGCAGAAGATCTCCGGCTAGTACCTGGAGGTTGGCAACCCTACACATGTGGAAGATTCCCAGGCTGAAGATGAGCAAGATGGACTGGATCTAGACTCAGTAGAAGCAATTTCTGTTTCTTCACACAATGCATAGTTACATGGTGGAACTCCCTGGCCCAGGATGTGGTGATGGCTACCAACTTGGAAGGCTTTAAGAGGGGAGTGGACATGTTCATGGAGGAGAGGGCTATCCATGGCTACTAGTAAAATGGTTACTAGTTATGATGCATACCTATTAGCTCCACTATCAGAGGAGCAGGCCTATTATATTAGGTGCCAAAATGGAACACAGGCAGGATAAGGCAGGCCCATTGCAAGCATCCATGGGAAAATGAGTTTTCCCATGACTCTTTGGAGAAGAAGCGGCCATTATAGACCGTGAAAAATCTTTTTAAATTCTCCTTGCGAGGGAGGGCATTTTTTGAGGTAGAGTCACCAAATTTGCAGCATAGTTTCAAGAGACTCTCCTTGCATGAACCCCAAAGTTTTGTAAAGTTTGGGATAGGGGGTCAGATTTTATGGTGTCCAGAAGGGGTCACCCCCTCCTCCATAGAGAAGTATGCTAAAGTTTACAATGCTTTTTAATGGAGGAGGGGGGCGACCCCTTCCAGACCCCATAAAATGGACCCCCTGACCCAATCGTCACCAAACTTTGGAGTTCATGCAAGGAGAGTTCCTTGAAGCTACCCCGAAATTTTGGGAACCCTACCTCCAAAAATGCCCCCCCCCCGAGCTCATTAAAAAATTCCCATAGGGGAAAGACAGGGGAAAGCTGAAGCTGAAAAAAGCCAAATACCTATTCAGCTGATTTGGTGATCGGCTATCCAGCTTTGGCTTTCTTCCTAAGTTTTGGTGTTCGGTTAAACCAACACCCGAATATTGCCAAAACAGCTGATTTCGGGTTTATTTTTGGTTTGGGTTTATTGATATGCACGACCCTAATTCCAGCACATTTAAGCCCTCTAATTGTCTGTGTTACCCATTTTAACATAGAAAAAAATAAAGATTAGGGTTGCGAACTCTGGGTTTGGAAATACCTGGAGATTTGAGGATGGAGGGGAGGTGGGGTTATGGGAGGGGAGGGACCTCGTTAGGGTATAACGCCATACAGCCCACCTTCCAAAGCAGCCATTTTTTCTCCAGGTGAAATGGAACAATTGTTTGAAATAAACAGATAATAAATAAGAAAGCAATCTAGGTAGTCTGGAAATCAGCTGTAATCCTGGGAGGTCTGCAGCCCCCACCTGGAGAATGGTAACCCTAATAAAGAGACAGCTGTGTACTTCTAGTTTTTCCCCCCATAGCAAAGTTAAAAATAGTTGTCAAAATCTTGATTATGTAGCTGCATCTTGGGAGAGAATGAGCAGCATCTGCTTTTGCCTCCTGTGCAGAAAAGGAACTTCTTCTCTTGGGCTTCCTCAGAAGGAGGCTATAGATACCTGCATTTTAAAATATACCAGCCTGCTTACAGGTCCCGGGGAAAACAGCTCCCATTTTCGTATCTGTGATCTGTCAAAGTCAAAGATCAGACCAGGAGCCGGGCTACCTCCTCTGTGTACTTTGTCAACCTGTGAAGCCCGAGATAAGATGACTTCAACAAACATTAAGTTCAGTGATATATTCTGCGGAGAGATAACACCTTAAATCCCGAAGCGCCATCATTTTTTTTATTTGCTTCCATCTGTCACCTTAAGACATGTTGCAGATCAGAATTCTTTTTGATAGGGGAAATATTTGATTTCATCATATTGAAGCTAAGTTGGCACAATTTTCTTTAAAAGTTTCTAGGTAGACTCCCCACCCCACCTCACTAACAAACTAAAGATGAGCCAGCGTGGTGTAGTGGTTGTTTGGAGAGGTGGACTCTACTCTGGAGAACCAGGTTTGATACCCCACTCCTCCACATGAGCTGCGGTCTCTAATCTGGTGAACCGAGTTGGTTTTCCCCACTCCTCCACATGAAACCAGCTGGGTGACTTTGGGCTAGTCACAGCTCTCTTAGAGCTCTCTCAGCCCTACCTATCTCACAGGGTGTCTGTTGTTGGGAGGGGAAGGGAACGTGATTGTAAGCTGGTTTGATTCTTCCTTAAGTGGTAGAGAAAGTCAGCATATAAAAAACAGCTCTTCTTCTTCTTCTTCCTCTTCTTCTAGAACCTGGACACGCTGATCAGTTCTCAATGGTATCCAGCTTGCTTGGCCTTGCATTGGGCAAGTATCTTATGTAGGCTGGCCGGAGCCCTGAAGAATTTGGGCAGTGGGCAGTCCAATGACCAGATGGCAGAATGAGAGAGTGCAGTAGAGTTATCCAGCAACAAGGACTGAAGACAAGCCTCAGTTCTAGGCATTTCCCATTAGACATTGGATCAGGCCTCTAGTGTACCTAGAGTTGCAGTAGAGAATGCAGTAGAATCACCAGGCTAGTACCTGGAGGTTGGCAACCCTAGCCTGATGGAACATCTCAGTCTTACATGCCCTGCGGAACCGCATCAGAAACTTCTTGTGATGGGATCCCATAATCTAGATGCTAAAACTGCAAAGTCTTGGTGCTTGGGCTGGGTCTAGGGTTGCCAGCCTCCAGCTGGTGGCTGGAGATCTTTTGCTGTTACAGTTGATCTTCAGGCAACAGAGATCAGCTCACCTGGAGAAAATAGCCGCTTTGGCAGTTGGACTCTATGGCATTGAAGTCCCTCCCCTCTCCAAATCCCGCCCTCTTCAGGCTCCACCCCCAAAATCTCCAGGTATTTCCCAACCCGGAGCTGGCAACTGTAGCTGCGTCTTAACAAGCAGGAAGTTGGAGGTAAAGAAGGCATTCCTTGACCCAAATGATCACAGTTCTCGGAAGCCACACATTCTTTGCCCAGCAGTAGAATAAAATCTTCCTTGTGCTCCAGCTGTTGAAAGTCACTGGGATGGTTCGGACGCGACTGACTCCAGGTGTAGAGTCTGTGAGTCGTTTTCTTAAAGCTAGTTTGGCGTAATGGACTTAAACTGTTTGCATTAAGCCCGGGTAAGTCGCATGTAGCGCATGATGTACTGAGTTAGCCACATTATCTTTGACAAACCATGTCCACTTTCTGCTTTTCCAGGTTGGCTCCATTTATCTAAGCTGACAGCTGTGGTGTCTGTGGTATTAGGAAATGTATGGCTGCCTTCTAGAAGCATAGCATGTTACAAAAGCTTATCCTCAAAGGGCAGCCCCGATGCCGCCGCCACTTTTTTTGAGCTCTCAGGAGAAGGCATGACTGATGACTCAGAATTAATTGTAACCCAGTGAGGTGTCAGTGACAGATATCCATTACACGCGCTAGTAGTTGTGTGCAGGAGGCAATTTTCTAATGTACTATTCCCCTTCCAGCAGCTCTCAATTGAAGCTCTTAAAGACAACAACGATAACAACCACAAGCCACACAATTCCGCTCTGCATGAAGATGGAGCAAATCTCTCCAGTGTTGTTTCGAACATGGCGCACCAAGCCGCCCCAGAACCTAGGTCCCTCCTGGCAACAGGGTGGGGATTCCTAGACTGGCACTGCGGCGACATCACCAGCGAAGTAAATACATCACTTCCAGGGCATCCCGGAAGTGATGTCAGCAGTATCATCGCTGCGACACCGGCCTAGGCTGTAACACCATGCTGCCGATAAGACACTCCCCCCCACCGGCCAGCTGATCAGTGGCAGGGGGCAGCGATTGGGAGCAGGGGATGTCCCACCCCTGGCGAGGGCCTGGCATCCCTGCCAGAACCAGGGAACATAACCAAATTTGCACATTCGGGCCTAAATTCTTATAGATCTGTGGTCAGCTGATTTAACTTCCGTGGAACCCTTAGATCTGTGCATCTACTCCCCAGCCGTTCATCCCTAAAACTTTCCCATCAGCGCTGCACACCAGACCCTTCAGCAGCGCAAAACAGTGTCTGCCTTTCTGTTCTTAAGCATCAAGTGATCTAACTCCTCTCGTACTTCTGCATAAGAGCAAAAATAAATGTTTTGATTCTTGAAAGATATACTTGTCTTAAGACGCAACGGTTCCAGGTCTTACCTGGAACCCGATTGGGTGAGCCGGGCTGCGGTAGGAAGCGCAGGAGGTTCGTGAGGGTGGGCGGCAAGTTCTCCGCGGACCCGCGGCCACTGCTCGGTTGTTCAACCGGTCTTCGGGCCAGGCCGCTCCTGTCCAATCAGCTCTGGCCCAGGGGGTTTGAAAGGCCAATGGGAGCAAGCAGGGACGGGGTGGTGCAGATGGGTTTTTAGATGACCAGGGAAAAATTTTCCCTCCGGTCTGTCTTTGTAAGATCTAAAGGGAGGCAGCTGGCTGGGAGGCTTCAATTGGCTGCTGGGTTTCGTCCCCTCCCTCCCTCCCACCCAATAGTTTATGGGTTATTGTTATGCTGTCACAACTTGGGCAGATGAGCATTTGGGCTGGATTCATTTTGAGGAGGAAAGCGGCCTGCGTGCCCCTTTCCTCTGCATTCGGGGACCCCAATAAGGGATTTTGGTAAGTGGCCTGGTAGGACACACCCAACTAGGTGGGGTGTCTCCGAAGGCCTCCTCCCAAGTGGCAGGGGAACCATCGAGTGTCTCACGTCCGGGTGGCATCCTGACGCTGCCGTCCTTAACCACTCCCAGTGGGACCGCTGGGACTGGATTTGCACATCAGGCCGCATTGGGGTCGGCTGACATTAATGGATCCAGCCCATATGCTGCGCCAAGGCAATACAGCTGTTATAATAAATAAAGAAGTTGTGGCCATTCCGTTCCAAGAACTTGTTAGAGCGTTTATTGGGTTGTGGGTTTATAGTTAGTGTCAGATAAGAGCGGAGCTTCCCTCACAATGCTAGCCCTGGATCAGCAACTATGTACTATTTGTATTTGGGTGCCCCCATCATCTGAGGCAAGACTGGTGGCAACCTGAGAAAGGGCCTTCTTGGTCATGGCACCAAAACTTTGGAACTCTCTCCCCAAGTGAAGGCTATTTTTCTCCCTTTTGTTTGCTGTTTCCCCACTAATTGTTACCGACTTTCCTCCCTGGTTGGGTCGCTATGTCTGTTTGTGTGTTTATTTGTTTTATAAAATTGTTTTAAATATTTTATGTACATTTTATTTTTAAAGTTGTTTTCGTGTCTTAACGTTTTAACATCGAAATGTTTTGATGGTTGTTGCCTGTTTTCAGGGAAAGATGGCACAGAAATATTTTAAATGCATTGGGGGGTTATGACCACATTAGGGATGCACAAGGATGCATTTGGGGGGATTTGTTTTAATTTCTGTACATAGTTGGAAAGATCTTTGTTTGTCCTGCTTATTTTCTCTGGCAAATTCCTCTCTCTCTTTTGCTGTTTAAATTAATCATGTTTGTGTTTATGATTTTTGTGCAATTGACATGCAAACGGGTGTCACTTCTAATGAGAAAAGCTTGTATCCTTCCACTCCAATAAACAAAGTTTTAAGCCTTCCTCCAAATTAAGTGGTTCTTCTGCCAAGGGACCGGCCACCTGAGCGGGAGAGATGCTCAGGGTTGCCAACCTCCAGGTACTAGCTGGAGATCTCCTGCTATTACAACTGATCTCCAGCAAATATAAATCAGTTTCCCTGGAGAAAATGTCTGCTTTGGCGACTGGACTCTGTGGCATTGAAGTCCTTCCCTTCCCCAAACCCTGCCCTCCTCAGGCTCCACCCCAAAAATCTCTCGCTGGTGGCGAAGAGGTACCTGGCAACCCTAGAGATGCTCCTTAGCCTGGAGAAACAGACTCCAGCCTAAGGTAGGACACCGTCCCAAATTTCTGTCCAATGTCAGTTGTATAAGTGAGAGAAAGGACAGCTGCAGTTAGAGTTGCCAGGTCCCTCTTCACAAGCGGCAGGAGGTTTTTGGGGTGGAGCCTGAGGAGGGTGGGTTTGGAGAGGGGAGGGGCTTCAATGCCATAGAGTCCAATGGCCAAAGCAGCCATTTTCTCCACCTGAACTGATCTCTATCGGCTGGAGATCAGTTGTAATAGCAGGAGAGCTCCAGCTAGTACCTGGAGGTTGGCAACCCTAGCTGCAGTTCCATTCCAAGTGTGGCGAAACCATAAACTTCAACTTTCAAAGTGAACCAGAGTTGTAAACAAATTCAATATTATCGTTAGGTAGAAGTAACGGGCTTTAACTTTTTATCGAGGGTCTCAGTAGAACAGGAGTTATATAACACGGGTTAGGTGTTTGCCTGATCGTTGGTTGTAATACTTTTAAACTCGTAATATTTTGAAAACTATTATTATGCACCCAGGCCAATATTCTACACAGCTTTTTATCTGAAGCCAAGTACCCAATTTTGAGCAGGGAAATTGTCTCATTTTCTTAACCCAGTCTTTTAAAAGAGGAAAGTAAATTCAGGTGGAAGTAGGGATGCCAACCTCCAGGTACTAGCTGGAAATCTCCTGCTATTACAACTGATCTCCAGCCGATAGAGATCAGTTCACCTGGAGAAAAAATGGCCACTTTGGCAACTGGACCCTATGGCATTGAAGTCCCTCCCCTCCCCAAACCCCACCCTCCTCAGGCTCTGCCCCAATAAGCCTCCCGCCGGTAGCGAAGAGGGACCTGGCAACCCTAGGTGGAAGCTAGATTTGCCAACCTACAGGCAGGGTGTAGAGATCTCCCAGAATGACAACTGATCTCCAGCCGATAGAGATCAGCTCACCTGGAGAAAATGGCCGCTTTGGCAATCAGACTCTATGCTTTGGGTTGGAGAGGGATTTCTAATGCCATAGAGTCCACCTTCCAAAGTGGCCATTTTCTCCAGGTGATCTGTATCGCCTGGAGTTCAGCTGTAATAGCGGGAGATGATCTCCAGCCACCACCTGGAGGTTGGCAACCCTAATGGCATCTTAGCATTCTACCTCTGCATCATGTGCCCAAATGAACATGAAATGCATCTCTTTGCTTCATGCTGCTGTATATTTGCAAACATTAAAAATTAAATATAGACATGTTCGGTGTGAGCTGGCGAGATAGTCTTGTGTTGTGTGCTGGAGAGAGGGAAATGTGTATGGAGTTAGTCTGCTTCCGCCCCCACCCCAGACCTACTTACAAAGAGATTTTATTTTGAAAAGTTTCAGAGCCAAAGTGAGTTTAACATATAATAGGACAGAGGGAAATAGAACCAGAGGACACTGTGGGAAATTTCCTAATGAATGATGGTATGAACAGTCTGAGATATACTTCCTGAGGACCTTGGATAAAGAGCAGCACACACATTTCATGGATAAATGGGCAAGATTTAGTTGTATGCATGCATTTGTTGGTCCCCTTCTGTTGCTGTTTTCCTCCAGCGGGTGATAGGCTTGCCAACCTCCATGTATTGCCTGGAGATCTCCTGCTATTACAACTGATCTCTAGCCGACAGATGACCGTAGTTGGCACATGGGGACAAATACCCTGCTGAGGTCCCTCACCTCCTCAAACCTCGTCCCCTTCAGACTCCACCCCTCAAATCTCCAGTAATTTCCTCACCCAGAGCTGGCAACCCTAGCTCCTAAGGTCTCAGAAAGATGGACGTTGTTTAGAACTGGCAAACACGGCCCAGTGTCCCAGGCCGTTTAGGTACGGCTGTTCCCTCGTGTTCCCCCCTCCAACTACTTCGGGGCTTTGCTTTGAGTACGCTTGCATTTTCTGACCATCACAGGTCACCTCGCTCTCCCTGCACATTTCTGTGTGTTTTGTCCACATTTTCTGGATTTGTGTTTAGCCAGCATCCAGAAAACGTGGGAAAAACACCTGGAAACACACGGGGAGAGTAAGGTGACCTCTGATGGTCGGCAAATGCAAGCATAATCAAAGCAAAGCTCCCCCCAAGTAGTCGGTGGGGTGACCGCGAAGAAACAGCCATGCATAAATGGCCCTAGAGTCATCCTTTTAACAACTCTAGGATTCAGGGCTTGGTCTGTCTGAGAAGCCTGCATTCTGTCCACCATGTGATGTGGCTCTCTACTAACCGGTCCCGATCTTGCTCTGTCGAGCGGCTCTGCTTCAGAAATGTCCCCCGCCGCCCCTGCAGCTCTCTTTACGTGAACAGTTTGGGTCGTCAAGTGTTTGAAACCCAAGGTTAATCATAATGTACACGGAGGGCCACATCCCATTAGATAAAAGCCTGCTACCTTTTACACAAGGGCCGTGCCCTCCTAGATTGCCAAGGGCATGTGCTCTGTTAAAGAAAGCTAACAGAGCTGAATACTAAAGGGATTTTCAGCAGCAGTTCCCCCCCCCCCCCGTTTCTTTATCCTCGCATGAATCCCGCATCTCAGCTCGAGCGAGTGACGAGGAGCAGAGCATAAACCACCTAGAAGTTCTGTCATATTCCAGATGCCTGGCTCCCAGCTAGGGTTGCCAGCTCCAGGCTGGGAAATACCTGGAGATTTTAGGGGCAGAGCCTGAGGAGGGCGGGGTTTGGGAAGGAGAGGGAGTTCAATGCCATAGACTCAATTGGACTCTATGGCATTGAAGTCCCTCCCCAAACCCCTCCCTCTTCAGGCTTTGTCCCCAAAACCTCCTGCTGGTGGCGAAGAGGGACCTGGCAACCCTACATTTGCGCCATGCTCCCCTCTTGCTCATAAAATGTCACAGCCATTTCCCCCCTTATTCTGCAGTACAATGAGCACATTCCCATTGGTAAGATTTGTAATCTTTGTGCTGCGACTAATTAAATGGGTATAATCACAATTTGTGTCGATAAATAGGACTCTCGTTATGAAATAGCTTCATGTTGGCTGTCTTGTGACATTTAGATGAATTTGCAATAATTTGTTTCTGAAGCAACATTTGGCGTGTGCCTCCGCCACAGATGGCAAGAAGCACGGCCCCTCTCTGTCTCTCTCCCTTTTGACCTATAAATATCCACTGGGGGGGGGGTTGAATCCACCCTTTCCCCCCTTTTTTAAAGAGTTCATTTTTAGCATTTAATCACAACAGAAAAGCAGACTTTTAAAAAACTTCACAGTTAAGCCAAATTATTAGATCAGTTGCTACTAGGGTTGCCAACCTCCAGGTAATAGCTGGAGATCTCCTGCTATTACAACTGATCTCCAGCCGATAGAGATCACGTCACCTGGAGAAAATGGCCGCTTTGGCCATTGGACTCTATGGCATTGAAGTCCTTCCTCTCCCCAAACCCCGCCCTCTTCAGGCTTCACCCCCAAAACTTCCCGCCGGTGGCCAAGAGGGACCTGGCAAACCTACCTGGCAAACCTAGTTGCTACTGATTTCATTTAGCATCGGACCTATTACTCAGGATCAGCGATACTTTAAATGATTGCCTGCCATATCCAGATGCAAAAGCAGATGCCAATGTAGGGCACATGACCCAGTATTAAGACTTGAAAGTCCCACTAGTATCAGTAGAAGGACATTCTTCATTCTCTGTCACTAAAACTGAGGTGGCCTTGAAGTCCTTAAATCATTGCTGGATGGTGGCTGACAGTTGCCAACTCCAGGCTGGGAAATTCCTGAAAATTTAGGTATGTCTTCTAGGGAGGACTGGGTTTGGAGCAGTGACCTCGGCAGGGCATAATGCTATAGAGTCCACCCTCCAAAGCAGCCATTTTCTCCAGGGGAACCGAGCTGCGTAGTCTGAAGATCCCTTGTAATCAGGGTTGTCAGCTCTGGGTTGGGAAATACCTTAATATTTTGGGGGTGGAGCCTGAGGAGGACGGGGTTTGGAGAGGGGTGGGACTCCAGTGCCACAGAGTCCAGTTGCCAAAGCGGCCATTCTCTCCAGGTGAACTGATATCTATTGGCTACAAATGATAACAGCAGGGGAACTGATCTCTGTCGGCTGGAAATCAGTTGTAATAGCAGGAGATCTCCAGCTAATACCTGGAGGCTGGCAACCCTAATTCTGTGGGTCATGGGACCTGCCTGGACAAAAGCCATGTGTAGGATTGCCAACCTCCAGGTAGTAGCAGGAGATCTCCTGCTATTACAACTGATCTCCAGCCGATAGAGATCAGTTCACCTGGAGAAAATGGCCACGTTGGCAATTGGACTCTATGGCATTGAAGTCCCTCCCCTCCCCAAACCCCACCCTCCTCAGGCTCCACCCCAAAAACCTCCCGCCGGTGGCAAACAAGGATCTGGCAACCCTATCTGTGTGTCGGTTCTTGTAGGTTATCCGGGCTGTGTGACCGTGGTCTTGGTATTTTCTTTCCTGACGTTTCGCCAGCAGCTGTGGCCGGCATCTTCAGAGGAGTAACACTGAAGGACAGCTGTGGCAGGCATCTTCAGAGGACTAACACTGAAGGACAGTTGCCTGCGACAGCTGCTGGCGAAACGTCAGGAAAGAAAATATCAAGACCACGGTCACACAGCCCGGATGACCTAATAGAACCAATCAAGTCTGACCGTGAAAGCCTTCGACAATAGTCTATCTGTGCGTCTTTGTGACGGCTGAAAATGTTAATGGGCTTTCAGAGGAGGCATTCAAATGTAAGATTTATTTTTAAGAAACACAGAATTGACAGGGTGGGCCCAAGTCCAAGCATCGAAGGCAGTGAATGAGTTTCCCTGGATGCGGCCTTCGCCGATACAGCTACATTGCAAAACATAATAATTACCGGGACTAAATCCCGGTAATTATTATGTTTTAGACGTCAGCAGTCTGGGTACATTTCTGAAGGATTTGAAGCTATTAGCTCAAATCCTTCCCAAATGAACGGGGAAATCAATTACGTTCCCGGTTTCCTGTTTTGCGGCGCGTTGGGTGTTGAGCCAAAGGATCTTGCCCACTGAGGCCCCGTGCAAATTTCACCTCAGCGTAAGGCTGGAATTGATTTCCTGAGCTTCAGGCGCATTAATTCTTGTGTTTTTTAAAAGGCTCAAATGTGGAAATTATTAGCGTTAGCTGACTCCCCAATTGAGGGAGATAAAGCAAGGAGTTAGATTAGATTAGATTGTACCTCTTTACTTGCTTGTTAGGAGGAAATTTATTTCACTTTGCGGGCAAAACAGATGTAGATAAATACTCGGGTATCTTATTAAGAAGGAAGGGGAGATGACATCTTGCTAATTCAATAGTCAGAATATAAAATATAAAATGACATCCCCGCCCCCAGTCTTTTGTGAAGTGTTACCTTTCTACTGTGAACTGGTACTTGACTTGCTAAGAGACTTTGGGATTAAGAGAGCAATCCTAAACATAGCAATCCTGCTTAGTTAGAAAGATCCGGCTATACCATGTTGCCTTCCCACCTATGCAATAGGGATTCTATTAAATGTTGTTCTGGTGGTGCTCTGGTGCTCTGACATCTTTTCTGTTGAAAATCTGAAGTGACATCATGAGGCACTCTAGGATTTGCTAAGACTGTGTTTTTACCATGGAGTTTTCACCGGAAGTGGTGTCAATCACGCTGGTGTGCCAGTCCCTAAAAGCTTCTGGGGGCAGGAAATGGGGGTGCTTGCTGGCATTGTGGTGCTCTGTTTTCACCGGAGGTTTTCACCGGAAGTGATGTCAGTCACACTGGCATGCTGGTCCTATTCAATGTTTGTGTGTGTGCTTGCAATTGCCTTCCTTTGCAGAGTCTTCCTTGGTGGCCTCCCTTCCACGTATCAATCCTGTTTAGCTAGCAAGATCAGGCTATACCGTGCCGCCTTCCTTCCCACCTATGCAATAGGGATTCTATTAAATGTTATTCATATCAGTTGTTACAAATATTAAATAGGTACAGTGGGAGGATATGTGAAGTTTCCATGATAGCCTCTTGCCTTCTTTTCTGGGGTGCTCTTAAAACGATGGTACGTGATGGGGAGGAAAAAATATCTTGGATGCAATAAAAGTGCAAGAGAGAAAGCATATATATCTATATATATTTTAAATGAGAGTGGTCCTAGTCGAAAGAAGAGCACTAATCCGCGTATCCTGTGCTCTTCTTTGTAGTCCCAGCGCCGTGTTACATTTCACCTCCCCGATGGCTCGCAAGAAAGCTGCAGTGACAGTGGTCTAGGAGATCATGAGCCTGTGGGTAGTGGCACCCTGATCTCACACCCTCTCCCTCTGGTTCAGCCGCAGGACGAATTCTACGACCAGGCCTCACCGGACAAGAGGACCGAAGCTGACGGCAACTCCGACCCCAACTCTGGTGAGTGGCGCGAACCGGCCCGGCCTCCTCCTCGCCTCGCAGACTGGTGACCCTTGCTTTCCTGTGACTCGAGAGATTGCGCGTGTGTACGTGATAAATCTGTGCATTAGGCGGCGTAGGAAGCGGCGTGAAATGGCCCACAAGACAATCATGGCGGAGAATTAACGAAGTGTGAAGAGAGTGAAGCCAGCTGCTGTACGGGAAAGATCATTCAGTTGTCAGCGCATTTATGAATCTTGCATTTCGAGATAATTATTTTATGTGTTGTGGTTATTAAAGGTACTTCCACAAGTGATGGCAGGAACCCATTTCCCCCCTTAAGACTCTCTCTTTCAGCTAATGAATAAGATTTTTTTCTGATATGTAATATGGAAAGCAGCCTGTTTTAATGCAAATAGTTCCCCCTCTTGGTTCTGAAGCCCTGCTCATATATTTGGGGTGTAAAAAGTGTAAGTAAATACGGGAATGTCCTCACAGATGATTTTTTACCAAATCCAGAATCGCTTCTGGAAATGTGCAAATGCTCTCCTGTGTTTCCTTGGTCTCCTTTATAATTTCAGCCTTCTATAGATTCTCTGCAGTGCAAGAGTTAAGTTGCTGGGTAGTAGAATGTGTTGTGGGTATAAGGGACCACTTCTCCACTGGACCTGTGGAAGACCTTCCCACTCATCCCCAGGTGCTATGAAGTCCAGCCTCAGACTGTCATCCAGGGCACGGAACGGGGACGAGGGAAATTCAAACAAAAGACGTGAAATTACCCTAAGGCAGGAATCCTAAGCACACTTACTCATGAGTAGGTCCTGCTTAATGCAATGGGATTTACTCATGATAAACCTGCTTGCTATCATGCGACTCCTCTTCCTAATACACACTGCAAAACTGGGTTTTAAGTAATGTTGTGCATTTGACAAGCCTCTAGGTCGATACCTTTTCCAGTAGATCGTCAAAAGTGAATCAAAACTGGGTGTCTATCGCATTGACAATTGATGTTCTTTGATTCCATTAATATGAGACATCTAGCAGAAAATGGATTGTTTTAGCAAAAGGTTAAGAGAAACTTTGCAGCAGAAGCTTAATTCCATTCCATGTCTTAAAGCATTGTTGGTATTTATCATATCTATAGGCTGGGACATATGCACAATATGTTCTTTTCAAAGTGCAATAGATGGCCATTGCCAAGGTTGCATCCAAACGTCCTCGGTTATTGCACTATAGTTGTGCTATAGCGGTAATTCACAGCTGGATTTTCCTGTGTGGACAAGGCAATCAATTTCCAAATGATTGCTATAGTGCAACGAAAGCATAGTATTCAAGAACATGTGGTTGCAGTCTCCTTACTCGTGACCTTCAGTGGTCTTCTCTGGTGAGCGGGGGGAACCCCTCTAACGCACTAAGTCTCTGAGTTGTACAAATGGTACAATCACGGGATGGGAAATTTGACACGGAGATGCTGATCCCATGATGAATCCAATGTCTAGACGAGCAATACTTAAAACAGCGATCCATTGAAATGGGAACTCTGCTTGGAACGTTGTGGTTACCTCACCAAAGAAAGAGTTAAATTGCTAGAATGACACCTTTACCTTTGGACGTGATGGTCCCAGTTAGCATACTGCCTCAACCACTGTGAGTGAAATCAGTAACAGGATCAGAAGCAAGAATCTCTCTCCATTTACTGTCTGCGTTTCATGAAGCTACTAAATGGGAGAGCTTCTGCATTAAAGAGAGGATACCAAATGTGCCATGTAAAATGAATTAGAACATGTAATATTAATCACAAATGATGGATTCTTTGCTAATATAGACTCTGCTAAGAGAATAATCTGGGTGGACAGGTGCTTTTGCATTGCATTAGAGTACATCTGGCAAAAGGAAAGAGAACTTCCTCATTTTTTAAGGTTTGGTACCCTTGATACACATCTGGAAATGTCATACAGAGTATCAGAGGGAAAGGGGCTACAATGGCATGTGAATTTATGGACATTCCCCCCTTTTCCCATCATATATACTCTTCAAACCTATGCTGACTTTATTGTTTGGATTGCCAGGTCCCCTCTTACCTTCGACGGGGGGGGGGGATTTATTTCTGTTGTGGCTGAGGAGAGTGGAAACCATAAAGTTTTTGGAGGTTTTTGGAGGTGTATTTCTGAAAATGGCTGAAGTCCCGACCATTTCATCAGCGTGCTGAAAGGGACTGTGTAAATTGTTTCTGCATGGTGTTTTGAAGGGAAATAACTTTTATTGTGTGATCCGGTCCTTACAATGGCTACTACCAGGGCCTTGCATGAACTCTGTTTTTAAAATGCTTGTTAACCTTGAAAGACAAGACATGTGATACCTGCAGTGTTGCCATATCCCCATCCCCAGCAACCAGTTTGGGTGGGGGGACTAACTGGCAATGAGGGAAGTCTGAGCCCAGCCTCATGACAATGTAGCCTATGACGCAGCGACATCACTTCTGGGAACATCGGAAGTGATGTCATCATAGTGCTAGCAACACAGGACGCTCTAGTATGTGGGCACAAACTCTATGGTAGACGTCATTTTTAACATAAACTTTTTACCCAAATGCTAGTGTGCCCCCACTGCTATGCTGGGCTAGGCCGGCCCCCACTGCTAATAAGTCCCCCCACCGGCCAGCTTCAGTGGGGACTCGGCCGCCCTAAGTTACCCATCCCTCATTCTTTCCTGATTCCCTGCGTGGCTGGGAACTTCAATTTCTTACAATGTCTATTTCATTTCATTCATTTAAAATATTTACACCAGAATTTCAATGCGGTGGCATATAAAAATTAATAAAACGGTCATAAAATATTAATAAAGCTTGTTGGGTTCTAACATCGGGCAATGTGTCCTGTGTCTTGCGGAACCTCATGCAACAACATAGTTTTGCCATTGCCACAGTCCTGTTTTTTTTTTTTTTTTATTGCAACAGGCAAGCTACCCTTCTAGAGAGATATATCTATATCAATGTATTTAATTTATGTTACTTTGGTGCTATAATAATAAAACAACAATATTAACAGTTGTAATGGGTTTAATTTGTTCTTCTGTGTATGGAAATAATCCAAACGCCATCTTTCTGTTTTTTTGGTCTTCTCTTAGATGTCCTCTTGGATCTTTACCATTAGGATTTGTTTGTTGTAGACAATTTCTATTCAAAATATTGTAAAAGGCTTTCACCGTCAGAGTTCATTGGTTCTTGTAGGTTATCCGGGCTGTGTGACCGTGGTCTTGGTATTTTCTTTCCTGACGTTTCGCCAGCAGCTGCCCAAGACCACGGTCACACAGCCCGGATAACCTACAAGAACCAATTTCTATTCAGTTTCTCTGTTTTACAAACAAGCACTCTACGCAGTTTGCATGAGTAATGTTTTAGGGTTTCTGTGTGTGTGTGTGTGTGTGTGTGTGTGTGTGTGTGTGTGTGTGTGTGAGAGAGAGAGAGAGAGAGAGAGAGAGAGAGAGAGAGAGAGAGAGAGAGAGAGAGAGAGAGAGAGAGAGAGAGATGAAAATACTATCTTCTTTTTTGAAGCAAATAGGAATATTTGTTTCTAATCTCAGCACTCTTTTGTGGCAGCAGAGCTTTGCAAGTGTTTAAATTTCCAGCCCAGCTAACTCTGCCGTCTGCCTTTTAAATGCCTCACTTTCATATATTGTGTCCTTCGTGATTCGAGCGCTTTGCCCCCTTCCGAGAACAATTTGGGTGCTTTGTTTCTAGGTTTGCGAGAATCATTGCTTTATTTTTATTTTTGTACACAATCTTGCGGCCAGCGTTTCCTGACATGGGTATTTTGCTTCTGAAATGAAGCTTAGTACTCCATCTTCAGAAGCCGGCTGTGTTCGAGAACGAGTTAAATGTTCTCCGGGCTTAATGAACCAGTGCGCTGGAGAGATGCATTGTTACACTTTCCGAGTGTTGCCAGTCTACAAAGAGACAAGATACAATTACCCCAGCCTAATGAAAAAGCATGCACAGTGAGAGAAAATTCATCCAGCTAATCTTGAAGCCAGCCATCTCTCACGCTGGGAGAGATTGAAAGAGAGATATTTTGAACGTTCGCTTTATTATCCGCACATTGCTATCCTGTTGATTAAGGTACCATTCATACTTACCTTTGTTTCTGGAGTTGGTTTCGGCAATAAGTAACACCTATGGGCACATTGTGTTTAATCCCGATGTTAATGATGCTCCAGGAATCGTGATGTGAGCACAGTTCTGTTACATTATCTGTTACGTATTTGTTTTTTTCTTACTCTCACTTTTCTTCCAGAGAGCCAAGAAATTGTCTACGACTCTCCATGCTTCCATTTAATCCTCATGACAGACGTGTAAGACGAGACTGGGAGTAGCTGACTGGCCCAGGATAGGGTTGCCAACTGCCCATCAACTGCCAATCAACTAGGCTGCCCGCTGACCAGCTGATGGTCAGTGGACAGAAGTAGAAAGCAGGGAATGCTCCAGCCTCCCTTTCCAAACTGCATGTCCCATGGGTCCCGATCTGGCTTGCAGCCTGGAGGAGGCAAGAGCCCTCCTCCTAGCCCTGCTGTGTGCGGGCTCTGATCTCTCAGAGCATGCACGCAGCAGGGCGTTGAAGGCTCAAGCCTCCCTTTCCAAGCTGCATGCCAGATGGCTCCCAATCTGGCTTGCAGCTTGGAGGAGGTGACAGCCCTCCTCCTAGCCCTGATGTGTGCGCGCTGCACCGGAAGTGGAATCAGGAGCATGCAGGAATCCTTCCACCCATCCCCGCCCATAAGAAGCTCCCGCCCAAGGTAAGTGGGGACCTGGCAACCCTAGCCCAGGACCACCCAACAAGGCTAACAACTAGGGTTGCCTTAGGAAACCAGCGGGAGCTTTCTGGGGCTGGGGCGATATGACCCTGAAGTGATGCAAATGCTCTAGCAGTCACCTCCAAAAACTCTATGGTTTCCATAGAGTTTTCAGGGGAGAGTGCTAGAGTGTCTGTGTCACTTCCGGGTTTACCTAGAGGTTATGATCGCTCACCCCCTTCAGCTGGCCCTCTTCCGCCCACCGGCCAGTTGAGAGTCGGCAGGCAGCCCGGTTGAATGATTGGCTGAGTCCGAACTTGACCTTGGGCCTCTGAAATCCTTGGACCCCTTAGTAGGTAATGCAAAAGACCTCCACCTGAGACTCTGGAGAGCCTCTGCCAGTCCAAGTAGACAATTCTTATCTAGGTAGACCAAGGGTCTGAGTAGGGTTGCCAACCTCCAGGTAGTAGCTGGAGATCTCCTGCTATTACAACTGATATCCAGCCAATAGAGATCAGTTCACCTGGAGAAAATGGACTATATGGCACTGACTTTGGCAATTGGACTATATGGCACTGAAATCCCTTCCCTCCCCAAACTGCTCCCTCCTTAGGCTTCACCTCCCAAACCTCCCACCAGTGGCGAAGAGGGACCTGGCAACCCTACACACATGAACCTGCCTTTTACTGAATCAGACCCTTGGTCCATCCAAGTCAGTCTTGTCTGCTCAGACTGGCAGCAGCTCTCCAGGGTCTCAGGCAGAGGGGTCTTTTACATCACCTACTTGCCTGGTCCCTTTAACTGGAGATGCCGGGGATTGAACCTGGGACCTTCTGCTTGCCAAACAGATGCTCTACAAACTGAGCCACGGCCCCTACCAATAATAGCTGGAGATCGCCTGCTATTACAACTGATCTCCAGCCTATAGAGATCGCACTCTATGGCATTGAAGTCCCTCCTCTCCCCTAAACCCGCCCTCCTCAGGCTCTGCCCAAAAAACCTCCTGCCGGTGGGGAAGAGGGACCTGGCAACCCTAGGTCTGACTCAGAAGTAGGGTTGCCAACTACAGGTAGGGAAATTCCTGGAGATTTGGGGGCAGAGCCTGGGGAGGGCAGTGCTGGGAGAGGGAGTTCAGCAGGGATGTGATGCTAAGGAGTCCACTTTCAAAATCTGTCATTTACTACAGGGGAACCGAACTCTGCAGTTTGTTGGTCAGTTGCAATTCCAAGGAGATCCTGGCCTAGGGTTGCCAGTAGTGTAAGAGTCCCTTAGTATTAGTAGGGTTGCCAGTTCCCTCTTCACCATTGACAGGAGGTTATTGGGGTGGAGCCTGAGGAGGGTGGGGTTTGGGGAGGGGAGGGATTTCAATGCCATAGAGTCCAATTGCCAAAGCGGCCATTTTTCTCCAGGGGAAATGATCTCTATTGGCTGGAGATCTCCAGCTAGTACCTGGGGGTTGGCAACCCTAGTGGGAGGCCACTAAAGACGTTCACAGTTGCTATTTAGAGGCGGGCAGTGGCAAACCGTCTCTTGCTTCGAAAACCCTACAGGATCACCATAGGCCAGCTGAGTCTTGACCACACTGAAAAAAGAAATGTTGAAGCTAAGCACAAGTTTAATTAATTCCTACCAAGAATTAATATGTAATGTATATTTAAACATAACAGCACACACACACACACCATGTCCCTTAAAGCAAAGACCAGCATTAGATGAAGTACCCAGCTGAATTTTAAAGATCGTTTCAAGCTGCTATATTAAGGGAATGGTTTCATAATTCATTACCGTGTTAAAATCAGCAATTCTCTATTCTTGGAATTGGTGTTCAAGGGCTGTCTAAAATAACTTATCCTTCTTCTTTTTTTTAGTTTTACCCTCAAACACACAAGAAGTTTCCAGATAAGTGTAGCTAATAATAACCACATTTTATTAAACCTCATGCTACTATGGTTCAGTATAATATCAGGAACGGTATATACTGTAACAATCCACTAAAGTTTCAAATATATTTGTAGCTAAATCAAGTTTCCTCTCCCCACCAACCAAACAAGCAAACAACCTTGTCTTAAAATGAAATTTGAACTCTTAATAAAAGAAGGATGGGCTAGGTCATTGTTTCCATTAAAAAATAACTACAACCCCTTAAAAGAAATTAAAAATATAGCAACACCGGTGGCTAGTCTATACAAACACATAAATTGTGGAATTCCCTGCCCCAGGATGTGTGGATGGCTGCCAACTTGGAAGTCTTTAAGAGGGAAGTGGACATGTTCATGGAGGATAGGGCTATCCATGTCTCCTAGTCAAATGAATACTACTACTAGTTATGATGCATACCTATTCTCTCCAGGATCAGAGGAGCATGCCTGTTACATGAGGTGCTGTAGAACACAGGCAGGACAATGCTTCTGCAGTCGTCTTGTTTGTGGGCTTTCCAGAAGCACCTGGTTGGCCACTGTGTGAATTGACTGCTGGACTTGATGGACCTTGGTCTGATCCAGCATGGTCTTTCTTGTGTTCTTATATATAAAAGGTTTCAAAATATCTAAAAATATGTCTATTTGCAATAGTTGTCTATATGCCATGTGTTCAAAATCAGCCTGGTCATAACACCCCATCCTGACCTGGATGGCCCAAGCTAGCCTGATCTTGTCAGATCTCAGAAGCTGAGTATGGTCAGCCCTAGCTAGTACTTGAATGGGAGACCACCAAGGAAGTCCAGGGTCACTATGCAGAGGAAGGCCATGGAAAACCACCTCTGAACATGTCTTGCCTTGAAAATGCTACAGGGCCACTATAAGTCAGCTGTGACTAGATGGCGCTTTCAACCACGACTACCAGCATGGTGTAGTGGTTAAGAGCAGTGGTTTGGAGTGGTGGATTTTGATCTGGAGTACCGGGTTTGATTCCCCACTCCTCCACATGAGCAGTGGAGGCTAATCTTGTGAACTGGATTTGTTTCTCCACTCCTCCACACGAAGCCTTGGGCTAGTCACAGCTCTCTTAGAGCTCTCTCAGCCCCACCTACCTCACAGGGTGTCTGTTGTGGGGAAGGGAAGGGAAGGTGATTGTAAGCTAGTTTGATGCTTCCTTAAGTGGTATAGAAAGTCAGCATATAAAAACCAACTCTTCTTCTTCTTCCAGTTCCTTCTGCTAAACGGAGTTATGTGACTTCTAGGTTTGTCAACTTCCAGGTAGTAGCTGAAGATCTCCTGCTATTACAACTGATCTCCAGCTGATAGAGATCAGTACACCTGGAGAAAATGGCCATTTTGGCAACTGGACTATGGCATTGAAGTCCCTCCCCTCCCCAAACGCCACCCTCCTCAGGCTCTGCCCCCAAAACCTCTTGCTGGCGGCAAAGAGGGACCTGGCAACCCTATTGACTTCCTTCTGCCAAGTCTTTCTCCACTGGAAGAAGATTTCCAAAAATGGAAAGGAGTTGTAATAATCATCCCATAATCTCTTCATTACAATCTTATGAACTGGTGAAAGGCTGCTTTTCTTTATGTCTAAAAGCTGATCAAAATCACTCTTGCGAATTGCATGCGCAACTGGTATACTTACACAACACCTTGCACATCCAATCACTTTTATTTAAATGGGTCAAGCAATATTCTCAAACCTGCTACTTGTTTGAAATGCTTCTCCACAACACTGCCTTTCCCCCTCTATTTTGTGGAGAAAGCAGGGAGATTCACAGTCACACTACATTATAGAGGTACAGACATGCTCATTCAGTCTCCCAACTCCTGCACATGAGCGGCAGATGCTAATCTGGTGAACTGGGTTGGTTTCCCCACTCCTCGACACGAAACCTGCTGGGTGACTTTGGGCTTGTCACAGTTCTCTCTGAACTCTCTCAGTCCCACCTACCTCACAGGGTGTCTGTTGTGGGGAGGGGAAGGGAAGGTGATTGTAAGCTGGTTTGAGACTCCTTAAAGGAGTCTCCTTGTTCTTTCCTCTAAAATAGAGAGGTGTAGACATGCTCATTCTGTGGGGTCTTATCGAATTCTTGCTTAGTTAGATTGTGAAGGACACCCAAAATCACAAAGGGCCCAAAAGAAAACTATATCAGAACAAATAGTTGTCAAACAAAAAAAGAAAACACCCTCACGAATTAAAAAGCACGTTGGCTCTCATTTATCTTCTTTGTCATCTTCATCATAGTCACTAAGTGCTTATCTGACAAGATTTCTGAGAGTAAAATGTATTTCAAAACTGACATGGACCAAATATATATGTATACAGTAGGCACCAGTGTCTAAAAGTGGTGACTAGACACATTCAGTTCTGACATAAATTGATGTGGTGGATTTTCCCCTGGTGTAAATCTTTGAGATTGGATTTCTGTCACAACTAAAATGTTCAGGCTCCACAAAAAGTTATGACGGGGTGTGCGTGTGTAAAGATGGGAACGCTAGAATCTATGACCTGTTTTTGAATTGGCACCAGAGTTCAAACTAAGTCACTGGAATGTGTGAAGAGATCATAGTAAACAGTTCCGGTTTATCTTGGATGGGAAGGAGTATATGTCACTGTTAGGAATGTGGACATTTGTTGGTAATGGAAAGTGTCATCCAGTTGTAGCTGATTTATGGCGACCACATGGAGTTTTCAAGGCATGAGACATTCAGAGGTGGTTTGCCATTGCCTGCCTCTACATAGCAACCCTGGACTTCCTTGGTGGTCTCCTATCCAAGTACTAACCCGGGGCTGATCCTGCTTAGCTTCCAAGATCTGCTGAGGCTGGGCTAGCCTGGGCCATCCAGGTTAGGGCATCTGACTGTCTTCTAATCATGAAAATCTGAATTAGGAGCCACCTTGTATAGGATTCACAGATCCACAAATTCTAGTTGTAATACCAAGCCCTCTGTAGACATTTGGGTCTGTTCCGTTGAAGCAAACGGCACCCACCCAGTTCCAGATGTGTACATCTGGAGTAGGGTTGCCAGGTCCCTCTTTGCCACTGGCAGGAGGTTTTTGAGGTGGAGCCTGAGGAGGGCAGGGTTGATGGAGGGGAAGGACTTCGATGCCATAGAGTCCAGTTGCCAAAGCAGCCATTTTCTCCAGGTGAACTGGAGGTTGGCAACCCTAAGGATTACTCTCATCTGCTCCCCTATTTCTCTTTGTGTTGATGACCAAGGGGGGAAAATACCTACATTTTCAGTAACTACAACTGATATTGGAAAGGACAGCATGTTGTTTCAGCTATATGGCAAACAGAACTCCTGACAGAACAGTCCTAAGCAGAGTTATAACATTCTGGGCTGACTGACTTCAGCTCACTAAAAAGACTATAACTCCCTTTAGGATTTTCATATTAATCCGCTAACCCTTCATTGCCACCTCATGGTCAAAGTGACCTGACTGTAATTTCCATTTAAACCCTCGAAGTAGGATAAGAGGGAATTAATATCTTTTTATATATATATATGTTTTACTTTTTGTATTAATTTTCCAGACAGAAAACCAACCAAACAACAATAACAGCAAAGCTTTTTTTTTAAAACAAACGTAGAAACAATAGAATAAAAAAATACATAAAGTTGAATCAGATTATTGACAGAGGGCTTAGTATTTAACACATTTTCTAATTTATCTTACAGTGACAGATAAGAGAGGAATTCATTGATGGCATTTTTTAAAAAAACAATTCTTTATATAACCTTTTTGGACTTAATTTCTTTTCTATAATCTGAGGAAGGGCTTAGATAGATGCTGAATACCTTTCTGATTCATGTGTGAAATAAAACCATGCCACTACTCTAAGATGATGTGTCAATTTTTCTGCCATAGATATTTGCCACAGTTCAGAATACCAAGAATGTGGTGTTAAATGTTCTGCGGTTTTCCAACGTTTTGCTATTACCCGACAGGCTGCCATCAACATAAACACTATCAGTGCCTTGGATGCCCCTTTTCCATTTTGGGAATGAATTTCCATTTTTTAGGGACGGATTTCAAATCAACTTGGGCCCTCACTTTACACTCTTGGCGTTGGAGGACCAGCAGTGCCGCATCTTCTGCCCCACCCTGTCTGGGAACTGAAACGCTCAGAACTGTACTGAAGGGTATACAGGATGAGAACTCCTCCCTGTTAGAGAACCAGCATGGTATAGTGGTTAAAAGCGGTGGTTTGGAGCAGTGGACTATAATCTGGAGAACTGGGTTTGATTCCCCACTCCTCCACATGAGAGGCAGATGCTAATCTGGTGAACCGGGTTGGTTTCCCCACACCTACACATGAAGCCATCTGGGTGACCTTGGGCCAGTCACAGTTCTCTCCGAACTCTCTCATCCCCACCTACCTCCCAGGATGTCTGTGGTAGGGAGGGGAAGGGAAGGGTGATTGTAAGCCAGTTTGAGTCTTCCTTAAGTGGTAGAGAAAGTCGACATATAAAAACCAACTCTTCTGAACTGAAAAGTAGAATAATACGCAGTTCAATTCTAAACAGAATTGCACACTCCTAAGCCCTTTGACATCTATGAGTTCAGAAGAGCATAACTCTGCTTAGGATCACTGTGATAGTTATCTTTTGTGTGCTAATGTGCATACCAAACTGTTTCCAAAAAGCCAGTGTGGTGTCGTGGTTAAGAGTGGTGGTTTGGAGTGGTGGAGTCTGATCTGGAGAAGCGGGTTTGATTCCCCACTCCTCCACATGAGCGGCAGATGCTAATCTGGTGAACCGGGTTGGTTTCCCCACTCCTACACATGAAGCCAGCTGGGTGACCTTGGGCTAGTCACAGCTCTCTTAGAGCTCTCAGTCCCACTTACCTCACAGGGTATCTGTTGTGGGGAGGGGAGGGGAAGGTGATTGTAAGCCGGTTTGATTCTTCCTTAAGTGGTAGAGAAAATTGGCATGTAAAAAACCAACTCTTCTTCTTCAGCCGCATTGATTTGTGCTCACTTGCATTTGGGGTAGTGGTGCATAAAAGATTGAATTGTTTTATGCTCAAGCAGCAGCAGCAGAATACTAGGTTTTTAAACCCGCTTTACTCTACTTTTAGGAGGCTCAGAGCGGATTACGATCACATTTCCTTCCTCTCCCGGTAGGGTTGCCAGCTTTTGGTTGGGAAAATACCTGGAGATTTTGGGAGTGGAGCTGAGGGAGGGTGGACTTTGATGAGGGGAAGGACCTCAGCATTATATAACACCATAGAATCCACCCTCCAAAGCAGTCATTTTCTCCAGGGCAACTGCTCTTGTCCATATGGGGATCAACTGTAATAGCAGGAGATCTCCAGGTGCCACCTGTAGATTGGCAACCCTATCTCCATGTTATATATCAGGAGCAGAGATATCACTAAACGTTTACATTTGGGGGGGATAAATGGTAAATGAAATATACTGTGTATCATATTTTTTTAAAAATAAATAAGCCTAGATTTTGCCTGATTCACAGAGCTACGCTGCAAAAAATTTCTTTTGCACAGGTACTAAGTGGACTGTCTCTTTCACAGTACCCTTATAAATGTGTTGGCTCTTATAAATCAGCTCCTCCTGGTAAGCAGATATTTTTAAGCATAAGAGATCTGCAATGCTGTTGTATTTTTAAATAGTCTGACACACACTTATATTTATGGATAGATTCCATCTTAGAGAAAGGTGCTAAGAACAACTGAGCACTCAAGCTGACTTCATACTTAAAAGTGATTTCTGTTTTTATCAAAGGTCACAATCCAATTGTATTAGTGCTTAAGTTCACAGTGTTGTTAACTTTGGAAAGTATCGCTTTTAAGTTCATCAGTCACGGAAAATATCAAAAGGTTGTTCCTTTGCAAGACTGCTCTTGAAATTGAATAGTTTGGGTTGAATTGGTGTTTGGGGGCAAAGGGCAAAGGGCCATCCTTCAGGAAGTGCTCTAGTACAAATCCCTTTGAATCATAGAATCATCGAGTTGGAAGGGCCACCAGGGTCATCTAGTCCAGCCCCCTAAACAATGCAGGAAATTCACAACTACCTCCCCCCCAGACCCCCAGTGATCCCTACTCCATGCCCAGAAGATGGCCAAGATGCCCTCCCTCTCATGATCTGCTTAAGGTCATAGAATCAGCATTGCTGACAGATGGCCATCTAGCCTCTGCTTAAAAACCTCTAGGGAAGGAGAGCTCACCACCTCCCGAGGAAGCCTGTTCCACTGAGGAACCACTCTATCAGAAAATTCTTCCTAATGTCTAGATGGAAACTCTTTTAATTTCAACTCATTGACCGACCTTCTGGGGCAATAGAAAGCAACTCGGCACCATCCTCTGTATGACAGTTCTTCAAGTACTTGAAGATGGTTATCATATCACCTATCAGTCTTCTCCTCTTCAGGCTAAACATACCCAGCTCCTTCAACCTTTCCTCATAGGACTTGGTCTCCTGACCCGTCACAATCTTTGTTGCCTTCCTCTGGACATGTTTGAATTGGGTCAGATCCTGCCCAAAGATGGTGAAGTACGTTGGTAACACAATAAGATGGGCCATAGTCAAGCTGGGGTCTGGTCTAGTGGCTCCGGGGCAGAATGTGGATGCTTCTGCGAGCAACAAGTTATTCAGACGATAGGAAGGCAGCCAATCAGAGAGCTGCATATTGGATAAAAGTGTCCGGTTGGCTATCTGGTGACTCCACAGCCAATGGCTATATGTGCTGTTGTGGGAATATCCCCAGTTTGAAGCACTTGCAGGTCTTTCCTTTAACCATCACCCCTGAAATCGTAGGGTGGACATGCCAGATCCTCAAGGTTATTTGAGTCTAGTGTTCAATTGGTGGGAGCCCTTGCCCGCTGGCACTCAGCTGATTGTCAGGTGGAAAATGAGGCCAACAGGAGGGTGCGCATGATCATCCTGCAGAGAAAAATTAACTTCCTGTCTACTTACAGGAAGTTCTGACCTAGGGTTGCCAGGTTGCTTAGATTGGCGGGCAATTGTCCGCCAAGCCAGTGCCCGGCTTGGAAGCGGGGATCACGTGTACATGATTGCATCACTTCCGGTGTACACCCAGAAGTGAACACTCCAGTTTGAGTGGTAAAAGGCCTGTTGCGATGCAGCGCTTTTGGCTGTAAACTGGAAGTCATGCGATCGCATCACCATGGCCGCACACATGCGATCCCTGCCTCAGCTCCACCCCAAAAACCTCCCGCCGAAGCCGAGGGGGAACCTGGCAACCCTATTCTGACCATAGAGTTCCTGACAATTCCTAGAGCTACCCAGACAGGTGGCAGGAGTGTGTAAGCGTCTCTGCAGTGAGCGCAAATAATTGACTGGCGTTGACATTTGAGCTTTAAACTGAGCAACGGTGGTTTATATCCAGCAGCCGCAGTGATACATCTACCATTGGGATCTTCTTAATTGATTTTATCTTGAACAAATCTGTTGGTTAGTGGCGCTACCTCAGTTAAAGGCTTGTTTTGGGCGGGAGGAATGAACGTAATATGCACTTCAGCCAGGGGAAATAAATTCACTGTGACAAAGCAGTGGCCTTAGCAGTGGCCTTAGAAGATAAGGCTTGCATTTTCAACAGAGAAACTAATAAAATTCAAATGTGTGTATGTGTGTGTGTGTTAAGGCATATTGGTTTTGCAAACATGGCACAAAAGGAAACTGGTTTGATCCTCACCAACTGCGAAGCCCTTGAAAGCCAGCCACTTTCCAGTCACTGGAAGTGTGAATGTGATCTGGCAAGGGTAGTTTAGTCATTAACTAATGGATTGTAGCTGCAGTCTTTCAGTAAAAAACAAAATGTGTAGGTGGCTAGTAGCGTTTCAGTGTTACCAGTAATTTGAAAGTCATCTGAAGGTTAGCTTGCAGAATGAAAAGTTTGGGTTGGAACGTTCTTCTGTCGTGCTGTGCTGTTGCGTTACCACTCACCCAAATGTTCATTTAGGAAATTTTTTTTTTAAAAAAGGCTTCTAGAACAATGCTCACATTAGGATTCAATTTAACCCCCTAGGTGCTTTCGATTTTCTGGATTGCTTCTTTGAATTTCTGACATCGAATTAGGTGCAGACGGGCAGGCGGTTTTTCTGATTGACGCAACGCTATATGCCTTGTTGGTGCTGATCATTCAGAACAAAATAATCATATATAATCCTTCATAGGGCTGCCAGGTCCCTCTTTGTCACCGGTGGGAGGTTTTTGTGGTGCTCCTGAGGAGGGCTGGGTTTGGGGAGGGAAGGGACTTCAATGCCATAGAGTCCAATTGCCAAAGGGGCCATTTTCTCCAGGGGAACTGATCTCTGTCAGCTGGAGATCAGTTGTAATAGCAGGAAATCGCCAGCTAGTACCTGGAGGTTGGCAACCCTAATTCTTCAGCTGATTCCAATGAGAAGGACCCGGGGTGTCTTGGTGTTTGGAGATGAGATAGCGTAAGCCGCAGTGGGCAGAAGGTCACTCAGGAGTGACTACTCACATGTGGAGGGATAAAAAGCAGCTCCCCACTCTTTCTCCAGCGCTGCTCTAATAATTTTTCTTGTCCTTCCATTTAAAGCTAATGCAGCAGCTTCTCTCCTCTTTCCCTTTCCAGTGA